>NC_090440.1:267144774-267445425 GCF_031143425.1 Pleurodeles waltl
CAACTCTTAGGAAGGAACACAAAGGGCCTGCCAATGGAAGAGGTGATATCTCTTCCTAGCATCAAGGTCAAATGGGGTGTGAGCCCAAAATGCGAGCTATAAAAGGAATGTCAAATGCTGGACACACACAAGACGTGTGCTTCTCCTTTGTACTAGTAGACAGGTTGGCACCGGGGACAGAAAGGGAGAAACCAGCTTTTCAATGGGGGTGTAGTCCTTAGGTAGCCACTCCTCTAGGGTTTGCTAATGGGCTCCACACACTGAGAGGGGTTCTGCCATCTTGAGAGTGGGCATAATATTTCTTCTGAGACAGCTACATGCCACACTTTAAAGGAAGTTGTCACCAGGCGTAAGAGGACCCGTTATCTCACCACATCCCCCAAGGTCAAGCTCTGGGTATTAAAGTAGCACTCCTGGCATCCAGATTTCAGACCAAGCCTGCACTGGAAAATGACCAAAGAAGGAGTGCCCTTCTGTTCCTTGGACACAGCAAAGGGAGGCTGCCCTAAAGACTGGACTGCACATGCTGAGCCTTGGGCTAGCAATGAGAGGAATGTACCCTGCACGGGATAAGTAATCCCGAACCCCAGACAAAAGTATTGACTCCAGGAGTCAGTTGGCTAATTTCATGTTCCAGCTACATAGTCAGAAAAGCTGAAAAGGCCTGCCTTGGTGAGTTGGCAGCCATAATTGTTTGACTGTCACTGGCTGCCAGTCTGGCACTCAAATGTTGCACCCAAGTTTATCAGACCTGGGAGAATCATCCGAGTGCCGTTTGGTTGCCTGAGATGGGCACTAGCCTCGAATCAAGGGAACCTATGGTTTTGCTGTAACAGGAGAGCAGTAAACCAATGGCAACTGCTTTTAATTTGGACTTCGAAGGACATTGACTACTGAGGCCAAAGTTGCCCCACCATGTTTGTGGACTGAGGGGTGGACCCATGCAGACCCCTGTCAGTTTTTCAGTATCCATCCTTCAACACCCTCAACATAATGTATCCCTTGCATCAGGGCCACTACATTGATGTCTAAGGCAGTTCGTCCCTAGTGCCTCAAATTGTTTTGAGACTGCAAGGTAACTGTCCTGCCAAGCCTCATTGAGCCCTGTGACTCATTCAGTGTCAGAGATGGTCACCCAATGCAGCCTGGATTAGTCACTTCCAATTTTTTTTTAAGTTTTCCAAGTAACCCCAGTAGTTGCCAATGCTTGTTTTGAATGGAAAGCAGTGATTTATTTTTTTGCTGAATAATTTATATCTCCAGAACCCTATAATGGATTTTATTCATTTTGGTGTCTAAAAATTCATAACAATAAGAGCTATCTTTAATAATTGGTGTTGGGTTCACTTTGTGTATGCTTCATTATCATTCGACTGTTTTGGTACTTCAAAATGTTTTGCACTTCTTAAATTAACAAAGCCTGACCTCTCGAAGCCACAAATTACGCAGGGTTGAGCTAAGGTTTTGCAAACAAACCTGAATGGACCCGAGATGGGTTTGTGAGTTTGTTACACGGTGAGTTCATATAACCATACTATATAATAAGCAAGGTTCCTCACAACCATCAACCAATCACAGAGAGGTTGATCACATAAAAAAGGACTCAACACAGCAAAACATTTTCCAGCCTTCCCTGTGCTATGAAACAAGTTTGTGGGTTGCCCCTTCTTTTGAGGAAGAACAGGGATGATCTACAGGCAAAGGATAAACATTTTTGGGATGTCCAGGGAAGTTGTTATTTCCAGCTATTCCTTCACACCTGATGTCATCTTGGACATAGTTGCTGAGTGGAAGCATGAGCTAGATTCCACTGCAGGTCACTCCCAGGCTATCACAGCCTTTGTGGAAGTAAGAGCTTTACTAATTTTATTTTACCATTGCATCTTTACAGAGGATGTCCTGTAACACTGTTGGCATCTCACAGAGAAGCTCATCCTGATGCTTGCATCAGTTCCTGAGCTGCATCTACAGCAGAGTGCACCAGTTTATTGCCATGAACCATCACTGGCAGAAAGGCAAAGGTTAGCTCAGCAATTTTATTCCCTTGCTCATTTCCCTTGTATGCTAGATCCCATTGAATGCACCCACGTGGCGCTTCAGCCTTCTCACCACACAGCACACCTTTTCCGGTACAGATACCGCTGGCACTCAATGCCCTGGCTGTCTGCAATGCCAGGGACTGCTTTACAATCACGTATGCTACCTTTCTTCGAAGCTCACATGGCAGCCTTCTTTTCTTTCAGTTACCTCTAGCACTTGGGAGATTTTGGTGACATTACTTTTTGGTAAGTTACAAATCCTAATACTGGTCTACAACCATTGGATAGCCTCTTAGCATTAATCCTAATTTAAGTACATGCAGTCATGTAGCTAGGCATGCATAATATACTTTTAATGTAAGAGTACCCTTCACTTATTTGTTTCCCTTAAAGTGATGTTGGTTATGTTTTCTCTCCCCATCTGCTCACACCTCTCTGTAGTCCAACCCCAACATCTCAGAAGAGTACAATAGGATATGCATGCAAACACTGGCTATTATTGAACACAATTTTGGAGTTGTAATTCAGATGTCTTGCCTTTGAAGGAGGAGGGGGTGCTGGTTTACTCCCCTGAAGTTCTGTACAACATTATCGTAGCCTGTTGTGTGTTACACAAAATTGCCAGACAATGGAGCTTACATATACATCTTAACCCCATCGTATGTCCACATCCAGGGAACCCTGTTGCTAATGCAGATGCATGATCATCTGGTCAACTTTGTTTTTTCAAGCTGCTTGTTGATTTACTGCCTTTATGTGTTTGGATAGTCTCTTGACAATGATGAATACTGTCCAGCTAACACAGTGTTGATGAATGCCATCCTGAGTCAACTATGTTCACTTTGCATAATGTAGGTAATGTTAAAGCTGTGATATACAGCAAAAACAATGACCTCACTTGTTCATTAAATATTTTAATTTTTCCATACTTACAACACATTTTTTTTTTAGTAAATCATTCTACTTCCTTAAGTCATTGTAGTTGTGATCAGAGAACATACTTTTTGGGTGTTAGTGTTTTGGAACTTTTAGTGTACGTTTAGTATCTCCCACATGAGGAGCTTCTTTCCCATGTGTGGAAGTTCTCCTCCACACTTGGAAAGAGACTCTGCTTTTGGGACAGAAACTCAGCACTCAGGACGGAGAACTCTGCCTACTACAAATAGACAGGAATTGATAGAGGAGTTGGTAGCCATTTTTAAATCATTCTGAGCCATCCTCACCTCAGGGAAGCATCCTCTTCTAGCCTGCTGCTCCTTGGCCAAATCTTGCCCCTAACATGGCAGATGTACTTAGGGAGAAAGCACCCCCGTTCACTGAGTCAGAATTAAACATAATCAGTGAGTGCATCGTGGTGAAGTACGCTCATCTTTATGGGAAACCCGATACCCAGCTGAGCAATGCAGTATGGTCCCAAATATGGAAGGATATCACCACACAGTGAAAGCTGTGCTTGGAGAACCTGTGCTGTTGGCCCCATGTTAAAACTCAGGAGAGTTTGAGCAGCAGAGAGACAATATACATGTACATTATTATTTGTTACATAGTTCTAAATAAAATGTTTTATATTTTTGTAAAGTATGTGAGATTTAGGGTTATTAACAAGCATGTTGTTCATATATGTTCTTTGTCTTCACTACGACTTGGCAGACCTGCAAAGTTTCCCAGGTCCATGCATGATGCACTGTCACAGACTAGGATTTGTCTTTCAGTTCTGTGACTTGAAGTCTTTTTTATTCCATTATAAACCAGGACTTCATTTTCCAGAACTAAAAGAAGATTCAAGACTGGAGCAGCACATTATGAATGGACCTTGGACAATTAACAGCAATTAATTGTTTATTGTCATTATATAAGTGCCAACATTGAGTACATTTACCTTACTACCAACACAAAACATGTATTTCATGTTATATATATTCACACATTCACTGATTAATATGCTAAACTTTGTTGCTCAATAAATATATTTCTGAACAAAATGAGTTACAATGCTGCAAGCACAATTGTTGTTTGATTGAACCTAAATGATGCATATAATCTGTTGTATATTTAGTCCTAAAAAAGTCACAAATCACACATGAACCTGCACATACTAATCTGTGATATCTCATCTTTATTGTGAATTGGTTCAATAAAGGGCTTCAACTTCACATCAGTTTCACATGAAAACACACTATTGGGAGTTATTTGATCAAGTTCTCAAAGTGTCAGCAATAATGATAAATAGATGTTTTAAGTCAACCAAGATTAAACTAATCCAATTTTTGTTACAGCAGAACTAGTGTCAGGACGAAGAACCTCAGCTCAGAGGCGAGCATTTCTCCTTGACCCCAAAAGAGAGGAAGAGGAGGAACCAAACACCAGCAGGGTTTAGTGCTCTCATCTAAGAGACTCCAGATGGATGCTGAACAGCTTTTGGGAGGGGGAGTGCAGGTGTTTAGTGGAAGTGGGCACTATGAGCTAGGAGGAAGAACATTTAGGTTCTCCTCCAGGACAATAAGAAGATCTCAAAGAAGTGTCCCAAGAGCAGGCCACAACACAATCTCAGTGTGCCCTAGCCCCTTTTTAACTCCTGAGTCACCCATTCCATTGAGAGCCTCCAGTTGCACCCCTGTCCACCAGAAAAAACAGGAGTAGATTGATACATCTGCTTCCGACACTCCAGACACCTCTTGTGCTGACCAGTCACTTCCAAGTGAGTCTGTTACAGTGTCACAATCGTACAGTGTATGTGCTCAAGATGATATATTTCATTTTTGCAGCTCAGAGAGTGATCTCTTGGGACACCTGGGACTGAGTGGGAGAGGTATGGATGCACCCAGAGGTGATCTTAGGAAAGCTGGCACATTTAATTGGCAGTATCAATACCCTCACTACAGTCATTCTGTCTCACTTACTACCCCAGTCCACCTGACCTTCTGGCATTCATCACCCAGTCCCTCTGCTTCACTGGTTCACTTGCTGCCCTTCATGTTCTTTATTCCATGCGGTGTTTGGTCTTGCCACAGCCAGCAACATAATGTCCATGTCAGA
Source organism: Pleurodeles waltl (assembly GCF_031143425.1). NCBI lineage: Eukaryota > Metazoa > Chordata > Amphibia > Caudata > Salamandridae > Pleurodeles > Pleurodeles waltl. Next base: position 267,149,850 of record NC_090440.1, read on the forward strand.
GGAGGATTTAAATATAGTGGTAAAAACCGAGAGTGAGGATAGCCAGTGAATTTTCCCTCAAGCCAGGGCCTAGATTTACACTGTTCAACTTGCTTGGTCTGACTTCCTGTTTAATTGACAGTGGATTCTTATTTTTGGACTACTGTCTATTTTTCTCTTCTCTTTCTATATATACTGGTTCCCTAGAGGCTGTCTGACTTTTTCTTATGTGTTGCCCATCCCATTCTGGTTCAAAAAGATTGTATTTGTTTTCATTTCTTCCATACTAAAGGACAATCTTGAATTATGTACTATTACATTTACCAATGACTTTCTTTTAAGAATGTATGATAATGATTGTTGCATTCAATGTCCTTTGATAAAAAAGAAATGTATGTTTCAAATGCTTTCCATGTGTCTAATTTCTTTTTAAATGCCTTACCTTTCAAAATAATCACAGCTGAAAACATATATGGAAATATATGTGGGACAACAGGAAAAAAAAAATTTTTTTTAAACTTGACACATGTTTTAAAAAGGTGTAAAATGTGGTCATATCTTTATAAGTAGATAATAGTGTAAAGAAACATGAAACTAATTATTATGGGGGGTTTCACACACTACTCTGCCTATGCAGTAATGGTGATGAAAATCTTTGTGACTGAGAAAGTGTTCTGAGTGGCTGTGCAGGTGGGGCAGAAGCAATGCAGAAGCCATTGTGAGTGTGGCAGGTCACAGTGCAAATTAACAATTTTATACCTAGAAGAAAGCAATTTTTAAATAGATTTGAGACTCTTACATCAATTAAAATGTTATATAATAAATAAGTGAAAACAAAAAAAGGAGAATATTTGTCTCGCATATTGAGCTTCAGAACAGCAGGGTTATGAAACAAACATATACAGCTAGCTTATAAGAAAGAAGATAAATATATTAACATATTTGTAAAAATAGCTAATGTATAACTTACCGGTATCTACCATCTACCTGCTATGTGGTTCCAGTCTGGTTGTGATATCATTAAATGGAACCAAAGTCACCCTTGTGGAAGATGTTGGATGGGATAACATCACAGGTCCTAAAGTCAAAACTAAAAAAATAATACACTATGGGGGTCATTATGACCCCAGCGGTCAGCGGGAATGTGTCGGAAAGTACTGCCAACAGGCTGGCGGTACTTTCCTCCATATTATGACATTGCAGTTTGGGTTCAGCCAAACTGCCAATGTACCACGGCGACTGCCACAGCGGTAATGCCTGCCGGACTGGAGACATCAATCTCCAGCCCAGTGGCCGTCACTTACTCGCCTACGGGATTATGACCCCACCTACCGCCATGGTTTTCGTGGCTTCCTTATCACCACGAAAACCATGGCGGTAGGCACTATCAGTGACAGGGAATTCCTTCCCTGTCACTGATAGGGGTCTTCCCAACCCCCTACTCCTCCACACGTTCACCCAACCCCCTTCCTCTCCAGACTCCCTTCAGACACTTCCCTCCCTTCAGACACACACCCATTCCAACATTCAACCATGCATGCATACATCCATTCACACACACATCCGCACACACTTACATACATACACCCAGACACATATTCACACAACTTAACATACAGGCACTCACACCCCCAAACCTTCACCTACATACGAAATGCAACACACACCCTCATACACGCATGCACAGACATGCACACACACCCCCACACACACACACAATATCCCCTCCGGTGACAGAGCACTGACTTACCTGTGTTCAGGGGGTCCTCTGGCAGGAGACGGGACGGGGCGCTGGAGCCAGCAGCAGCGTCCACCAGCAGAGCACCGCCAGGCTTGATTAATTCAGCAGCAACCGCACCTTACCGCCATCCGCCAGCATGGCCATAGCTGAATTTCCACCAACCTTCTGGTGGAAATCCAGCTGTGGTCATAGTCCGGCAGATGTCTGGTAGCCGTGGTAGTGGTTTTTTGGCATCCGTTGCCGCTGTGGTAGGCGGTTTTTAACACCGGGTCATAATGACCCCCTATATCTTTGTGAGCATGCTGAGACAGCTTCTTTGAAGGTAGTCCTTGCAGTAATGAAAAATGAACTTAAGAGTATGATCTTTACTACCAGGACATGCAAAACATAAAAGTACTTGTATAACTTTTTAATCAAATTGTACACTGCACTTGGGACAGTTTTACAGCCTACCTTAGGGGTGACATATATGTATTAAGAAGGAAGGTTGAAGCCTGACACAAGTGTTATTATTCCAGGTCGAAATGGCAGTTTCAAACTGCACACAGGCTGCAATTGCAGGCTTGCAATATGTTTAAAAGGCTACTTAAGTGAGTGACACAAAGGTTGCTGCAGATTCACTAGCAGCATTTATGTAACAGGCCCTGGGCACATGTAGTACCACTTTATTAGGCACTTACAAGTACACAAAATGAGCCAAAGAGGTGTAAGCCAATTGTACCATGTTCTAGGTGGGATACACAGGCAAATTAGCACTGGTTAGTGGGAAAGTACACAGAGTCCTACGCCATCAAAACCAAGTTCAGGAGGGGTGAAGGCAAACAACTTGGGGGTGACCCTGCAGAGAAGGCCAGGTCCAACAAGTTGTATCTCAGTATCAAATCAGTTGCCATGTGTACCTCTCAAATTCACTACTGCACAGAGATGCCACCCCAAATGCAGAGTCCTCTAATCAAAGCCATACAGAGTCTCCTCGCCATGAGAGGAATCTCTTCTATGAATATGGAGTCTACATTAGTCCTAAAACATGGTCATAAGTTAGATATCATAACTTTGCAACTGTAAATTCCTATTATACTGACTATCCAGACTAAGGGAAAGAGACATGTAAGTTACACTTTTATAGTAAATGTACACTTGGAGTTTGTGAATACTGAACGTAGTAAACTTATTGCAAAGTGCAAACTTACTCAAAAGTGTAAGTTACCCTTATGACTCAGGCTTACTGAGCAGTGGGATCCAGCATCTGCCAATGACAACACCCTTAGCCCAGTACTTGCTGGGTGTGGGTGCGTAGCAGCTATCATTGACTCTGTAAAACCACACACACACACACACACACACACACACACACACACACACACACACACACACACACACACACACACACACACACACACACACACACACACACACACACACACACACACACACACACACACTCATACACAGGCAAAAAATCATAAAATAATAAATGTACAGCATTGCAATTGCTGACTGTGTAATAAATCTGTATCTAGAAATGTCATGATTGACTGCTCTTAATTCCTCGTAAAGCAGCGGTTTCAAACCCCACAGCTCAAACGGAGGAGGTTGTACTCCAGAATTATTTTCTTTAATTTTTAGATATAAGACCATTCACGTGAATTATGGATTTCATTGAATGGGAGGTCCCATTTTGCTTTCTGTGCTTCTTTCACTACAAACTAAAACTTTATCATTGACCTTTGTTCAACCTGGATCATCCTCGCTAACGTTAAAGGTAAACAAAACAATCATTAGAATTTCATCTGGTACCGTTTTAGGGTGGACATTGCAGACATCAATTTACAATCCTCTCACTTTTACAACAGAATTGTAATAATCAGAGATTTACTTTAGTCTTTGAAGGTCGCAAGGGAAGCAGGGCACCCGTAAAATTCATGGAGATGCACAGAATGGATTCTTTGTCCCCATGGAGGAACAAAACAAAAGCAAAAAAATAATTTGTGATTAAACTGCTTTTTCCGCAAAGCGGAATTACACCTGGTTTAGTGGCTGTAGCATTTAATTTAAAACGTTGATGTTAGACCTGACAGCCTTAGGGTGGTCATCCCTAATTTTTTACCTGCCTCCCTCCACTTTTTGGACACTGTTTTTGCTGGTTTTAGGACTCTGCGCACTTTACCACTGCTACCCAGTGCTAATGTGTGTTAGAAATGGGGTTTTTGGTTGGCAGTCAGGTTACCCTCTGTCCAAGCAAGAACCCTCACTCTAGTCAGGGTAAGTCACACTCAATCCAAATTATCCTGTGCCCACCGTCTGGTAGCTTGGCACGAGCAGTCAGGCTTAACTTAGAAGGCAATGTTAAAGCATTTGTGCAATAAAGCATACAATAACATAATATAGCACCACAAAAATACACCACACAGTGTTTAGAAAAATATATAATATTTATCTGGTTATTTGCAGGTCAAAAAGATCAAAGATGCAATATGAATTTGTAAAGATATCACTAAAAAGTTATATGAAGTGTCTTAAGTCTTTAAAAAGTAAACAAAGTCTCTTTCAAGCACAAAGTACCTGGTTTGGAGTGGAAAATCTCTGCAGAGGGCTGCAGAGGAGGATATGCGTGGAAAAATGGTGTGTGCGTCGGTTTCGGCCCTTTACACACGGACTTGCGTTGTTATTTTTCATGCGGGGAGACGTGCGTCGTTCTGCGGGAAGAAAAATGGTGTGTGTGTCGATTTCGCCCCTTCATACACGGACTTGCGTCGTTATTTTTCTCTCGGGGAAGACGTGCATCGTTTTCCGGCACACGGGCTGACTCCTTCTATCGTTCGCAGGATTACCAGATATCCCAGGGTCTGTGCGTGGATTCCTCGGCTTGTTATCAGCCTGCGCGTCGTTCCGGGGGGCTGTGTGTGGAATTTTCTTTCTCACGGCAGGTGTTGCGTCGATTTCCTCTCTGGAAGTCGTCGCGTCGGGCAACGTCGGTGTGCGGCGATTTTTTCACGGTGGAGCAAGCTGTGCGTCTAATTTTTCAGCGCACGAGGAGTCCAAATGAAAAAGAGAAGACTTTTTGGTCCTGAGACTTCAGGGAACAGGAGGCAAGCTCTATCCAAGCCCTTGGAGAGCACTTTGGCAGCCAGACAAGAGTTCAGCAAGGCAGCAGGCCAACAGCAAGGTAGCAGTCCTTTGTCGAAAGCAGACAGGTGAGTCCTTTGAGCAGCCAGGCAGTTCTTCTTGGCAGGATGCAGGTTCTGGTTCACGTTTCTTCTCCAGCAAGTGTCTGATGCGGTAGAGCAGAGGCCCTGTTTTATACTAAATTGTGCCTTTGAAGTGGGGGTGACTTCAAAGAGTGGCTAAGAAATGCACCAGGTCCCCTTTCAGTTCAATCCTGTCTGCCAGGGTCCCAGTAGGGGGTGTGGCAGTCCTTTGTGTGAGGGCAGGCCCTCCACCCACCCAGCCCAGGAAGACCCATTCAAAATGCAGATGTATGCAAGTGAGGCTGAGTACCCTGTGTTTTGGGTGTGTCTGAGTGAATGCATAAGGAGCTGTCAACTAAACCTAGCCAGACGTGGATTAACAGGCACCAAAAGATTTAAGTGCAGAGAAATGCTCACTTTCTAAAAGTGGCATTTCTAAAATAGTAATATTAAATCCAACTTCACCAGTCAGCAGGATTTTGTATTACTATTCTGGCCTATTCTACATATAAGTCACCCCTAATGTGTGCCTTAGGTAACCCCTATAGCAGGATGCTGTGTGGGTAAAAGGCAGGACATGTACCTGTGTAGTTTATATGTCCTGGTGGTGTAAAACTCCTAAATTCATTTTTACACTACTGTGAGGCCTGCTCCCTTCATAGGCTAACATTGGGGCTGCCCTCATACATTGTTGAAGTGGCAGCTGCTGAGCTGAAAGGAGCAGGAAGGTCATATTTAGTATGGCCAGAATGGTGATACAAAATCCTGCTGACTGGTGAAGTTGGATTTAATTTTACTATTTTAGAAATGCCACTTTTAGAAAGTGGGCATTTCTCTGCACTTAAATCCTTCTGTGTCTGGCTAGGCACATCTGTCTAGGTTCAGTGTTAGCTCCCTTGTGCATTTACTCAGACAAACCCCAAACACAGGATGCTCAGCCTCACTTGCATAAATCTGTATTTTGAATGGGTCTTCCTGGGCTGGGAGGGTGGAGGGCCTGATACTTGCATGTCAAAGTACAGTAGCCTGCCCTCACACAAAGGACTGCCACACCCCCTACTGGGACCCTGGCAGACAGGATTGAACTGAAAGGGGGCCTTGTGCACTTCTAAGCCACTCTTTGAAGTATCCCCCACTTCAAAGGCACATTTGGGTATTTAAACAGGGCTTCTGCCCCTACCAACTCAGACACTTCCTAGAGAGGAGAACCTGAACCAGATCCTGCATCCTGCCAAGAAGACATGCCTGGCTGCTCAAAGGACTCACCTGTCTGCTTTCTGTGAAGGACTGCTGTCTTGCTGTTGCCCTGCTGCCTTGCTGTTTTCTGGCTGTGGTGAAGAACTGCTCTCCGAGGGCTTGGATAGAGCTTGCCTCCTGTTCCCTGAAGTCTCAGGATCAAAAAGACTTCATCTCTACAAGAAGGACTCCTTGTGTGGCAAAATTCTACGCACAGCATGCCAGAAACGACGCACAGCTTGCACCGCCGTGAAAATTTCACTGCATGCCGAACCGGAACGATGCAGCACAACTTTGCATCTAGAAGATCGATGCAGCGCCAGTGTAGCAACCAGAAATTCTACGCACGGCCTCACTGGATCGATGCACAGCCAAGCCAGAACGACGCACCCCGACTTCCAGAGAGGAATCGACGTAGCACCTGCTGTGCGGTAGAAAATTCAACGCAACGCCCACCCCTTTGTTTCCACGCTTCTACTCCTCTGCGGTTCTTTGCGGACACTTTTCACACGAACCAGTTACCTTGTGCTTGAAAGAGACTTTGTTTACTTTTAAAATACTTTAGACACTTTATACCACTTTTCGGTGATATCTCAACATATACTTATTGCATTTTAATTGTTTTGACCTGCATTTATCCGGATAAATATTATGTATTTTTCTAAACACTGTTTGGTGTATTTTTTGTGGTGCTATATGGTGTTATTGTATGATTTATTGCACATATACTTTACACATTGCCTTCTAAGTTAAGCCTGACTGCTCAGTGCCAAGCTACCAGAGGGTGGGCACAGGTTAATTTGGATTGTGTGTAACTTACCCTGACTAGAGTGAGGGTCGTTGCTTGGACAGGGGGTAACCTGATTGCCAACCAAAGACCCCATTTCTAACAGTTGACATATAATTAGCATAGTTTTAAGATTTTAACAAAAACTTCTAGCTGAAATGGACATAATTGATGTGATAAGCTGACATAAACGTAGCCTTCATAGTCCTTTTAGCCCTGACATTGGTAACCCTCTCATAGTGTTTTGGAGATTGTCGTGATTATGAAACCAATATTGCACAGAGAACTGTTAAATATTATCTATCTCCCAAAGGTGTAAGTGCTCCATTTGCAAATCAATTGTTACTTGATGTGGTGTAGTGAGAATGTTTTTTCTATAACATGCTTCAGTATTTTTCTTCCATCATCTGTGCTCATGGAGAAGTCTTTAAAGTTTTTTATGGTTGTAATACAGGTACATTTATTAATATGCTGCCCATAATATACAATTGAGAAATAATTTTGAAGTGAAGTCATGGTTAGGACATGGTTAATAAATACTGACTATGCATGAGAATTTTTTTTAAAAAGTTAAGGTGATTTTATAAAATAAAATCAACAAAACTACTCAAACTAATTATCTCTGGTTAGCTCTAGAATCCATAACTCGTGCAACACATATGCAAACCATAACTGGCACAACAATTTTATTTTTTATTATTTATGATAAGCGGTTCGCTGGTCTTCGGCTGTACAGAGCAGGGTTTAGTCATAGAGCATCAACTTCTGCCAGGCCCAGCACCCAATCTGCCACTGGTGGCCAACCCCGACTGCAGGGCTTGGCTGCAAGGCTAAGTGTTTGGTCAGGGCCTGTGTCTAAATTACCATGGGCAGCCTTAGGATTTGCACAACAGGTGTTAGCCCCGTGGACTTGCCTTCTAGCAGTCCCTGCATGGACCATGATTTGCAAACCCTAAATGAGGCTTTGAGTTCACAAATCTCGGGGTTTGCGAAATTGCAACAAAATCTTATTTTGTTTTGCAAATATGGCTTCCCCCATTAGTGTGGCATATCCGGGTATGCCTTCCTAGTCCCCTTATGGCCCTTAGAGTTTTATTAATTTAAAAAGTTACAGGACATGAGACAGAAACCCACGTTCTGTAATGGCAGCCGCAAGAGAAAGCTTTCTCTTTCTACAAGCAAATCAGAGCATTGAGTTCTGCCCACTCAAATTTCGCTTCATGACCTAAAATGAATGATGAGATCAAAAAACTCCCTCATCCAATTGGAAAGGATGGGGAGGTGGTTATTTTCGAACTTGAATTTGATGTTAGTTTGTGAACAGTACAGATTTCATCATGTTTTTTAGCTCTTTGAACTCCACATGACAAAATATGGTGACGTTAATTTAGGAAAAATGAATAAACAGCCAAGCAAAGACCCATTTTGGAGTAAATCTGCTCATTTTTTTCTCTGTAGCAGAGAGCACATTTTCATTTAGGGAAATAGAGTACATTGTGTTAATAAAGAGAATGACATCCAAACAACAGAACTTTACCAGAGCACTCAATGTCCTCCGTCAGTCATCGTGACAGGCTGAGGGCGCTCATTATGTCCCCGGCGGTCAGTGTAATAGTAGCAGTAGTACCGCTAACAGGCTGGCAGTACATACCGCCATATTATGACATTGGCTTATGTCCCCTGGGCATGGCCATTGGGCACAGTGCCATGTAGGGGGGCCCAAGTTAGGGACCCCTATGGCACTTTGAAAAAAAAAAAATACCTACCTGGACTTACTTGGGATGGGCCCCCCATCCTTAGGTGTCCTCCAGGTGTGGGTGCGGATGGGTGGGGGTGTCCATGGGGGCAGGGAAGGGCACCTGTGGGCTGTTTCATTGGTCTCTGACCACAGAAAAAAGCCTACAGGTCCCCTAACACCTGCCCTGACCCAGGCATTAAATAATGGTGCTAAGGAGGCTTAGCACCATTATTTAAGACCCTCCTCCTCCCGTGCGTGATTTATGCACCGGAGGATAAATAAGGCGCTAGGGCCTTATTTTACCCGAGTCACAATAGCAAAGGTGTGAACAATCTGGGCCTGGATCGAAAGGGACATTTAAATCCCCACCCAGAACCATGTCTCCACTCACAAACTGTGAGGTCCACGGGAAGAGGGCTGCATAGGGCGTTGTTTATCTTCCTTCGGGCCATAAACAGAAAATATAGTCAACAGAGATTCTCCCAAAGGTCCCCTGATGCCCACCACTCTGACCCAATGGTTTAGAAGGTTGTCCTCAACCTGGAGGGATAAATCTCTTCACAGTAGAATAGTCACTCCTTTAGCCTTGCATGAGCAAGAGGAGTGGAACTGTACTAGATACCAGTATTAGTGAAGGCATTTATGATCAGCATCAAGAAGATGGGTCATTGCTGTATCCACCTCCTTCAGTTGTGGCAATGCCCCGATTGTGATATTATTTCACCTTTTAGAGGTCTTCGATCTTTTAAAGCAACTCAGCCCGATTGCATTCAAGTTTTTCGATTTGTGCTGTGTGACCCACATTTTCCTGGAGCTAGTCTACGATAGTAGTTTCCTCTTGCTCGAGTCAAGATTCAGGCCCTCATCTTAACATTGGTGGCGGCGATGGCCACCAACATACCGTCACCGTGGCTACCAACCTTCCAACAAAATATGACCGTAGCCAGAATTCCGCCAGAAGGCTGGCAGAATTCCAGCTACGGTCATGACAGCAGATGGCGGTAAGGTCAGCAGCAGCGCTGACAACCATAACATAACCCATGATACGGCCTGGCAATGTATTGCTGGTGGACTCTGCTGCTGGCAGCAGCGCCGTGTCCCGTCTCCTGCCGGAGGACCCCCTGCAAGCAGGTAAGTCAGGTTCTCCAACAGGGGAGGTGGGTGTGGGGTGTTGTGTGTGTGTGTGGGGGGGATGTGACTGTGTTTGTATGCGTGCATGTGGGTGTGAGGCATGTGTAATGCGTGTGTGCATGAATAGGTGTGAGTGTACGTGTATGTAGTGTTGTGTGATTGCCTGTGTGCTTGAATGTATGTTAGTGAGTGTTGCTGTGTGTGTGTGTGTATGAATGTATGCATGCGTGGGTGAATGCGGGTATGCGTGTGTGTATGAGTGTGTATGTATATGCGTGTAGGTGTGTGTATGTTGGGGGGCTCTGGAGGAGGAGGGTGGAGGATGACTCTGGGGAGGGGGGAGAGGAGACCCCTGTCAGTGCCAGGGAAGGATTTCCCTGGCACTCATAGTGCCTACCGCCATGTGTTTCATGGCAGTAAAAAAGCCACAGAAACCATGGCTATGGGTGGGGTCATATTGCCATGGGCGGCCTAGTGACGTAGTGAATCCTAGTTCATTTTAATGGGATAACAGGAGTTAGCTTAGCCTCTGGCTTGCAGACTCGTGCCCCCGTCACCTAGTGACTTTTAACCTACTTAGCTTGCTCTGTCTTAGCCCATTTCATTATTTAATTCTTCTAATATGGCTGCCTTGTTTATAATTAGGCCACTTGATATGCTTTGCATTATCAGTGTCACCACACTAAGGCATCAAGGTCAAGCAACAAAGACAAACAAACAGTAGGTGTTCACACTTCAGGATTTTCCCTCTCTATACTTTCGATGGATTGTTTAAATTAATTGCCGTCCCAAGCATGTCTGTTATCTATTGTTTGGGAACACACCTACGTCAGGGGTCCTTGTAGATCTGTATAAATACATTGCACTTTAGACAGATAATCTGAGGGATTCCGACCAGAGGGCATCGCCACCATCGCTGATATCGATGCTGCATGTTGTTTTGACGCTGACCCAGTCATTGTGTCCTTGAGGAGTCTGACATAGAGACCTCATTCCAAGGTAACGAGGGTTGGGGGCTCCTCTCATGGACATGGCATTGGCAGATTAGATTTAACAAACCAAGCTCTCCTTTAGGTAGGAGGTTAGGCCTCTCATATCAGGGTATTAGGGCACATTACATCTTGTATGTCTTTCTTATGCATTGCAAGATGGTGGGGGTCTTTGTAATAATGACTCTCGTCTTCACAATTCTGTTTCTTGCATTCTTCATTATCCTAATCATTGCAGCCCATGCAACTTACCGCAAATTGCAGTTCTGTTAAATAAAAATTATTGAAACTTTACTGCATCTTTGTCATTACCTGTGTTTGTATGAGACATGATATATCTGTGAGAAAGGGGTGATTTCTGTTTAACCACAACACTCCTTGAGATGTCTTATTCTTGAGTCCATGCGTAAAAGCTGCCACAAATCACCTTTTACTATTGTGTTTCTGGTGAGGTGCTGCTAGTAAGGTTGGGACAACAGTTGCGACTTGTTGTAGGATAGGCATAGTCGCCTACAAACAAAAGTACTGTCATCCTTTAACCATCAGTCTTGCCTGGAGCAAGAGTCAAAACTACGACATGGCATGACCAACGATGGTGTTTAGGCACTAATTTATGGATACCCCGACTATCTCTGTCTCACAAGACAACAGGTACCCTAAGTGCCATTATACAGAGACGTCTGTGGTCTTTGGGAAAATCCTCCTCAGTTGAATAGGTAACACCTGATTAAGCTGTAGGTTGTTCGAGCTCAAACTCATAAAAGGACTTATCCTCCCCATTTTGGTGTTCTGTTTCTCTAAACAAAAATGGCTGCTGCCATAGACATTCCTGAAAATGCTAGACATGCATCAACACAACATTTATTAACGCATGGCCTTACAGATGAGGGCGGGGATGTTACTCTTACAATAGAAGCTAACGAGGCATGCCAAACAGAAACATTTTACTGTTAGGTCACCTTTACTGAGGTAGACCAAAGAATACATACATTCCACACATATGAAATTGCAAACTTACCTTTACGGTACCGAGCATACCAGTATCATGAAATATCGCTCACATACCAAGAGCATCAGAACTGGTTTGAAGGCGCCCTACCACATGTACTACAAAGAGTGAGGTTAGGTCCCTTAAGTAATGACGGACCTACATGGCATATGTTTGCCACATACACACCTCAACCAGGCATACAGAATATGCCAATAGCAGATGTGTGAGATTTATATAATGAATTGGTGACATTATATAGACAATTAGTTTAGTTCGTAATGCGAACATTGAACACAACACCAGCGCGTCCAGCACCGCCAGCACCTGGTGGTTATCAATTGGCTACTGGGATTAATCCACAAACAGTGCATAATATTATGGGTAAAGTGCCCGCGGAATGGTAAAAAATACCGTTCTGGATTGCCCAGAAAATGAATCCGCTGGAAGCTGTGTTTCCCCATACGGGACAACAGGAAAAACATAGACTGCTCACTATGTGCTTGCCCTTTGGAATGGTTCCCTCGGTGGATGACTGCGCCACATGGGGTACAGTCTTCGCTGACATATATACTACCACACATGGTACCCCGACACTAGACAATTTACCAGAAGTGTTAAAACGAATACAAAATGAGCATGGGGCTGCACCAGCCTTGGATTTTGGGATGAAATTCATACGTAACTTTGACGCGGTTTCCTCAATAATACTCAGTAATATTAAAGGGGCAGCGGTAGCACTGGCAGCGTCTCTGGGAAACTCCACACCAGGAACAAGAGAGATGGCTACCGAAAATGATTTCCGATACCTATACTAGTATAGGGCGGGATAGTTTGGGAGCCAAACAAAGAAATTGGAGTTACAAGGTACCACCCATAAGGAGAGTACAAAGCAGGCACAAGAGGGCCCTAAGAAGAGCTGAGACAAACAAAAAGATTTCAAAGATAGGAGAAATAAGAGAGCTGATTCTCCACACCCGGAGAACTCCGAAAGGAGATATAATCTCAGAAATAGGGAGAACATTAAAACTCCAGACAGATATACTGATTCACCTCCCTCTCATTCCTTTCAGGACGCACCAGATAGATGTAGCAAGAGAGGGGGGCCGTACAGATCGTCTTTCTGAATATGTGAAAGAAAAGAAAGACTCGCAGCAATCTACCATTAAAAAAGAAGAAAAGACTCCTTAGCAAAAGCCACAGTTTAAAAAGAAAAAGGTGGCAGCACTGACAGATAAAAATGGCAGTATACTCGAGAACGTTGTTGAGGGACAAGACATGGGCAGTGACTGTTAGACAGTGCAGCAGAGGTCATGATATGTCACCAGAGTCTGAAAGATCATCTGGATGCGACAGCAACTGGCGATTTCATCGCAGTTGAGACAGCGGATGGCCGCGTTCTCCCCCCCAATAGGGTTTATGATTTAAAAATTCAGATAGAGGGAGACGTGGAGCGCACTATTAGTGTGATATTTTGGGATGAACTTACTAGTGATATCCTATTGGCCAAAAGACACTGGCCATCTGAACACGTCCGCAAGCTCCCACATGGTGAAGATGTCATTTTGCCATCTTTCTCCGATCTTGTTCCGGGAGCAGAAAAAGAAGCCTATGCTGCTGAATGGGCTTTAGTGCAGGCACCTGCGTTATATCGCAGTCATGTAGGTTGAGACAAGGGGTCTCCTTGTCATGTTATTCCTGTTAGGTCTACACCCCAATCGCAGCCACAATATCCTTTCAAACTTGTTGTAGGATAGGCATAGTCGCCTACAAACAAAAAAAGTACTGTCATCCTTTAACCAGCAGTCTTGCCTGGAGCAAGAGTCAAAACTACAACAGTAGTCTCCAGCCCAGCGGTCGTTACCGCAGTGGCGTTTGGTGTGTTACATTGGCGGTTTGGTATCGCATTGACACAAGGTAGTTTTCCGCTGGCAGAAAATGAGTTTAACTCCAATATTTTTGCGCTAGACATGTCTAGCACCAAAATATAAATATGGAGTTAAGTTTGCACCGGATTTGCATTAAAAAAAATACGCAAATCTGGCATAAACAGAGCATAAGTATGCCCCTAAATGTATTAAAAAATGGAGGCAAGCTCAGGAATCTATATAATGGTGAAACCTAAATCTTCAGCCCAGCGGCAACTTACCTTGGTCAGATCAGCTTGGCAGGTTTGTCCCCGTCCTTCCAGTCCTCTGGAGGTGTTTGGATCAAAAGAGTTTCTATTTCCCAGTTTTGCAGGAAAGGACTCTTGTAGCTTGTTGTTTCTCTGTAGCTTGAACACGAGGTCAATGTTATGACCCTTTTTTTCTTACAGGATCTAGTTTCTGAGGTGGGGCAGTCATGCATAGGGGACATTCAGCCATAATATACACTTCCTACTCACCCACTCCTCCCTTAATTTGTCAATTTCCATTGAATTGTAGGAGGACTATGTCCGGAGTAAGGGATCTGAGGTACAAAAAAGTCTTTTTGTGTTTGATATAATGCACAAGACTGTTGGCATTAAGCAATATTACTTTTAGTCCCTGCTTAAGGGGCATATCCATTCTTACATAGCATGTGCCAAGTCAAGGGGTGATTGCTATTGTGAAGTTCCATTTATCAGGAATTACAGTGTATGTTCACAGAAAGTGGGCTGCATTGTAAGCACTGTGTCAAGAATTTGTGTTAGTGGAAGATAGCACATGTGGGTCTGCGTATGAGTCTTAGGGGAGCATTATTAATTGTTAGCAATTGGTCTTCTAGAGTTTGCAGAGTCACTTTGGTGGAACACATAAGCAGAGGAATGTAAAGTCACCAGACTGAGATTTGATTGGGTGAGGAACTGGTCAACTGATTTTATGATGTATTCAGCACCTCATGGCAGTAGAACATTTGGGCCCATATTTATACTTTTTGACGCTAAACTGCGCTAACGCAGTTTAGCGTCAAAAAATTTAGCGCCGTCTAACGCCATTCTGAAGCGCCATGCGGGCGCCGTATTTATGGAATGGCGTTAGCCGGCGCTAGCAGACCGGCGCTGCCTGGTGTGCGTGGAAAAAAACCACGTAGACCAGGCAGCGCCGGCGTAGGGGGAAAATGGCGTTAGGGCGTCTTAAAATGGGGCAAGTCAGGTTGAGGCAAAAAAATCGCCTCAACCTGATTTGCGCCATTTTTTTCGACGCCCAGACGCCATTTAAATGACTCCTGTCTTAGTAAAGACAGGAGTCATGCCCCCTTGCCCAATGGCCATGCCCAGGGGACTTATGTCCCCTGGGCATGGTCATTGGGCATAGTGGCATGTAGGGGGGCACAAATAAGGCCCCCCTATGCCACCAAAAAAAATTAAAAATATAAAAAATGATACTTACCTGAACTTACCTGAATGTCCCTGGGGTGGGTCCCTCCATCCATGGGTGTCCTCCTGGGGTGGGCAGGGGTGGCAGGGGGGGTCCCTGGGGGCAGGGGAGGGCACCTGTGGGCTCATTTTGAGCCCACAGGCCCCTTAACGCCTACCCTGACCCAGGCGTTAAATAGTGGCGCAAATGCGGGGTTTTTTGACCCGCCAACTCCCGGGCGTGATTTTTGCCCGGGAGTATAAATACGACGCATTTGCGTCGCCGTCATTTTTTTAGACGGGAACGCCTTCCTTGCATCTCATTAACGCAAGGAAGGCGTTCACGCAAAAAAATGACGCTATTTGCCCATACTTTGGCGCTAGACGCGTCTAACGCCAAAGTATAAATATGGCGTTAGTTTTGCGCCGAATTTGCGTCGAAAAAAACGACGCTAATTCGGCGCAAACGGAGTATAAATACGGGCCTTGATAAATTAGACACTCTCTGAAGAGATATTAAAGGAAAGGTCAATTGGGTGCCAGGGATAAAGGTGGGTGAGCCAGGGGTGAGGTTCCCAAGAGAGGAGTCCTATAGCAGTGATACTAATAGGATCTCTTACTATTTAGCCTAAAGCTTAATACTTGTTCTACTATTAGAATGCCCTAGCTAGTTGGTATCACCTGAAGGAGCCTACATTACCATGTCAGGGTTTAACTAGGTAATGGCAGGAGCTCTGCATCAGTTCTCCATCTCCAACTCCCATGAAACCACGGTGGAATGCAAAGGTAGGATCAAGTTTTTCTCTGGTGCTGCTACTTGGAAATCATTCTCTTGGTGGCAGGGATTAGCAAGGGGGTCAAGCTGCAATGTCTTTTGGGGCCAATTAGTACCATCAGAATTAGATAGCAGATTCAGTACATCCATCTCCTTCTTGGGTTTGAGTGGAAAACTGAACTTGTCACATTGATGGTTCTGAAGATTTGTTCTTGTTCTTCACATTTGTTGACCGTTGGCGTGTGACTTCTTCCAGGTGTTCCTATTCCAAAGTCTGAGTCTATGTTGTTGTTGAGGTAGTAGTAGAGAGTCTTGGTGTATTTGTGATTCCATCATTTCCAAAGCCTATTTGTCATCTAGGTACTCCTCCACTGCTCCAGGGTCTGTCAACATTGTTGCTGGTTCTAACAGACAAAAATGAATGTCCAGGTTTTTGAGTCTCAGTTTGAGCGTCAGGAAGCATTTTCTTTTTTGTGTTGTTTTTGGCTGAAAAGTCCTGTGAGAGATATATCTTTGACTTGAAATGCTTCCTTGCATTTCACTTCATGGTACCTGAGGAAACAAACTATGATTTATCTAGGATTATTTGCTCTGGTGAGGTTTTATGTGCATATTCTGTGAGCACTGTAGAATTCCAGCGGTAGATCAAATATTAGGCCATTTAGTTCTGGTGAAGAGATTTTTAGGAAAGTTTGCATGGTGTCTTTTCCAACTGTTCTTGAATTTCAGAAATAACTTAGGGCCAGATGAAGGTAAGTATAGTTTTGCGACTTGCAATTTGCGAGTCATAGCGACTCGCAAATTGCAACTCGCAAAACCAAATGAAGAAAGGTGTCTCAGACACCTTCTGTCACTCGCTGTGGGGTCGCAAAGACCCACCTCATGAATATTAATGAGGTGGGTCGCAATTTGCGACCCCATAGTGAGTCTGGGCACTCACGGGGATGACCACCATGTCCGTGACTGCTTTTAAATAAAGCAGTTTTTTTGTTTCAAAGTGTAGCCCGTTTTCCTTAAAGGAAAACGAGCTGCACTTAGAAAAAAAAAACGAAACCTTTTGTTTCGGATTTTTCCAGGGCAGGTAGTGGTCCCTGGGACCACTGCCTGCTCTGAAAAAATATTTTTATTTCCAGTCACAAAGGGGAAGGGGTCCCATGGAGACCCCTTCCCGTTTGCGACTGGGTTACCATCCACTTCAAGTGGATGGTAACTGCGATTCCATTTGCAACCGCTTTTGCGGTCGCAAATGGAATTGCATAGCATTGCGAGTTGCAAATAGGAAGGGAACACCCCTTCCTATTTGCGAGTCGGAAATGCATTTTGCGAGTCGGATCCGACTCGCAAAATGCATTTCTGCATTCCGGTGAGGCTTTTGCGACTCGCAAACAGCGTTTTTCGCTGTTTGCGAGTCGCAAACGCTTTGCTACATCTGGCCCTTAATCCTCCTGTTCCTTTCCTCCATCTGTACTACCTCTGTCTGCATATGCCAATTATCCTGTTCCCAAACCACTGCAGTGCAAAGCCAGCGTTCCGTGTCCCACTTTTTCCAGTTGTTCCTCTGTTGCCATTGGCACGTACTGAATTTCACAATTTCTGCTTTCAGAAATGAGAAGTCTAATGTATTCTTTAGTGTGTTGTTTTCTGTAGTTGCAACTGAGGTTTTAAGTCCCATGAGTGCTTTCAAGATGGTGTGTACAGCAGAGTTTTTAGCCAAGCTGTTTGTTGATGGTGACGGTTTCATCTACTTCCTAACTCCTGCCTCTGCCACAAGCAGTTTACTGGGTGGTTTAGACATATGAATGAGATCAATTGGCCAGAACGTCTCAAGTAGTAACCTTCAGGGATGCTATGATATCTTCTGTGTCCAAGCAATGGACATCAATTGTCACCGTTGACTCAGGACAGGAGGTAGAAAGGGATACGGAGAGTCAGGTGTTATGCAGAATTCTTGTGGGTTGAGTCAATCAGAGACAATGGTAGAAAAAAGCAGCCTATTTGAGAGGAGTAGCCCTGTTTCTTTTTTTAGAAAGCATTGCTCTTTCTGCTTGATCTCCTATGGTAGAGCACTAATACAGAGATCATGTTCACTCTGGATTCTGGTTATTTCTTTTAGGTACTGTGTTGAGTGCTAGCAATAGGGAGAGGGGACTGCTGAACTTTATCTAGGTGCTTTTCTTTGGTGGCAATGGAGTCTGTTTTGTTCCTAGTTGAGGGTGTATATTATTTTGTGTCTCTTCTTATATCGGGAGATATAAACGAGGTCTGGAAATCCTGCCCACCGCTGTCTGAACATTAGGCATTCCCCGGTTGCCACTCCATAAGGTCCTTTGTGAGGAGGAGTGGAGATACAAATATGTCTATGATTTTGGTCAGTTACTGGAAACATTGGCCCTCATTACAACCCTGGCAGTCGGTGATATAGCAGCGGTAATACCACTAACAGGCCGGCGGCAAAAAAAATGGAATCATGACCATGGCGGAAACCACCAACACAGACAGCCACTTTAACACTCCGACCGCCACGGCAGTAGCAACAAACACCGCAGTGGACACCGCCAACAGACAGGCATAAGACAATGTACCACCCACCGTATTACAAGGCACCAATCCGCCAGCTTTTCCGGGGCGGTACCAATGCCATCAAAAGCATGGCGGAAACAGTCTTTGGAAGGGAAACCACTTACCTCACGGCACTCAAGGAAGAATGAGGGCGCCAAGGAGCCCGAACTTCAGGTCCTGCCCATGTTACTGTATCTCTTAATACACCACAAAGTGTAAAAAAGGTGGTGGTGATGACAACAACAGTGAGTAATGCACCTAGTACACAGGGAAGGGGAGGAGGGAAAAGAGAGTGACACACACACATGCAGCACACAACACCCCCACCCCACCCCCCACCCACAACAACACACATATCCAATAACATCACAGATACACCCCATCACCCCCTGGAAGAACGCAAGGGCCAAACGAAATGAGTTTAACTAGTGTAATATTCAAACAATCAGATAGCCCAAGAGAACAGCAAATAAGCAGTATGCACAAATAATTACAGCAAGTACACAAGTCCGTACACTGTCCCATCAAATGTCCGTGGACCAATGGTCCCAAATAGCGCGGGCGAAGCCCACACATGACACCTGCCTCAAAACGGAAAGAACACTGCAGGGGCATCAGGTCGATAAAAAACAGGCACCTCAGGGGGAAGTAGAGGGGGGGCACCTTAGCCGGATGATGGTACGACGCCACTGCTCCTCGATGGGGCTCCATGCCCACTGCTTGCTCCTGGTGAGTGCAAAGCCACAGTCTCTCAAGTCTCTCAAGTGTGTGCACTGCCCACTGCTTGGTCCTGGGGAGTGCAAAACCACAGTCTCTCAAGTCTCTCAAGTGGGTGGTTTGCCCACTGCTTGCTCCTGGGGAGAGCAAAGCCACAGTCTCTCAAGTCTCTCAAGTGGGTGGTTTGGCCACTGCTTGGTCCTGGGGAGTGCAAAGCTGCAGTCTCTCAAGTCGGTGACATGTTCCACTGTTTCCAAGGACTGTGTTAGTGGATGCTTTTCTCCTCTGGTTCTGGAGGGGGCTTTGTGCCCAGAGTGCTTCATCCTGCCAAGGACTATGTTAGTGGATGCTTTTCTCCACTGGTTCTGGAGGGGGCTTTGTGCCCAGTGATGCTGCACCTAGGGTGTGGCATGTTAACTTCGTCTCACCTGGGTGTCACAGCCACGCGATGTACTCGGAACAGGTAGCATGATACTCCATGGAGGCAGACCCACACTCCGTCCTGCGGTGACTTAGGCTGCCAATTGCTGGTTTGTGTCAGTGCTGGTGTCTCAAGTGGTGTGTCCAGGGTCCAGGACGTCATCTGCAGACTCTGATGGCTTCACAGTGGGGATGGGGTGGACGTCCGAAAGAGTGGCATCGGCTGTGCTCGTGGCGGTGCTGATGGTGGTGCAGGTGGCATTGGCTGCGACGGAGAAGCTGCCAGTGCTGGCTGTGGTGCAAGTGACTGTTGGGGTGGATGGAGACACCATACCGTCTCCAGCAGCCTCGGATGGCTGATCCTTGGGGAGGATGCTGCAGACTGACGTGGCAGCGGCGGTGCAGGTGGCAGTCCGAGCGGCAGTGGTGACTGGGGTGCATGTGGCTGCCATCCCTGATGATTTGGTGGTCACCAGCCCCTCCCCAGGTGAAATCGTGCCCAGAGGTGATGTACCCTTTGGCTTGTGGCCCTTCCCTATCTTGACAGCCGCTGTAGGGACCTTGGCACTGTCCAATTTATGTTTGTGCGAGGCCTTGTTGGGTGGGTGGTGTGACTGTCCTCTGCTGGAAGCCGGTCCCTTTTTAAGCTTTGCAGGTGGTGGAATAGGGCGGTCCTTCTTTTCTGTAGGGGGCACACTGGCAGCTCTGACGGGTGCCCCCTTTGACCGTACTGGAGTAGCAGGGACTGTAGGAAAGTACCATCTTGCCTGGCATGTTACCCCCATTTTTCACTGTATATATGTTGTTTTAGTTGTATGTGTCACTGGGACCCTGCCAGCCAGGGCCCCAGTGCTTATAAGTGTGCCTGAATGTGTTACCTGTGTTATGACTAACTGTCTCACTGAGGCTCTGCTAACCAGAACCTCAGTGGTTATGCTCTCTCATTTCTTTCAAATTGTCACTAACAGGCTAGTGACCAATTTTACCAATTTACATTGGCTTACTGGAACACCCTTATAATTCCCTAGTATATGGTACTGAGGTACCCAGGGTATTGGGGTTCCAGGAGATCCCTATGGGCTGCAGCATTTCTTTTGCCACCCATAGGGAGCTCTGACAATTCTTACACAGGCCCGCCACTGCAGCCTGAGTGAAATAACGTCCACGTTATTTCACAGCCATTTTACACTGCACTTAAGTAACTTATAAGTCACCAATTTGTCTATCCTTTACCTGGTAAAGGTTAGGTGCAAAGTTACTTAGTGTGAGGGCACCCTGGCACTAGCCAAGGTGCCCCCAAATTGTTCAGGGCCAATTTCCCGGACTTTGTGAGTGCGGGGACACCATTACAGGCGTGCACTACATATAGGTCACTACCTATATGTAGCTTCACAATGGTAACTCCGAATATGGCCATGTAACATGTCTATGATCATGGAATTGCCCCCTCTATGCCATCCTGGCATAGTTGGCACAATCCCATGATCCCAGTGGTCTGTAGCACAGACCCTGGTACTGCCAAACTGCCTTTCCCGGGGTTTCACTGCAGCAGCTGCTGCTGACAGACCCTCAGACAGGCTTCTGCCCTCCTGGGGTCCAGCCAGGCCTGGCCCAGGATGGCAGAACAAAGGACTTCCTCTGAGAGAGGGTGTTACACCCTCTCCCTTTGGAAAATGGTGTGAAGGCAGGGGAGGAGTAGCCTCCCCCAGCCTCTGGAAATGCTTTCATAGGCACACATGGTGCCCATTTCTGCATAAGCCAGTCTACACTGGTTCAGGGACCCCTTAGCCCTGCTCTGGTGCGAAACTGGACAAAGGAAAGGGGAGTGACCACTCCCCTGACCTGTACCTCCCCTGTGAGGTGCCCAGAGCTCCTCCAGTGTGCTCCAGACCTCTGCTATCTTGGAAACAGAGGTGCTGCTGGCACACTGGACTGCTCTGAGTGGCCAGTGCCATCAGGTGACGTAAGAGACTCCTTCTGATAGGCTCCTTCAGGTGTTGCTAGCCTATCTTCTCTCCTAAGTAGCCAAACCCTCTTTTCTGGCTATTTAGGGTCTCTGCTTTGGGGATTTCCTTAGATAACGAATGCAAGAGCTCATCCGAGTTCCTCTGCATCTCTCTCTTCACCTTCTGCCAAGGAATCGACTGCTGACCGCGCTGGAAGCCTGCAAAACTGCAACAAAGTAGCGAAGACGACTACTGCAACTCTGTAACGCTGATCCTGCCGCCTTCTCGACTATTTTCCTGGTGGTGCATGCTGTGGGGGTAGTCTGCCTCCTCTCTGCACTAGAAGCTCCGAAGAAATCTCCCGTGGGTCGACGGAATCGTCCCCCTGCAACCGCAGGCACCAAAGAACTGCATCACTGGTACACTGGGTCTCCTCTCAGCACGACGAGCGAGGTCCCTTGAATCCAGCAACTCTGTCCAAGTGACTCCCACAGTCCAGTGACTCTTCAGTCCAAGTTTGGTGGAGGTAAGTCCTTGCCTCCCCACGCCAGACTGCATTGCTGGGAACCGCGACTTTTGCAGCTACTCCGGCCTCCGTGCACTTCCGGCAGAAATCCTTTGAGCACAGTCCAGCCTGGGTCCACGGCACTCTAACCTGCATTGCACGACCTCCTAAGTTGTCCTCCGGCGACGTGGGACTCCTTTGGGCGACTTCGGGTGAGCACCGTTTCTCTCCACTTTGTAGTGCCTGTTCCAGCACTTCTGCGGGTGCTGCCTGCTTCTGAGAGGGCTCCTTGTCTTGCTCGACGCCCCGTCTGTCTCCAGACGCAATTGGCGACATCCTGGTCCCTCCTGGGCCACAGCAGCATCCAAAAACCCTAACCGCCTAATTTGCAGCTAGCAAGGCTTGTTGGTGGTCTTGCTTCAGGAAAACACTTCTGCACAACTCTCCACGGCGTGGGGGATCCGTCCTCCAAAGGGGAAGTTCCTAGCCCTTGTCGTTCTTGCAGAATCTTCAGCTTCTACTGTCCAGTAGCAGCTTCTTTGCACCCACAGCTGGCATTTCCTGGGCATCTGCCCATCTCCGACTTGCTTGTGACTTTTGGACTTGGTCCCCTTGTTCCACAGGTACCCTCGACTGGAAATCCATAGTTGTTGCATTGCTGATTTATGTCTTTTCTGCAGAATTCCCCTATCACGACTTCTATGTCCTTTGGGGAACTTTAGTGCACTTTGCACTCACTTTTCAGGGTCTTGGGGTGGGCTATTTTTCAAACCCTTACTATTTTCTAATAGTCCCAGCGACCCTCTACAACGTCACATAGGTTTGGGGTCCATTCGTGGTTCGCATTCCACTTTTGGAGTATATGGTTTGTGTTGCCCCTATCCCTATGTGTCCCCATTGCATCCTATTGTAACTATACTTTGTTTGCACTGTTTTCTAATACTATTACTGCATATTTTGGTATTGTGTACATATATCTTGTGTATATTTGCTATCCCCATACTGAGGGTACTCACTGAGATACTTTTGGCATATTGTCATAAAAATAAAGGGGCATATTTATACTCTGTTTGCGCCGGAATTGCGTCGTTTTTTTTGACGCAATTCTGACGCAAAACTAACTCCATATTTATACTTTGGCGTTACACGCGTCTAGCGTTAAAGTCCATGGAGTTTGCGTCATTTTTTAGCGTGGACACCTACTTTGCGTTATTGATATGCAAGGTAGGCGTTCCCGTCTAAAAAATTGACTCCGAGGCATGTGCGCCGTATTTACACTCCTGGGCAAAATTCACGCCCGGGAGTGGGCGGGTCCAAAAAAATGATGTACGCCCGCTTTTGCGCCGTTTTTTTAGCACCTGGTCAGGGCAGGCGTTAAGGGACCTGTGGGCTCGGAAGGAGCCCAGAGGTGCCCTCCCATGCCCCCAGGGACCCCCCCTGTCACCCTTGCCCACCCCAGGAGGACGCCTAAGGATGGAGGGACCCATCCCAGGGACATTAAGGTAAGTTCAGGATTTTTTTTTTTGTGGCATGGGGGGCCTGATTTGTTCCCCCCTACATGCCACTATGCCCAACGACCATGCACAGGGGACAGAAGTCCCCTTGGCATGGCCATTGGGCAAGGGGGCATGACTCCTGTCTTTGCTAAGACAGGAGTAATTTCTATGGGGGTTGGGAGTCGAAAAAAATGGCGCAAATCGGGTTGAGGCGAAAAATTGGCCTCAGCCTTACTTGCCCCATTTTTTGGCGCCCAAGCTCCATATCCCCCTACGCCGGCGCTGCCTGGTGTACGTCATTTTTTTTCACGCACACCAGGCAGCGCTGGCGGCTAACGCCGGCTAACTTCATTGAATAAATACGGCGCCCGCATGGCGCTTCAGAATGGCGTTAGCCGGTGCTAATTTTTTTGACGCAAAACTGCGTTAGCGCAGTTTTGCGTCAAAAAGTATAAATATGGCCCAAAGTACCTTTATTTTTAGTATATCTGTGTATTGTGTTTTCTTATGATATTGTGCATATGACACTAGTGGTACTGTAGGAGCTTCACTCGTCTCCTAGTTCAGCCTCAGCTGCTCTGCTAAGCTACCATTATCTATCAGCCTATGCTGCTAGACACCCTATACACTAATAAGGGATAACTGGGCCTGGTGCAAGGTGCAAGTACCCCTTGGTACTCACTACAAGCCAGTCCAGCCTCCTACAGGGACCACAGCGGATGCAGATTTGGTGGCTGAGGTGCTGGACTGGTATCTAGACATCCTGGCCCTAGGAGAAGGACGGGGGAGGTGTAGGGAAGAGCTCTAGGTTAGCTAGGTAAATGTTTTTGGAAACACTGGGATGGTAGATGGAGGGGGTTTGAGAGTGGAGGAAGAGGTAGTGGTTGTAGGAGGTTTACGTCTGCTGAGTTTGGGTGAAGGTGCATGGGTTGGAGGCTGTTGTGAGGTGGATGGGTGTTGAGTGGGTGTGTGCCTGCGTTTGTGTACTTTGGTAGGAGGGCTCACAGACACACTGGGAGAGGACACAGGGGACGTGTGAATGGTAGTGGGGGTGGTGATTGCACATGAGTGGTGTGTAGTGATGGGCGTGCTGATGATGGAGGTAGTAGCTGAGGATGCAGTGCATGCAGGTGTGAGTGGAAATGAGAATGGGAGGGAGGTGGAGGACGTGGAGGAGGGGGGACACAGTGGAGGCAGTGGATGTTGGTGTGTCTCCTTGGGTATGGTGCTTGTGTGAGTGCCTGTGGGATGTGTGGTTGTTATGTTTTCTGAGCCACTTTTGTGTGTTGATGTGTGTGCATGCTGGTCCGATGGTGTGCTTGGTATAGGCTGAGGTAGAGGGGATTGGGTCTGGGTTGTGGAAGTTGGAGGGGGGAGGCTGGACACAGGGAGAATGGCTGCCTTCAGTGCAGAGGCCAGAGCCTGAAATGCTCTCTGTTGGGCTGCCACGCCAGAATGAATGTCCTCTAGGTATGCATTTGCTTGCTGCAAATGCCTCTCGACACCCTGGATGGTATGATTGACTGGCCAACAGTGAGGGATCTCAGGTGGTCAATAGCCTCCTCACTGAGGGCAGCAGGGCTGACTGGGGCAGGGCCTGAGGTGCCAGGGGCAAAGGAGATGCCCACCCTCCTGGGTGAGTGGGCACGGGAAACAAGCTGAGGGGCTGCTGGGAGGGCGGTGCTGGTAGGGGGGTGGTGGCTGTACCTGTTGTTGCGATGGGCACAGAGGTGCCCACCACCACAAGAGAGCTCCCATCAGAGGAGGAGTTGCTGTCGCTGGTGTCACTCCTGCCCCCGTCGTGGAGCTCACTTCGCCCTCCGTTCCACTGGTGCCTTCGCCCTCCGTGGATTCACCCTCCTTGGCCACGTGGGATGCAGCTCCCTCCGTCTCCGGTGCCTCTGCTCCTCCGCCAGATGATGCTAATGCACACAATGACAGGGTGACAAAACAAAAAGGGGGGAAGACAGAGGAGACACATGGTCAATGTCAGTAACACCACTAACGTTGGCGGACACAACACGCAGGGTGCAGCCCTAGGCACTAGGCCATGCACTACCAGTTAGTAGGAAATTCACCTGCCCATGGGGAACTATGCCTAACACCATTTGCAGGACACCTGGAATCCACAGGAGCCTAACAAGTTGTAGATGCCCACTACCACTATTGGGGGTGGAGTGCCTCAGAGCCTGCCTAACAAGGGACCTACCCTACAAAGTTCGCCCTGGCCCAGGGGAACCCACAGCCCACATCCCCAACCAGACACCTCATAAAGCATGCAGAGTCAGCTGAATGAGACTGTACTCACACCCTTGTGGCTGCTGTGAAGCCCTCAAGCGCTCATCCAACTACGGATATTCCACCGCCAGGATCCGAAACATAATTGGTGCCATTGATGCTACACATGTGGCATTTGTCCCCCACTGCAGAAATGAACAGGTATACAGAATTCAAAAAAGCTACCATTCTATGACTGTCCAGATGGTGTGTTTGGCAGACCAGTACATCTCTCATGTGAATGCCAAGTATCCTGGCTCTGTGCATGACGCTTACATTTTGAGGAATAGCAGCATCCCTTATGTGATGGGCCAACTCCAGAGGCACCGTGTGTGGCTAATAGGTGAGCCCAAGGTCCCCACACAGTATGAATAGGTGTCTGGGTTAGTCACTATGGGTTAGTGTGTGTCTAACAGATTTCCCTCAACATTTGCAGGTGACTCTGGTTACCCCAGCCTCTCAGGGCTACTGACCCAAGTGAGGAATGCCAGGACAAGGGCAGAAGAAGGCTACAATGAGGCACATGAGCGAACTAGGCGTATTATTGAGCGGACTTTCGGCCTCCTGAAGGCCAGATTCCGGTGCCTCAATCTAAGAGGTGGCTCCCTATACTACTCACCGAAAAAGGTGTGCCAGATAATTGTGGCATGCCGCATGTTGCGCAACCTGGCTTTGCGACACCAGGTGTCTTTTCTGCAGGAGGATGGGCCTGATGGTGGTATTGTGGCAGCTGTGGAGCCTGTGGACAGTGAGGAGGAGGAGGCAGAGGAAGAAGATATTGACAACCGAAACAACATCATCATGCAGTACTTCCAGTGAGCCACAGGTTTCTGGCACTGGCACTGCTCATCTCATATCTGACTGCTTTAGGACATTGTTTAAGTCAGCCTCTTAACCTCTGTGTACGGACACTGACAGTTCACATTGGCTTTCCATTTCACAGATCTGGGTACCTCATTCTGCCTTCTGCTATATTTAATGCTGACCAACAACTGTCGTACATTGGTATGTGCAAATGAACATTTACATTGATGTTTGTGAAAGAAGTTGTAATTATACATTTGTGAAAGTACAGACTGACTCCAGATTGGTTTGTGATTCAAGGGTGTTTATTTATGGGCTAATGTGTATAGGGGTATGTGGAAGGGGCTGGGGTGATGGTGGATGAAGGTCCATAGTAGAGTCCAGTCTCTCGGTATCACAGGTGCATTGTCCAATGGGGCATAGGAAGTGGAGCAATGTCACTTAAAGGTGGACAGGGTGACAGAGTGGAAACAAGGGTGACAATCAGGAGAATCTTATTTTCTGGCGGGCGTCTTGGTAATGTTCTCTGGCCTCTGCCTGGATAGCAGGGACCGTTTGTGGGGTGGTTCTCCTTCTGCAGGGGGTGGGGTGCTGGTGGCGTGTTCGTCCTCTGGCGGGACCTCCTGTCCACTAGCACCAGTGGACTCGGAAGACTGTTCATCGTTCGGGCTGGTGTCAGTGGCCCGGTGGTATGCCACTGTCTCCCTCATGGTGTTGGCCATGTCTGCCAATACCCCTGCAATGGTGACCAGGGTGGTGTTAATGGACTTCAAGTCCTCTCTGATCCCCAGGTACTGTCCCTCCTGCAGCTTCTGTGTCTCCTGAAACTTGGCCAGTACCGTGCCCATGATCTCCTGGGAATGGTGGTATGCTCCCATGATGTTTGAGAGTGCCTCGTGGAGGGTCGGTTCCCTGGGCCTATCCTACCCCTGTCGCACAGCAGCCCTCCCAGCTTCCCTGTTGTCCTGTGCCTTTGTCCCCTGAACCGTGTGCCCACTGACCCAGGTCCCTGATTGTCTTGGATTAGTGGGTTTGCCTGGGGTCCCTGTAGTGGTGGACAAACTTCTGATTGACGTGTTCTGGGGACAGTGGCATGGGCCCGCTGGGTGGGTGCTGTGGTGGTGTTTCCTGAGGGGGAGATTCTGTGGTGGGTTGGGACTGTGGCAGGGGAACCGACTGTCCAGAGGTCCCTGATGGACGGACTGGTCATCTTGATCCAGGCATGCAGAGCTGCTGTTGTCACTGTGGGCCTCTTCTGTGGGGGGACTGGATATGGCTGGCACCTCCTGTCCAGTGACATTGTGTAGGGGTCCTGTTGGGGTGTAAATTCATTGTTATTGTATCTGTGTGAGCCATCTTGTGCAATTGGTGTGTTTCCCTCTATTACTGTGCTTGCAATATCGCCTATGCCCTTGTGTGAGTGGTGATTGTGTACCCTGGGTGAGTCTCTCCCTTGGACATGCTTTGGTGATGGGTGTCCATGCAGGTCTGTGATGGGTGTCCATGCATTGGTGTAACATGCAGGGCTTGGTATTGGGATGGGTGGGTTGTGATAGTGGGGTATATGTGAGGTGATGGAGTGATGGGTGTGAGGGTAGGGGTAGGTGTTTGTGGTGGAATGCAGGTAGGGTGGGGGATATAGTAGTAAAGATTTGCCTTAACAGCGGCTAGTCCTCCTGCTACTCCTGCGAAGCCCTGTGGATGCATTATTGCCAAGACTTGCTCCTCCCATGTTGTTAGTTGTGGGGGAGGAGATAGGGGTCCACCGCCAGTCCTCTGTACGGCTACCTGGTGTCTGGATACCAGGGAACGTACCTTCCCCTGTAGGTCATTCCACCTCCTACTGATGTCATCCCATGTTCTTTGATGCTGTCCCACTGCGTTGACCCTGTCGACAATTCTCTGCCATAGCTCCATCTTCCTAGCAATGGATGTCTGCTGCACCTGTGGTCAGATTAGCTGTGGCTCTACCCGGATGATTTACTCCACCATGACCCTGAGCTCCTCCTCAGAAAACCTTGGGAGCCTTTGAGGTGCCATGATGTGATGTGAGTGATGTGTGATGTGATGTGTGGGGTGATGTTTTGGGGTGTGTGGTATTTTGTGCATGGATGGTGTATGAGTGATGGTGTTGTGTGCCTCTGGATGCTGGTGTGGTCTTTGCGTTTCTGTCTCTCTGCTTCTTCAAACATTTTCATTGTAAGGGGTTGTGGGTAATGTGGGTGTGTATTTTATATTGGATTGGGTGTGTAGGTGTGGTGTGTGCATGTGTATCAGGTGTGTGTATTTTGAATTGTCCAATGTGGTTGTGTTTTGTAAGTGTGTGTGTATCTTGAGCGCGTTGGTGTGTACCGCCAATGGTTTACCATGATTGAATGACCGCGCGTTGATTCGTGGGTTGTGATAGTTTGGCCATATTCCTGTTGGCGTAACGGTGTAGGTTTTGGTACTGCCAATTTGTCACTGACCTTTGGTTTGGCAGACTTTTGTGGGTGTCTGTATTGTGTAGGATTTCTAAGTGCTGGTCATAATGCCCATAGCGGATTTCCGCCGCGGACACAGTATGTTGGCGGCCGTCGGCACAGCGGTCAGCGGACTTTATCACCATGTAATGAGGGCCATTGTGTGCTATCACTGGAGTTGTGTATTGTGATGTTCGAAGGTCTGTGACTCCCCAGAGCAGTTGTGACACTCGTCTTTTTGATAATTTTTCATACCTCAACTCTGTGCAACTAAAACGATAGTGTAATGGGTGCATTACTTTTACAGCTTAAGAAACGTGACAGAAAATTATTAGCATTAAGAGCTTCATATGGTGTCACTCCCTGGATCATTGCGGGTGACTTCAACTTAAACATGGCCAAACCATACCAGACGTAGTTGTAGAGATGGAACCACGGATCAAATATTGGGAATTTCAGCACAAGTAGATATCTTCATGACCATTGACGAATGCAACCATCCCTGCGTACAGCATTGGCTTTGGAGCAAGCTAGAGGACTAGAACATTCCGACCAGCTTGTGAAGAGGAATTCAGCTTTTATTCTCTGGAAACTGGGCCGTGGTCACAATCAGCGGCAACAAAGATTAAGTTCCAAAATCCAAATACTCAAAGACCTCAAACAAGGCTGTGAGCTGGCCCCAACCTTATTCAATCTATACCTGACAAACTTAAGTCCTCATTTGGAATCCACAAGTTCCTATCCACCCAAACTGGGTCAACACCTACTAACCTCATTATTATATGCAGATGCTATTGTCTTATTGAATCTCTCAGGTATTGGCTTGCTAAGCTATCTTCACCAGTACTGCACAGCAAACAAACTATCTGTGAACCTGGAAAAAACCAAGGTAGTCATCTTTGGAAAATGCGTTGCTAAGAAAAAGCAATGGGCCCATGGGGAACATTCTGTGAGCAGAAGTGGCGTCTGGCTGCAGGGTCTCTGGTCTCACTGTCTGCACTAAAACACCTTGAAAGCAAGAATGGCATCTCAAATTGCAGCCTTACAAGTTCTATCAACCTGATTGAAAAGTCCAACCTGGGGACTACTGTTCACCGTGATCAAAGTCGAATACCTCCCAGCACTGTCTGCGGTTTGGGACGTTTGCCCGAAAAGTTAGCTAACTTCTTGAATGTCGCACAGAGTAATTTTTTTGCCTCATATTTTTATTTTGCATATTTGCATTTAATGAATTGCTAGTGTCTTTTCTTTTACCACCTTGTGTTGTAACTGATTGCAATGCTTTTTATTACTCACCAAAATATAAATTATCTTGTCTTTCCAAGGTTTCACATGATGATTTGGGAGTTGTTTATCTCTCTAGAGTGACCGCCAGTCAGTCAGATGCATGTTGTCCCAATAGAGTTGTGACAGTAATCTGAATGAGACGTCATGAATGGCTTAGCAGGGGTTTTGATGAAAACCACAGAAGGCATAGCACCTTAGGAGCACTACCAAGGTTCCAGGACTGGGGCAGAACCACTTGGCAGGGAAGACTCACAGATGGCAGAGTCCAGGTACTGTAGCAGGTGAGTTGGAAGCATTCTTTGATGTCCCTGAGACTGCAGAGGAACAGAGGCAACCCAACAAGCCCCTGGAGAATCTTGAGTTCCAGGATGTAGAAAACAGGAACCAGTCCTTCTCACTGCAGGCAGGAAGCAGCAAAGCAAGTAGCAAAGTGGCAGTCTCTCCTACAGCACAGCACACAGCAAGTCGTAAGCCAACACAACACTGCAGTTGCAGAGTGGCAGCCCTCCTGGCAGCACAGCAGTCTTCCTTCTTGGCAGAGTGTCCTTGGTTCCAGTAGAGTTATGCTCTTGTCCGGCTTTCGGTCCCATATTTATACTTTGGTGCCCTGGTTCTGGAAGGTGGGAGATGCTTCCAGATGCAGGCTTTTGAAATGCACAGATACCCTGCCTCCCCTGTCTTGGCTTCAAGCTGGATGGAGTGATAATACTGGTTTGTTAAGCCCTATTGTAGCCACTATTCAGGTGTAAGTGAGGCAGTGTTAAGCTCCACCCCCATCAAGCCAGTTAATGGCCCCTTAAGGCCCATTAGAGCCATGAGGTCACTCCCAATGTCCCATTGTATGTGGTTATCTAGAGGGAATGCACATAGCCCAGCTGTCACACAATTCAGACATGTATTCAGGAGCACAGAATGGTTAAAGTAAGAAAACGCCAACTATCTAAAAGTAAAAAGAACAGTTGATGGATGGGACATAGACCAAATCACGCATTCACCCCCAGTCACAGATCTAGGTTTAATCCATCAGTTTTATTGCTCACCATGCCATTCCAGTTTGGACCCATCCATATGCAAATCAGTCTTGACCCTGTTTCAAATACACTTTACCCTGGCCTTGGGGCTAGCTAGGGCCTACCTTAGGGGTGACTTACATGTAATAAAAGGAAGGTTTGGGCCTGGCAAGTAGTTGCACTTGCCAGGTCTAAATGGCAGTTTGAAGCAGCACACACAGGCTCTGCGGTGCTAGGCCAGAGACATGTTTAAGGTGCTACTGGGTGGCACAAACAGCACTGCAGGCCCACCAGCAACATTCAGTTTACAGGTCCTGGGCACCTATAGTGCACTTTACTAGGGACGTACAAGTAAATTAAATATACCAATTGTGGATAAGCCAATGTTACTATGTTTTAAGCAGAAATCACATGTACTTTATAACTGGGTAGCAGTGGTAAAGTGTACAGAGTCCTAGAGGGAACAAAAATGAAATCAGCAAAAAGTGAAGGGTAAAGACAAACAATCTGGGGATTACCCTGCAGAAAGGGTGATTTCCAACAATTCTTCCAACAGTGGGTATCATCACGTCCCTTTATCTTGCCCCTCTTTAATTATTTGTAGGCTGCTGTGTTGGTAGTTTGGGGTAAATTAGGCCATTTGAGCACCAATGAACCAGTGAATTCCATACAGCTTTGTTGCACTTAGTAATTGCAGGTTAACTTTAAACAATTGTGTTTCACAGTGGTGCAGGTGTCAGTGGTGTTCCTAATAGTGTTCCTTGTGCCAAGTCTTCTGGATTATATTTTGAGGAACTATAAACTATTTTAGCTATTTCATCATGATGCATTTTAAATATGTTGGTAAAATGTGGCAGATAAGACTTTGAATTGGTTTAAACGTCCTGGCTGTGAAGCACGTCAAGTAGTTATAGTGTTTCTTCACTACATCTTTCAGAACGGGCAAGCAAAAAAGATTAATGCTATTTTTAGCGGATGTTTGGCAGCTCAGTTTACAATGATTGATGTGATTTGATTTGAATGTTGAGGAATGTGCTAAAGGCATGTTTTTTACTAAGGTAGTGAAGAAGTTTGGCTAGTAGCAATACTATTAAGAGATGTCAGTACTGTTTGGATTTATATGTGCCAATCATGACCATAAAGGAATAATGTTTTTTTTTGTTGTTTGAAGCTCAGATGAGTCATAGTCATGAAGCAAAAATGCTCTTTCTAACTGAAGGGCTTGCTGTAAGCTGACTAGCTGTTTCTTAGGTTTCACATTCCTTGCCAGTAAATGCTGTAAGGCTTAACTCACATCATTTTTGACCTAAAGAATTTTCCATCAAAGCTTTATGATCTTGAAGCTACATTCTTTCAGATTTAGCACTTCTTGCAACAAAAAACATCCCAAAAAGCTGAACTTTAGTATTAGCATCCTGAAATGGTGGTAATTGGGTTGTAATTGTTGATACATTTGTATTCTTATTTGTGCTGAAGATTGTATACTTTTGTGGATTTTCAGGTAACAGTTTTTTCTCTGCAGACATTAAAGTGATGATTTTCTCTTTTCTGACACTGGTAGGGGAAAGCCATTTATAAAATTACTATAAATAATACAGTTAGTTCTGTCATGTTTATCTAGAAATCTATCAGTCAAGTTTTGTTTTTTTTCTGTCATATTTATATATAAAAACAAAAACAGCTTGAATATGCTAGTTTTTGTGCCAAAATGCAAAAAATAATGCATGATCACCAAGTTGTGAACATTTTTTATTGCAGATACAATGTATCATGGTTAGAAATGTATGTTGATAGCAATTGGAGTCTTACTGGGTCATTACAACATACAACCTGCAATGGCATGTTTTCAGCGTTTGGTAGGTTAGCTTTCACTTGACATAGGACTATAAGTAATGCATCCCTTACTTATTTTGCACAGTTTATTAGCACACACAAATTTGGTGACCCCAAGTTAAGTAGCAATCAGCAGTCTTCAGAATGTTTGTAAACATTTTGATGTTTCCTTCAATCTTTATGCTTTATGCTTTATGTTCACTTTCCATGACTGCATTTGTGGTGATTGTTTTTGTGGATTGGCCCAAATTCAGATTTTTGAACAAAAATCCTTTGATATTTTAACTTCAGTTAACTACAGTTTCAAAGAGTTGATCTTTATGTGTGAGAATACTGCCAAATTAATTGAAGTAATTTAAACAAGCTTCCATTATATTTAAAGAGCTTTGTGGTAGTGTATCATATTTAATATTTAGCAACTGCATTTACACTTTATTTCATGATGTTGTTTTGGTGGCAATATATACAACTAATTTATTTCATGTATCATTTGATTCTTTGTCAATTTTTTCATGTAGGCTGGTGCTTTGCTCACATCAACAATAGAATACCTGGTAATATATTTATTTTGTTTTATTATTTTGATGGTACGAAAAGCGTCATTACAAATGCCAGTAGTCTTCATGTTTCTTAAGAAATTTGCAAATGTAACTTTGTGTCCAAAATAATACTGTTGTCTTTTAATATAACTTTTAATCTTCATCTGTTTGTTTACATTTCCTAATACCATAATTCCTCAAACAACTTCAATGGCTCTTTCGTTGTCATTTGCTTGTACAAATAACATTAAGGCCCTCATTACAACCCTGGCAGTCGGTGTTAAAGCGGCGGTAAGACCGCCAACAGGCTGGTGGTAAAAACAATGGAATCACGACCATGGTGGAAACAGCCAACACAGACAGCCACTTTAACACTCCGACTGCCACGGCGGTAGAAACAAACACCGCAGCGGTAACAAGCAGCAGACAGGCGGAACACAATGTACCCCCCACTGTATTACAAGGCACCAATCCGCCAACTTTTCCAGGGCGGTACCTGCGCCATCAAAAGCATGGCGGAAACAGTCTTTGGAACGGAAACCACTCACCTCACGACACCCTACAAGGAACCAGGACGCCATGGAGCCCAAGTTACAGGTGCTACCAATGTTGGTTTACCTCCTCTTTTACCAGGAGCAGCAAAGATGGTGGAGATGACCATGGTGAGTACTGCACCTAGCACATAGGGGAGGGGGGAGGAAAGAGACAGTGACACACACATGCAACACCCCCACCCTAACCCACAACACACAAATACATGCCGGAACATTACATATACACCCCGTAACCCCCTGGAAGAAAGCAAGAACAAAATGAAATGATTGTAACAAGTGTAATCATCGAAAATTCAAATATGGAAACAGCTTTGTAACAGATCATTATATACAGATATGTACAGCAACTACACATGTCCGGATAGTGTACCAAACATTGTACGTGGACCAGTGGTCCCAAAATGCATGGGCGAAGCCCACACATGGTACCTGACTCTAAAAGGAGAGAACACTGCTGGGGCATCAGCTCGAAAATAAACAGGCACTTCAGGGGGAAGAGGAGGGGGGGCACCTCAGCAGGATGAAGGGATGACACCACTGCTCCAGGAGGGGGCTCCATGCGTACTGTTTGGTCCTGGGGAGTGCAAAGCCACAGTCTCTCAAGTGGGTGCGGTGCCACTGCATGGTCCTGGGGAGTGCAAAGCCACAGTCTCTCAAGTGGGTGGTTTGCCTACTGCTTTATCCTGGGGAGCGCAAAGCCACAGTCTCTTAAGTCTCTCAAGTGGGTGGTTTGCCCACTGCTTTATCCTGGGGAGTGCAAAGCCACAGTCTCTCAAGTCTCTCAAGTGGGTGTTTTGCCCATTGCTTTATCCTGGGGAGTGCAAAACCACAGTCTCTCAAGTGTGTGACATGTTCCACTGGTTCTGGAGGGGGCTTTTTGCCCAGAGTGCTTCTTCCTGCCAAGGACTGGGGTAGTGGATGCAGTTCTTCACTGGTTCTGGAGGGGGCTTAGTGCCCAGAGTGCTTCATCCTGCCAAGGACTGGGTGAGTGGATGCAGTTCTCCACTGGTTCTGGAGGGGGCTTAGTGCCAAGAGTTCTTCATCCCGCCAAGTACTGGGGTAGTGGATGCAACTCTCCACTGGTCCTGGAGGGGGCTTTGTATCCAGAGTGCTGCACATGCTGTGTGGCAGGTCCCATTCCCTCACCTGGGTGTGTATGCCACAGGATTGCGTGGGAACAGGTAGCATGATACTCCATGGAGTCTCCTCATCCTGCTTCAACACCCTCTGCGTGCTGCGCAGGATCTACAGATGGATCCCCACAGATGCAAGAAGAACAGTCACCCAAACCCTCGTCAGCAATAAACTTGACTATGGAAACGCCCTCTATACAGGAGCCCCGGCCAAACTCCTCAAACGACTGCAAAGCATACAAAACACCTCCTCACGCTTGATCCTCAATGCCCACCACCACAGCCACATCACTCCCCTTCTGAGAGACCTACCCTGGTTCCCCGTCAACAAAAGGATAACCTTCAAGCTCCTCACCCACGCACACAAGGCGTTCCACAACACAGGCCCAGCCTACCTCAACAGGTGACTCACCTTCTACACCCCACCAACTCCGCTCAGCCAACCTCGCCCTCGCCACCGTCCCCTGCATCTGAAGAGCAACTACTGGAGGCAGATCCTTCTCCCACCTCGCCGCCAAGACCTGGAACACCCTTCCCTCACCCCTATGACAGACCGAAGACCTGCTGGCTTTCAGGAAGCGCCTCAAAACCTGGCTATTTGAGCAGTAGCAGCACCCCCCCTTCCCTCAGCGCCTTGAAACCCTCACGGGTGGTTGTGCACTCTACAAATACACTGATTGATTGATTGATTGGAGTCAGAGACACACTTCACCCTGCTGCAACTTTGCCTGCCAACTGCTGGTACTAACAGTGCTGGTTGTGGTGCCTCATGTACGCTGTGCAGGGTCCAGGACGTCTTCTGCAGCCTCGGACGGCTGCCCACTGGGAATGTTGTCCATGTCGGCTGTGGTGGCAGTGTCTGTGCACATTGCGGGGCTAGTGGCGGTGGTTGCGGCGGTGCTTGTGGCGAAGATGCTGCTGGTGGTTCATGTGTCAGCACCTGTGAAGGAAGACAGCAGGACGTCTCCTGCAGCCTCAGACGGCTGCCCACTGGGGATGATGCTGGGGACTGTTGCTGAGGCAGCAGCTGTGCAGGTGGTGGTGCAGGTGGCGGTGTCCACCGCCGTACAGGTTGATGTTCTGTTTGCCAGAAGGGGTGACACCAGTCCCTCAGCCGGAGTCTCCGTGCCATGTGCCGACTTCCCTTTAACCTTGTGTCCCTTCCACACCTTGGAAGTCGCTGCTGGGACCTTGGCACTGTCCCCTTTTGGCTTGGAGGAGGCCTTGCTGGGTGGTTGGTGCGGCATTTCCCTATAGCATGGGGGCCCCTTCTTCACCTTGGCAGGTGGTGGAATGGGCTGATCCTTGGCTTCGATATGTGGCACACTGGCAGCCCTGAAGGGTGCCGCCCGCGCTTTTACAGGTCTTGCAGGGACCACAGTACTGGAGGATATGGTGGCTGAGGTGCTGGGCTGGGATCTGGACATCCTGGCCCCAGGGGAAGGATGGGGGGGAGGTGTAGAGAACAGGTCAAAGATAGAGAGGAAAAGTTTTTTAAACACACTGGGATGGGAAGATGGAGGGTGTTTGGGAGTGGAGGAAGAGGTAGTGGTTGTAGGGGGTGTACGTCTGCTGAGTTTGGGTGAGGGTGCATGGGCTGGAGGCTGTTGTGAGGTGGATGGCTGTTGAGTGGGTGTGTGCCGGCGTTTGTGCAGTTTGGGAGGAGGGCTCACAGACAAACTGGGGGAGGACACAGGTGACGTGTGCATGTGAGCGGTGTGTGGTGATGGGCGTGCTGGTGATGGAGGTAGTGGCTGAGGATGTAGTGCATGCTGGTGTGAGTGGAGATGAGACTGGGAGGGAGGAGGAGGACGTGGAGGAGGGGGACACAGTGGAGGCAGTGAATATTGGTGTGTCTGCATGGGAATTGTACTTGTGTGAGTGCCTGTGGGATGTGTGGTGCTTATGTTTGCCATGTCCACTCGTGTGTTGATGAGTATGCATGCTGGTCTGATGGTGTGCTTGGTGATAGGCTGAGGTAGAGGGGATTGGGTCTGGGTAGTGGAAGTTGGAGGGGGGAGGCTAGACACAGGGACAATGGCTTCCATCAATGCTGAGGCCAGAGCCTGAAATGATCTCTGTTGGGCTGCCACACCAGAATGAATGCCCTCCAGGTATGCATGCATTTGTTTGCTGCAAATGCCTCTGACAACCTGAATGACATTCAAAATGGTTGATTTACCAACAGTGAGGGATCTCAGGAGGTCAATAGCCTCCTCACTGCGGGCATCAGGACTGACTGGGGCAGGGCCTGAGGTGCCTGTGACAAAGGAGATGCCTACCCTCCTGGGTGAGCGGGCACGGGAAACACAGTGAGGGGCTGCTGGGAGGGCGGTGCTGGTAGGGGGGGTGGTGGCTGTACCTTTTGATGCAGTGGGCACAGAGGTGCCCGCCACAGCAAGGGAGATCCCATCAGAGGAGGTGTCGCTGTCACTGGTGTCTCCTCCTGTCCCCGTCGTGGAGCACCCCTCGCCCTCTGTCCCACTGGTGCCTTCAGACTCCGTAAATTCAACCTCCAGGGCCATGTGGGTTGCAGCTCCCTCCTGCTCCGGTGCGAATGCTCCTCTGCCAGATGATGCTAATGCACACAAGGACAGGTGACAAAACAAAAAGGGGGGGGAAGACAGAAGAGACACATGGTCAATGCCTGCAACACCACTACCGCTGGTGGACACAACACACAGGGAGCAGCCCTATGCACTAGCCCATGCACTAACAGTTCGGGTGAAAAGCACATGCCCATGTGGGACTCTGCCTAGACCCATTTGATGTACAGCTGGAACCCACAGGAGCCTGACTAGAGGGCTACTACTACTTTTGGGGTTGGAGTGGCACTGAGCCTGCAAAACAATGGATCTAACTTGGCACGTGTGCCCTGGCCTAGGGAAACCCACAGCCCACTTCCCCCACCCAGAAACCTCATAAAGCACGCAGAGTCAGCAGAATGAGACTGTACTCACCCCCTTGTGGCTGCTGTGATGCCCTCAAGCGCCCATCCAACTCAGGATATGCCACCGCCAGGATCCGGTACATCAGGGAGGTCATGGTGCAATGGGCACCCCTTCCACGTTGGGAGGCCATCCCCAGCTGGGCCTCCGCCGTCTTCTTGGTCCAGCGGCGCAGGTCCTCCCATCATTTGCGGCAGTGGATGCTCCATCTATGGTAGACCCCCAGGGTCTGCAATTCCTTGGTGATGGCACACCAAATCCCCTTCTTCTGGTGGGCGCTGACCTAGAGGAATAGTGAAGTAAGAATGGATGTTACTCCCCCGTCCGTTTCTTCTTACTCATTGGCCACAAACCTCCCACCCTGTCCCAGAAAAACATACACTCACCATCCTCACATGCTGGCCTCTGCCCCCATCTTTTCTATCGATGACACTCCATACATTCATGTGCCATCCACCATGCACACAGTGTACTCACCTGTTTGTCTGGAGGACTGTAGAGTAGCGTGTACTGGGGAGGACCCCTTCCACCAGTTTGTCCAACTCCTCCGCAGTGAAGGCAGGGGCCCTTTCCCCAGCCACTGTAGCCATTGTTGCTTCCAGACCCAGGTCACAGTAGCACTTGCAGTGTAGGCCCTCTCCTGTTGAAGGTCAGGTATCAAGTGAGTGAATGGATAGAAAATGGTGGTCACGTCCACGGCGGTGTGTACTGTCATCGCCGGTGTACATCGTCATTAGCTCCTGGAACCCATAGGGCCCAATGATACCCAATGCTGAACTGTGCCGCGGTCTTCGACCGCCTACCGCGATGCTGCACAACTCCAGCGCAGATACCTCATTTCCCCTTGTCCCGCCTTACAGGTCAAGCAGCTGCCATTTCAGGGGGGCATATGGCAGGGCAACTAACTGCGTCACAGCACTTTTGGCCAGGAATACGGACAGACAGCACCAGACACCGATCACATCACGATTGTTCTAAACAGCCTTGTGAAACCTATGTGGTGTATGACCCTCTGCTCACCCCTCTCCTCCATAGGGCACGTCCGTTGGGGCAGGTGATGAGATGGCGTCATCCTCCGGTATACAGACACCTGGTGGACCTGTCGACAGTGGAAGACAGACGCATCATTATCACCTACAGACTTGATCGTGCCACAATCCAGGAACTGTGTGCCCAGTTGGAGCCAGACCTGATGTCAGCCATCCCACAGGAATCCCCCCTCTAGTGCAGGTCCTGTCAGTACTCCATTTCCTGGCAAGTGGGTCCTTTCAAACAACAGTGGCCATGGCATCAGGGATGTCACATCCAATGTTCTCTAATATGTTGTTCAGAGTGTTGTCTGCCCTGCTGAAACACATGCGCAGTTACATCGTTTTCCCTCAGGTGGAGGATTTGCCCACAGTGAAAGGTGACTTCTATGCCCTGGGACATATCCCCAACATCATTGGTGCAAGTGATGGTACACATGTGGAATTTGTCCCCCCGCAGGAATGAACAGATGTACAGAAACCGCAAAAGCTGCGATTCTATGAATGTGCAGATGATGTGTTTGGCAGACCAGTACATCTCCCATGTGAATGCCAAGTATCCAGGCTCAGTGCATGATGCTTACATTTTGAGGAATAGCAGCATCCCTTATGTGATGGGGCAACTCCAGAGGCACCATGTGTGGCTAATAGGTGAGCCCAAGGACCCAACACAGTTGACATAGGTGTCTGGGTATGGGTGAGTCCCAAGGGTTGGAGTATGTCTAACAGTTGTCCCTCGATATTTGCAGGTGACTCTGGTTGCCCCAACCTGTCATGGCTACTGACCCCAGTGAGGAATCCCAGGAGAAGGGCAGAGGAACGCTACAATGAGGCACATGGGTGAACTAGGAGGATAATAGAGCGCAGGTTCGGCCTCCTGAAGGCCAGATTCAGGTTTCTCCATCTGACAGGTGGTTCTCTATACTACTCACCGAAGAAGGTGTGCCAGATCATCGTGGCATGCTGTATGTTGAACAACCTGGCTTTGTGACGCCAGATGCCTTTTCTGCAGGATGGGCCTGATGTTGGTCTTGTGGCAGCTGTGGAGCCTGTGGACAGTGAAGAAGAGGAGGCAGAAGAAGAAGATATAGACAACCCGAAACAACATCATCATGCAATACTTCCAGTGAGACACAGGTAAGAGGATATCACTGCTTCTCTCATATCATACTACTGTAGGACATAGCATAAATCTGCCTTTTTACCTTTGTGTATGGACCCTGACATGTCACTTTGGCTTTCCATTTCACAGATCTGGGTACCACTTTGTTCCTTCTGCTATGTTTACTGCTGCCCAACAACTGTCTAACATTGGTATGTGAACATGAACATTGACATTGCTATATTTCTGAGTGGTTGCAATTACACATATGTGAAAGTACAGACTGAATCCAGATTGATTTGTGATTCAAGGGTGTTAATTTGTGGAGGGGGATGTGCAATGGGCTGGGGTGATGGTGGAGGAATGTCCATGGTAGAGTCCAGTCTCTTGGTCTCACAGGTACATTGTCCAAGGGGGCATAGGAAGTGGAGTAATGGCAGCTCAAAGTTGTCAGGGTGACAAAGTGGGACAAAAGGGTGACAATCAGGAGAGTGTTATTTCCTGGCGGGGGTCTTGGCAATGTTCTCTGTCTTGTTCCTGGATCTCAGGGACTGTTTGCGGGGTGGTTCTCCTTCTGCAGGGGGTGGGGTGCTGGTGGCCTGTTGGTCCTGTGGCGGGACCTCCTGGTGCTGGCAGAGGTGGAGGGCTTTTCATCGTTCAGGCTAGTGTCAGGGGCCCGTTTGTGTGATAGTGTCCCTCATGGTGCTGGCCATGTCTGCCAGCACCCCTGCAATGGTGACCAGGGTGGAATTCAAGTCCTCCCTGATGCCCAGGTACTGTTCCTCCTGCAGCCGCTGGGTCTCCTGAAACTTGGCCAGTACCGTGCCCATGGTCTCCTGGGAATGATGGTATGCTCTCATGATGTTGGAGAGTGCCTCGTGGAGAATGGGTTCCCTGGGCCTTTCCTCCGCCTATTGCACAGCAGTCCTCCCAGTTTCCCTGTTATCCTGTGCCTCTGTCCCTTGAACCGTGTGCCCACTGCCACTGACCCCAGGTCCCTGATCGTCCTGGGCTAGTGGGTTGCCTGGGGTCCTTGTAGCGGTGGTCACATTGCTGATTGACGTGTCCTGGTGACAGAGGGATGGGCCCACTGGGTGGGTGCTGTGGTGGTGTTGCCTGATGGTGGAGGTTCAGAGATGGTTTATGACAGTGGCAGGGGCAGAGACTGTCCAGAGGTCCCTGATGGGCCGGCCTGGTCATCCTGATCCAGGCGTGCAGAGCTGCTGTCATCATTGTGGGCCTCTTCTGTGGGGGGACTGGATATGTCAGGCACCTCCTTTCCGATGACGTTGGGTAGGGGTCCTGTTGGGGTGTAAATGTATAGTTATTGTATCTGTGTGTGCCATCTTGTGCAATGGGTGAGTTACCCTCTACTCCTGTGCTTGCATTATTGTGTTTGCCCTTATGTGATAAGTGATTTTGGGGCATGGGTGTGTATCTGTACTGGACATGCTTTGGTGATGGGTGTCTATGCAGAGGTGTTGCATGCAGGGCTTGGTATACAGATGGGTTAGGTTGTGATGGAGGGGGATATGTTAGGTGTTTAGTAGTAAAGATATGACTTACCAGAGTCCAGTCCTCCTGCTACTCCTGCGAGGCCCTCAGGATGCAGTATTGCCAAGACTTGCTCCTCCCATGTTGTTAGTTGTGTGGGAGGAGGTGGGGCTCCACCGCCAGTCCTCTGTACTGCTATCTGGTGTCTGGATACCATGGAACACACCTCCCCTGTAGGTCATTTCACCTCTTCCTGTTGTCGTCCCGTGTTCTGGGGTGCTGTCTCACTGCGTTGACCCTGTCGACGATTCTCTGCCATAGCTCCATCTTCCTAGCAATGGAGGTGTCCTGCACCTGTGATCCAAAAAGCTGTGGCTCTACCCTGATGATTTCCTCCACCATGACCCTTAGCTCCTCCTCAGAAAACCTGGCGTGTCTTTGAGGTGCCATGATGTGGCGTGGGTAATGTGTGAGGTGATGTGTGTTCTGCTGTGTGATGTGTTGTGTTGGGGTGTGTTATTTGAGGTGCTAGGGTGTTGTATGAGTGATGGTGTTGTGTGCCTGTGGATGCTGGTGTTGTGTTTGCTATTCTCTCTCTCTCCTTCTTCAAACAAATGTAGTTGTAAGGGGTTGTGGGTAATGTGGGTGTGTGTTTTACAGTGGTGTGAGTGTGTGAGTGTGGTGTGTGTATGTGAATCAGGTGTGTGTATTTTGGATTATCCAATGTGGCTGGTGTTTTGTAAATATGTGTGTATTTTGAGCGCGGTGGTGTGTACCGCCAATCGATCACCGTGTTTGAAAGACCACTGCGTTGATTCGTTGGTCGTGATAGTGTGGGCGTATACCTGTTGGCAATGCGATGTGGGTTTTGGTATCGCTAGTTTATCACTGACCTTTTGTGTGGCGGACTTGTGTAGGTGTCTGTATTGTGGCGGATTACGAGATGTGGGTCGTAATAACTGTAGCAGATTTCCGCCACAGCATGTTGGCGCCCTTCAGCACAGCGGTAAGCAGGATTTACCGCCAGGGTTGTAATGAGGGGCTAAGTAATTTATTTTAACTTAATAATTTATTTTGTATTTATTGTTTGATTCTATATGCTAAAGCATTACAGTTTTGTATCCCATGCAGTGTAATTTCATATAAAATTTGGCGATTCATTTTTCTAATTCTAGTTGTCATATAGAAAATTCATGAAATATATGAGGCGCTTTATATCTTTCATCAGGTCTGTTAGGATTCTTGATATAAATGATTTTACATGTAATATTTTGAATTTTAAATCTCCTTTTTGCTTTGGAATTTGGAAACATATATTGCTATGAGTTTTCAATTTTTCTCCACAATGCTTGATTTTTGTTGTTCTTTCATTTGCTCAAACGTTGCATTTTAGAGTTTGTTTTTCATTATTTCTTGTATGCTTAAAGCTTATTTTCGTACTAGTATTTTCCTTTTACATTTTTGTTGGTACTTTCCTGTGTATGTATAGCATTATGTTGCTTATGGTCCTAATCTGAATGAATGTTTTTCAATAAAATAATTACAGATTACTTCAGTAAATTTCCTTATAGAGCATATGATATATACTGTGAAATCTTAAATGACAGAGTTTAACACTGTGTATGTAAATACAACAGAAAGGGTGTTATTTGGTAAGTTAAAATACGTTCTGTTATAGTTCATTTAAGCAAGCAATGCTAAATATAGTGAGCAACAGCTGCACTGTAAGTATATTTTGAAGTGTTTATTTTTTAAGTTGGTATATGCCTTCTTTATCAGGGCTCCCTGTTAGAGTACAGGGTCAATGTGCCCTGGTTGACTGCCTGAGGTTCCACCTTTTTGCTAGCCATGGTGAATAAGATATACATGAGGAGGATGAAACTATTTTGAAGGATTGTTTATTCAGCCTTGGTTGCTGATTGCATTGAATGGCACTGCTTGTGACTTTAGAATTAGCCACAAGAATCATGTACTTTCCAAAGTAAATGAAATCACTTGTGGACAGAAAATTCTGAAAAATGTATTGGTTTTGATTTGCATTGTTTTGTGTGATGATTTGTGGACTTGTACACTGAATGTCTGGCGCATACAAGCCCACAAATGGCACAAATATATAATTTTCCAGAGAAAACTCCACAGTATATGCAAGAGGTGCATCTAAGCCCAAGAACTCAATACTCATGCCTTCATAACAACCCTGCGGTTGGTGATAAAGCGGCGGTAATACCGGCAACAGGTCGGCGGTAACAAAAATGGAATTAT
Source organism: Pleurodeles waltl (assembly GCF_031143425.1). Taxonomy (NCBI): domain Eukaryota; kingdom Metazoa; phylum Chordata; class Amphibia; order Caudata; family Salamandridae; genus Pleurodeles; species Pleurodeles waltl. Next base: position 267,194,097 of record NC_090440.1, read on the forward strand.
GACCATGGTGGAAACCGCTCAGACAGGCAGCCACTTTAACACACTGACCGCCACGGCGGAATCAACAAGCACCACAGCGGTAACCGCCAGTGGTGGAAGACAACGTACCGCCCACTGAATTATGACAGGCCTACCTGCCACCTTTTTGGGGGCTGTACCAATGACATCAAAAGCCTGGCAGAAACAGATCTCAGAAGTCAAAGGACTCACCTGTGGCGACTCAGGGAACAACCATGACGCCATGGAGCCCAAGTTGCACATATTCCCCATGTTCGACCAACTTCTGCTGCATTATGAACATCAACGCCGGCGAAGACAACCATGGTGAGTACTGCCGCCTAGCACACAAGGGAGGGTGGAGGAAAAAGAGAGTGGCACACACACGCAACACACAACACCCCCACCCCCAACACCATACACACAATCAGATGCACTAACATTACATATTGCCCCTCTACCCCTCAGGAATAATGCAAGGACAAAATGATTTGAAGAAAGTGAGCGTAATACGAAAAAATACTAGGAATAAGTGCATTAAAATCCAAATGTATATACATATTTACAAATGTAGGGACACTGCCCAGTCCTCAATATCCGTGGGCCACAGGGCCATTTCACATAGGCCAAGGCCCCACCTTACTCCCGCAACAACATGGAGAGAACACTGCTGGGGCATCAGGTAAAAAATACACAGGCACCTCAAGGGGACAGGGAATGGGGGGCACCTCAGCCGGAAGATGGTACAACACCACTGGTCCTGGAGGCGCCCATCCAACTCTGAATAGGCACCGCCAAGATGCGGCACATCAGGGGGTCAGAGTACGACGGGCACCCCTTCCTCATTGGGAGGCCAGCCCCAGCTGGGCCTCCGCCATCTTCCTTGCCCAGCGACGCAGGTCCTCCCACCGTTTTGCTCTGCCTGTCAAAGACCCCCAGGGTCCGCACCTCCTTGGCGATGGCATGCCAAATACCCTTTTTCTGATGGGCACTGACCTGCAGGTCATACCGTCCGGACTGTCATACTCATGGCCCACCATATCTCTCCCATCCCCGTACGCACATACATTGACCACCATACATGCAGCACTCTGACCAGGACCCCTCAGCCCCCCCCACATGAGGCTTACACACACAGCACTCCATACATTCATGGCCCACACATCATGCTCACAGTGTACTCACCTGTTTGTCTGGAGGACCATAGAGTAAAGTGTACTGGGGTAGGACCCCATCCACTAGTCTCTCCAACTCCTACGCAGTGAAGGCAGGGGCCCTTTCCCCAGACACTGTAGCCATTGTCGCTTCCAGACTGAGGTCATAGCAGCACTTGCAGGGTAGGTCAGATAGCAAGTGAGTGAACAGATAAAAAATGGCTGTGCATGATGCCTTCATCTTGAGGAATAGCAACATTCCATATGTGATGTCTCAACTCCAGAGGCACTGGGTGTGGCTAATAGGTGAGCCCATGGTAACCACCCAGTTGATGTAGGTATATGGGTGTGGGGTTGTCCTTAAGAGTGAGTGTCTGTCTAACAGGAATCCCTCAAATATTTGCAGGTGACTCTGGTTACCCCAACCTCTCATGGATACTGACCACAGTGAGACATGCCAGGACAAGGGCAGAGGAACGTTACAATGAGGGACATGGGCGAACAAGGAAGATAATTGAAAGAACCTTTGGCCTCCTGAAGGCCTAGTTCTGGTGCCTCCATCTGACAGGTGGATCCCTGTACTACTCACCCAAGAAGGTGTGCCAGATCATTGTTGCATGTTGCACAACCTAGCCTTGAGACGCCAGGTGCCTTTTCTGCAGGAAGATGAGCCTGGGGGAGGTATTGTGGCAGCAGTGGAGTATGTGGACAGTGAGGAAGAAGAGGCAGAGGACGAAGATGTGGACAACAGAAGTTCACTCATTCAACAGTACTTCCAGTGACACATGGGTAAGACACTATAACTTCACTTTCCATTGCAGTTTTGTGTTGAACATTGTACATGGCACCTTGATTTTCCATATTCTCTGGCCACTTACTGTACCCTTTGGCATCTCTATTTTCAGATCTCTGAGCCCCACTCTGGATCCTGGTGTGCTAAATGCTGCCCACTACAGGTCATACCTATGTATGCATGACTGTACTGTTGAAGTGCAATGTTTACACCTTGTTACATGTATACCTATTTGAATCATTTGACAGACTCCATACTTGTATTTGTTCCATGGGTGTTTAGTTATGTGCTAATAAGTGGAGGGGGTATGGCAATGGGCTAGGTTGATGATGGAGTCCAGAGTACAGTCCAGTCTATTGGTATTACTGGTGCATTGTCCAATGGGGCATAGGAAGGGGAGCAATAGCAGTTCAAGGTGGACCGGGTAACAGAGTGGGACAGAAGGGTCACAATCAGGAGAGTCTTATTTCCTGGCGGAGGTCTTGGCAAAGTTCTCTGGCTTCTGCCTGGATTGCAGGGACCATTTGTTTGGTGGTTCTCCATCTGCAGTGGGAGGGGTGCTGGTGGCCTGTTGTTCCTGTGGTGGGGCCTTCTGTCCACTAGCCCCGACGGAGGTGGAGGGCTGTTCTTCGGTTTGGCTAGTGTCAGGGGCCCGTTGGTGTGCCATAGCCTCCCTCATGGTGTTGGCCATGTCTGCCAGCACCCCTACAATGGTGACCAGGGTGGTGTGGATGTGTTTCAGGTCCTCCCTGATCCCCAGGTACTGTCCCTCCTGCAGCCGCTGGGTCTCCTGCAACTTGTACATTATTTGGCCCATGGTCTCCTGGGAATGGTGGTATGCTCCCAGGAACCCTGCAAGTGCCTCGTGGAGAGTGGGTTCCCTGGGCCTGTCCTCCCCCTGTTGCACAGAAGTCATCCCAGCTTCCCTGTTGTCCTGTGCCTCTGTCCCCTGAACCGTGTGCCCACTGCCACTGACCCCAGGTCTCTGATTGTCGTGGGTTTGTGGGGTTGCCTGGGGTCCCTGTAGTGATGGACACACTGCAGATTGACGTGTCCTCGGGACAGAGGGATGGGCCTGCTCGGTGGGTGCTGTTCCGGTGTTTCCTGAGGGGGGAGGCTCTGTGGAGGGTTGGGACTGTGGCAGGGTAACCGACTGTCCAGAGGTCCCTGATGGGCCAGGTTGATCATCGGGATCCAAGCGTGCAGAGCTGCTGTCATCACTGTGGGCCTCTTCTGGGGGGGGGACTGGATGTTGGTGGTACCTCCTCTCCGGTGACATTGAATGAGGGTCCTGTGGGGATGAAATGCAGTGTTATTGTATCTGCATGTGCCATCTTGTGCATGGTTATGTTTCCCTCGATGGTTGTTCTTAGCAAGGCAGCTTTGCCTTGTGTGAGTTGTGATTCGGTTGGCTAAGTGATGGTCACTAGTGTGCATGCTGTGGTGATGGGTGTCCATGCAGGTCTGTGATGGGTGTCCATGCATTGTTGTTGCATGCAGGGCTTGGTATTGGGATGGGTGGGTTGTGAAAGTGGGGTATGTGTATGGTGGTGGAGTGATGGGGGTGAGGGTAGGGGTAGGAGTTTGTGATGGCATGCAGGTAGGGTGGGGGATATAGCAGTAAAGATTTGACTTACCAGAGGCCAGTCCTCCTGCTACTCCTGCGAGGCCCTCAGGTTGCATGATCACCAAAACTTGCTCCTCCCATGTTGCTAGTTGTGGGGGAGGAGGTGGGGGTCCACCGGCAGTCCTCTGTATGGCTACCTGGTGTCTTGCAACAATGGAACGCACCTTCCCCGTAGGTCTTTCCACCTCTTCCTGATGTCATCCCTTGTTCTTGGTTGCTGCATTGACCCTGTCTACGACTCTCCGCCATAGCTCCATCTTTCTTGCAATGGATGTCTGCTGCACCTGTGATCTGAATAGCTGTGGCTCTACCCAGATGATTTCCTCCACCATGACCCTTAGCTCCTCCTCTAAAAACCTGGGGTGTCTTTGTGGTGTAATGGGTGTAGTGTGAGTGGTATGTGTGAGGGTGTGAGGGGTGATGTGTTGGGGTGTGTGCTGTGAGGTGCGTGGATGGTGTATGGGTGATGGTGTTCTGTGACTCAGATTGAGTCTGTGCTGCTGGCTCGTCTCTCTCTCTCAGTTGGCAATATTTTTTTTAATTGTAAGGGATTGTGGGTATTGTGGGTGTGTGTTTTGTATTGGATTGGGTGTGTGGGTGTGGTATATGTCAGGTGTGTGTAGTTTGAATTGTCCAATGGGGTTTAGTTTTGTTAGTGTGTGTGTTTTTGGAGTGCGGCGGTATGTACCGCCAATGGTTTACCGTGGGTCCTGATGCTGTGGGCGTATTTCTGTGGGCGTAACGGTGTGGGTTTTGGTACCGGCCGTTTATCACTGACCCTTGAACCAAAGACCCTATTTCTAAAATGCTCCCTGAGAAATTTTCATTTTTATACCACCCAACAGTTCAAAAGATTCAGATAGATTGTTCCCTTTCACACACATATGATACAGCTGGCACTTGAAGAAATTAATAGTTATCATTTTCATATAAAATTACACTTTTCTCAGATTTCTGGTTCAAGAAGCTGCATTTTCTAAGATTTGCTGTCACTGTCACTAATACTCATTCTTAGCCATGGTTTTTAAAAGAACCAATCTATTACATAACAAAGTACACATTTTTTTATTCTAGTATTTATATTTTATTCCACAATGAACTAGAATGTCATAAAACATGATTTAAAGTTTTGAGGGAGATAGTTAGATACTTTATGCAAACGTTGCAAATTCTAGGTATGACTGCTATGTAAAGACTATGTAAGGGTTTTTTTGTTTTGTTTTAAGAAAGGACTGTTTGAGGCTCCGTTAACAAGTGGAGATTCTAATTATTCCTTATATACAAAATTCAATGCATGGGAAGTTAACCCAGAGATGAAAGGGTGCCTAGTGTGATACCCTGAGATATTTTTGTTTTGAAGAACTGGCCAACCTCTGAATGGAGGACTGGTGTGAGATGTGGGCTGATCATTCAAAAACATATTTCCATAGTAAGTGTGTGAAATGATTGGCCTTGGATATCCAAATTAAGATCTTGAGAGAAACGCTTTGAGTTAACCGAGGATTACTAGCCATCTCTTTGTTGTGGAACTCACGGATTAGTAGATTACTGAAAACATTTGGGTGCAATGATTGTTTTTGTTATAAAGCTAATACTCTTGTGTTGATATGGAGACAGAAAGAGAAATTTAGGGTATATTAATCCTCCTTCTGCGCCAAATTTGCTTAAAATGTTTTTGATGCAAATCCGGTGCAAACCTAACACCATATTTATACTTTGATGCCCGAGCCCGCGAATGCCAGAATTCCGCCATGTGCGTCATTTTCTGGATGCGTGAAACTGCATTGCGTTAATGTCATGCAAGGTAGGTGTTCCCATCCAAAAAATGACTTAAGCACTCGTGCGCCATATTTATCCTACCGTGCAAAAATCCCGCATGGATGGGAGGCGGAGTCAGAAAATGGCACACAGCCCGATTTGCGTCAAAAATGAACACCTGGGTCAGGGCAGGCGCTACAATGGGGCAAACACACCAGTACTTAAGGAAAACCCACAGAAGCAATAGCAGAGCTCCAAAAGGAAGACATGGAGGTGCTATTCATCCAGCATGCACGAAGACACAGAGCACAGGACCAACAGCAGCAGCTTCCACCACACCAGCAGGGACCCCAAAGGCAACGCAGAAGGCAGGAGAGGATATTCCGGACCAGTACAACCCTTCTGGGCCTCAGGGAACATGATATCATCCAGAGGTATTGACTCAACTGGCAAGCCATAAAGCAGCTGCTGCGTCATATTGAGCCACAGTTGGCACCCAGCTTGTAGACACCCCACATCATTCCACCAGAAACCAAGCTCCTAGCTGTGCTGAACATGTTGGCAAGTGGCTCTTTTCAAACCACTGGTGCCCTGATTGCCGGGATCTCACAGCCATCATTCTCTGCCTTCCTTCCCAAGGTACTGGATGCCATCATCTCCCTCACACCCGCCACATCAGCTTCCCCAACACACAGCTGAAGCAGCAGGAGACCAAACATGGATTCTACCAAATCAACGGCTTCCCACACATGCTTGGTGCCCTTGGCTGCACACACCGAGCATCTATACCACAACAGGAAGCACACACACTCCATCAATGTGCAGGCCATTGTGGATCACCGGGGATTGATCACCAACATTGTGGCAAAGTATCCTGGGAGTGTACACAATTCATTCATCTTCCGCCACTGCAACCATCAATCAACACTTCCAGGATGGACGATATGGAAATGGTCTACTTGTTGGTAAGTACAGAGAGCTACTTATATACACACAGCACAGCAACCCTGTAGGACACACAACACATACACCACTATATTGACACATGGCAAGGAAGACACAGGTTGTGCCACTGCTAGTCATGTTTGATATCCTGACCCAATGGGATACACACCTAGGAACAAATGACAGATGCAAAAAACAACAGATACCACTCCAGAGACACAATGAAACAAATTAAAACCACAGTGACAATGACATGGCCTTAACTGGCAGTACTACTTGGAAGATGAATCTTCCAACATCACATCAATAACACTCAATCACACACCCTTCCAAAGAATATGTACTGTGTAAGGGGTATGCAATGTGTTTTGCTGCAGGTCAAACATCATGACACACATAGCATGATGATGATGATTACTCTAATGAATGGGACATGGAATCATTGAGGCTGTAACAACATCTCACATCACTCCTGGGCTTACATTGCCCACTACCAATAAGCAACTGGACTGTGCTAAGAACACATATTGATGTGACAATATTGCAAAGTGCACATTGCTACACATACGGTTTGAGACAATTACACATATACACAACAGATGTACAGGCATATGGACCTTCTTAGAATTAAACCTTCACCCCCACAACCAAGTTAGCCACATTACGTGGACCAGTTTCAGTGGTGTAGGTACATATTTGGACATGATCTAACTCGGTGAGGGCAGAAAAAATAGGTTTGCATAGAACTTGTCACACATGGGATATTTGTGCATTGTCAATTGTCAACACTTCGTATATTGTCACTTAGCCAAATCAAAGGGCCTCACTGATGTTTAACAAATTCAATTGCATATGTTAAATTGGATGGGATGTCCAGGCCACATAGATGCAACCGTGTTACCACCACTGTGGAATTGATTCTGTGTATGGAAGTATCATGTCACCCCCAGTGAAGACACGTGGACACCTCTTTCACATGACATAATGCATGGGAGTACACAATGTACTGCAAGTGTACAAAAATACTGCTGACATCTGGTCAATCAGCCAAACACCAGTTCAGATAATGAAACAACCCGATGTTGATGGTACATCCTAGAAGCCTAGGATTCCACACAATAACGCAAACACAGATGAGTCACAGACAACACAAGATAACAACTGCCATGCAAAGTAATAATCATGGTGCAAGCTCCATCCAAAATTTTCAATCATTTTCTCTTTCAGCTGATCAGGGTATAGGATCCAACCATGGATCATGACCCCATTTGAAAACCCAAGCACTGCAGCAGAGCGTGCCTATAATGAGGCACAACGGAGGACACGCACTATAGTAGAGAGGACCTTTGGCATCCTGAAGTCAAGCATCAGGTGCCTCGACATCACCCAAGGCAGCCTCTTATATTCACCAGAAATGGTCTGCAAGATCATTCTGACCTGTGCCATCCTGCACAATATATGTGTAAGGAGGAACATTCCCCTCTATGAACCAGACCCAGAAATGCCTGAAGAGGAGGAAGAGGAGGATGCTGTCCATCAACATGAGGGGGACCATTCAAACACTGCTGCAGGATTGCGTCGGAGACAACACATTGTACAAAACTTCTTTTAACTATAGTCACCATCATCACTTTCTCACCATATCTCGTTACACCTAATCTAATTATTAAATCATGGTCTGGGCAATTATTTATGCATCGCATGATCCATGGGAATCACAATCTGAGTTTAGCCTCATGGAGCAGTGCAGTAATACAGATTAGGGTACTGAAAAAGCCATATCACATTTGTTGGGTATGAATGTACACCCAACTTCACACACAGTGTAAATGACATATTTCGGCTTCATTTCACATTTGAAGGGCAATGTCAGAGTATCACAACCATGGTACACATCCATGTTGGCAACATGGTTCATTGCAGCATATGGCACACAACTAAGACACCATCAATCACATGTAAAAAATCTGCTTCATACATGAGGCAGTGGATTTGCAATTGCATTAGTCACATTAATGTATGACCACACCCTTGACAGCAGTAAGTGTGACATCTGCTATCTCTGCAAGGAGCATGTGTGACAAGAAGTCCATGTAAGCTGCAAATGGATAGCACAAGGCCCCAAGTATGACAAGCATTGCTCACAAGACATGCCCTGTGTATGCCATCCCAGGTTATAAGTTCTGTCTCAGGCATTTATTCAGTCTCTCCCCTCCCTTCTCTAGGTGCCCCTGTAACAGGACTATTTGTACCCTGATAATCCATCATCTACACACACCCAGACTCACATTCTGACTCCAGCGTGCATCCCTCTTTAGTATGGCATGCCATAGTCCTAGTTCATTTGACTGCATGGACTGCAGGTCCCAAAATGCACCGCCCGGTAGTCTGTAGGACCTGTAATTACCTGTCCATTGCTTCCCATGTGAAAGGTAATGTTGCCCCTTTGAATTGATTCTCACCTACAGGACTTGTGATAGACCGAAGCTGCACACACCTGTGAGCACTTCCATGCAGACCAGCCATTTGAATCTGCACTGCAATTGCTGCTGCCTGGAACGGCTTAGAATCTGCCATATTATGTAATCCTTGTTGTGCATTGCTGTATAAAACACTTGTGTAACACAGCCCTTGGGTTATTGTGTAACGTTGCAGCCGTTTTCAATATTGTGCTCTTCCGTTGTATATTGACCTAACACGTGTTTCATCCAGGGACCACCCCATCGACTTCATCAGGGCTGAAAATCATCCGTAGCGTGGATCCAATCACAGTAACTATATCTGTGAATGGTTATCTTAAGAAGACTAGTATTCCTTTCCTTCCAGTTATTTGCTGAAGTAACACTGTATCAGATGATGTTAGGTCAATATACAACGGAAGAGCACAATATTGAAAACGGAATCACTGATCTAATTTTGATTGTGTCCATGAGATGAGAATACGAAACATGGGACAGAGACATTAAAATTTCCAGAATTGTTACATCAAATCGAAGACTACTGACGTCTCTTCTATTTTGGATTATTCCTCCTTTTACTCGTATGATGGGACATTGTTCAAATGTAATATTTGGAGTGATTTTCTAATGGTTGTAACTAGCATTTTATATTTTTCGCAAGTGTATAATAGTAATGAGTGCCTCTTAATTGTATTTTGTTCACTAGATTGGCACGCCAATCAGTTGGGGGTTGGAGGCTGTAATCCCCTTAGAGTGCACCGTTTAGAATCAATGTGGAAATCTTAGATACACCACGGTACTTTGAGCGCCACTTCTTCCTTAACCAAACACCCCCCTGGAAGCAATTAAAGTTGCAGCCGATAGCACAAATCCAGTTTTAATTTTCCACAGTATTGTTCAGGCATTTCCCAGTCTGAGTCTCCTCACTGTGCATTTGCCTGGTTCATGTTAGTTCCTGACAGAGCATGCAGCCTGTTAGCCTGATTGTTACCTGTCTTTGTATTACAATGGAGGTTCCCTGGGGCTACATTCTTCTCATAGTTGCTTTCCATTCCCTCAATTTCCTCCTGGGGTATTGTGTTTGGTAGGTCTACGATGAATCCACACATATATTGTATAATTTAATCAGTTTACATATGGTATCAAGGTCTGGGACATGTATTTAAATAGCCTAATCCCAACGCTATCACTTACCTGTGTTTCATGTATGCATGAGTGACAAACAGTGACAGTGTACTATGGCTGTGTGCATAGATTGGGAATGGTGCCTCCAGCACAAAAAACAACGTTTGCTAATGTGCCTGAATGGACAAAACATGTTTGTGCCCTCACGGTCCACACACAGATTCACATTGGCTGCAACCCAATGATGGTGGTTGTGTGGTGACTAGCTGTGAGATTAATCAGCACAGAGGCACTGATGTTCCCTGTTGCAGTGGGAATTTCCAATCCCACACTGTGTACAAATGTTGTGATGAAAGCTGCTGGGTTCTTTTTACTGATCCAGTACGTTTGTGAGAACACCAAGGTTACCCTGTTGTCAGCCTCATAAAACTTCTGCAGGGCCATAGCTCAAATATCCCCATGTGTGTTGTTGATTCCTCTTTGGCTTTCGATCAATTCTTTTCTGAAGGATACTCTGTTAATGCAAGGAATGGATCCACAGACTGATGAGTAGACATGCACGTAACTGTGACAACATAGAGGACAATAATGACACCGGGTACACATGGCCACACACTTGAATTGTACACCTTTGTGCAATTAACCACTGAAAATATGTGAACACATGCAGCTTGGTCCGCTGGTCTTCCACTGCCACACGCGAAACTTAGGTCATATATATGACTCAAACTGTGGAGTGACATTACATTTTTGGATTGTTTTTCGACTCTGTGCCACAAACAATGTACCTACATAGCATTTTCAAATGACTGACTCATGGCTAGTATACAAACAAGTGACCAGGATGTGGTATCCAACATTCCTGTATATGTAATGGCTTACTCATTGCCATTATCAACCATCCTCTCTCTATACTGTGCATAGTTTGTCCTGGGAGATGTATTGTCCCAAACGTCAGTGCAGTTCACACAGCATTAGATGCTACATGATAAACACATATCCTGACTCATATCTACACTGAATAGTTTGTGAAGGTTATCCAAATATACAACACGTGCATACAAGCACACTAATGAAAGCACGTCTTGTGACGTTCACACGGAGGCCCAACAAAAAATTGAAATAGCCAATTCACAGACATTGACACACAGGCAATGAGTTAATGTATTAAGAGTCGTAGCCTTAATATCCTCTACTGACGCACATCCTGCTCAAACTGGGCAATACAAATTTGTATTAAAAAAGTTTGGGTGTCTGTTGCGTCAGTGAAGAGTGCTCATTCAGTACAACAACATGAGTATCATTGTCCGCAGTAGTGTGATCTGCCACATGTGCCTAAACACTGGAATACACAATGCAGGTGAAAACAGCACATCTCTGTACAGTTACAGCTGTCATGTACTTTAAAAATGTGAACAATGACACAAACACAGTAGAAGACATATATTTTGAAGCAAACGCGTCAAAAAAGACGTATATGTGTCAAAATTCGCCGCATATGCATTGAAAAATGACGCCCACAGATTTAATACATCCATTGGCCCCGGGCAGTAATTCCTACACTGTACCCCATGAAATTAGTTACCAATGCAAAATATTTGGAACCATAGATGCAGGGTAATTTTTAAGCATTTGCGTAAAAAGAAATAGACGCACAGACTGTAAGCGTCATTAAAGTTTTACGCATCATAATAAAAATGCACACATTTGAGGCAGGAAGTGATGTAACAGGATATCCTCTTTACAGAAATGGTACAGTGGGTGTACTTTAACTTTCACTTTGCAGTCTGTGATTTTTCTATACTGTGTGGCTGCGTTGAGAGTTTTGTCTGTCCAATTTGTGCTTTTGTCTCCTGTGTGCCATCCTATTTGCCATCTGTTTTATTTGTAATTGTCTCAGTTGTTCACTGTAAGTGTGTATTTGTCTTATTTGGTGTCAAATTTTGTCTTTGTACTGTTGGGAGTCTGTAGTGGGTATTGTTAGTTTGGGGATAGTTGTGCTGTTTGAGGGTTACTTTTTGTGAGAAAACAGGGCTGAATGCAGAGGCCCCCTAACTTTTTTGCCCCCATTTTCCACTTTTTGCTGGTGTTTTCCTGACTCTGATGGTGCCCTGGGTACTGCTAACCAGTCCCAGGGCCTGTGCTCTGTGTAAAATGGATATGCAAATTAGGCTAATTATGATTGTCTAAGTTAACCTAACTATATGTCCCTAGTATATAGTAGGGCATGTAGGTTTAGGGACCACAGCATAGGTAGTGCAACCATAGGTGCACTGCTGAGGTGCCCAGTGTCATTTTAAAGGCAGACCTGCCTTGCTGGCTGCTTTTAAATTAAAGTTATATGCAAATTCGACTTTGGAATTAAAAGTAGTTCCAAAGTCTTAAACTATCTTATTTTTACATATAAGTCACCCCTAAGGTGTGCCCTATGTGCCCCTAGGGCTGGGTGCCATGTAACTATAAGCAGGGACTTTATAAAAATAGGTGTATAAGCCCTGGTGAGGTAAAAACAGTCAAATTCGTTTTTCCCTCATTGTAGTAAATGGCCTTCATAGGCTAGAATGGGGAGACTTTATTTTAATTTTTAAAGTCTCCTTAAATTATGCATACGAAGAGTTTGGTATCAAATTTATTGTTGTAATAAATCCCACAACTTTCAGTTGTGGGATTCAATATAACTTGTTCAGGTAAAGAGTTTTAAACTTTACCTGAAAAGTTGCCCATTTCAGCCCTGCATTGTTTTTGCTGATGTGCTTTGATTGGCCAGCTCTAGTAGCTTGGCCAGGCTGCCTTGATGAGGTGTGAAGTGGCCTGGCTTCACACAAAGGAATGTGCCTGTGGGAGGGAATCTCCCCTCAGCAGATGGTGAGGCAGGAAGGGGGAGGGCTGCCAAACTGGTCTTCAAAGGCAGAGAAGGTCATTTGGAGCAACCACCAACACCCCCACATCCTGAAACCCCAGACAACTAGGTGCCCCCTTGATTAGATTAGGAGAGGGCAGGAGAGGGGTGTGTTTATGATTTTTAGCCACACCAGTGGGTGGGCTCAGCCAGATGTAGCCTCCAAAAATCAGATTCAGCCATGATGGATTTTTAGAGAATGTTGCCTCCTGGGATTGATTTTTGCCACACTTCCCAGGAAGTGGTCATCACAGGGGGAAGGACCCTGCACCTGATTGGAGAACCAGGACCCCCCTGCTTTTCACCCAGGAGCAAGGATAAAACTGGAAGACCTGCACCCACACCACAGTTCCCTAACACATCCAACAAGGAAGAACAACAGAAGAAGAAGGACTGCCCTGCTGGACCCCTGGCCTGCACCTGGAACCTGCACTCAGAAGGACTGCACCAGCTGCACACTTGGGCTTCACCACAAGAAGGACTTTGCCTGGCTTCAACTGGTTCAAGGAGGGACTCCCTGTTTGCTACAGGTGAAACATTGCTATCCAGAGTCCCCTGCACCAACTCCTGAAGAAAGCGACCAGCTGACCACTGTCCAGTGGCCAAAAAGGAGTTCGCGCCAGGTGCATTCTGGGAGTTGTAGTCCGCACCCCCCAAGGACCATCTCAGAACTTCTGGACCCTTGTGGTGAGCTGTGGACCCCAAAAGAACCTGAAAAGGACATCTGGGAGAAGCCCCAGAAGTTTGGAGAAGTTTGGAGAATTTTTGTAAAAAAGCTCCATAGAGGGACCGACCCGCCACGGCAACTCTAGCCGGCTTGCCCCAACCGCGACCCGGCCTGATTTGCTGGTTCGTCCCGGTAAAGAAAAATCTCCGAAAAAGAGACTAAGTCCGAAGGTAAAAAGTTGACCGGGACCACCCAGCCATCGTATCCGAGAAGAGCTCCATGGACGTCGGATCAAGATCCATGTTTTCCCCGGTCGAAGGATTTTCACCTCGAAAAAACGACTAAGTCCGAAGGTAAAAATCTCCACCGAGGATTCCAGCATCGCATATCCGGAGAAGGGCTCCAGGAGGTCGGATTGGACTGGCAGGTTTGTCCCGCTGAAGAAAATCTTCGAAAAAAAGACTTAGGGGGTGATTCCAACTCTGGCGGTCGGTGATAAAGCGGTGGCCAACCCGCCAACAGGCAGGCGGTCAAAAAAAATGAATTCTCACCCTGGCGGGAACCGCCAACACAGACCGCCACTTTAACACTCCGACCGCCATGGCGGGACAAACAAACAGCGCGGCGGTCACCGCCAACAGGCAGGCGGCAGACAACGTACCGCCCACCCTATCGCAACTCACCAATCCACCACCTTTTCCGGGGCGGGAGCCCCGCCGATAAAAACACGGCGGAAACAGACTACGAACGGGAAAACGCTCACCTCTACACACTCCACGAGGACGGAGGACAGCATGGAACCCGAATTGAACATCTTATCTGCTCTCGTCTACCTGCTCATCTACCACGAGTACGAACGCCGGCGCAGACGACAACGGTGAGTACTGCACCTACGACACAGGGGAGGAGAAAGGGTTACGGGCACACACATACGCAATACACCCACCCCCCAACTATCTACACACCAATGCAGAGCACCAAGTCACAGTGACACCACCCAAACCCCCCCGGGATAATGAAAAGACAAAATTAAATTGAGAAACTAAATTTAAGTATAAAATACGTCCATTGAAGTCATGGTAAAATAGCAAAATGAATTAAAAAAAATCAAGTAAAAAGATTGCGTAACAGATAAACAGAGGCAATAAGTCCTGCACAGTCACTTAAATTTCAACTGTCCGTGGGCCAAAGTGTATCAACACAAGGGCAAAGCCCACACAGGAGACCTGAGTCCGTTGGAGAGAACACTGCAGGGGCATCAGATGATAAAACTACAGGCACCTCAGGGGGAAGGGAAGGGGGGGCACCACAGCCACATGAGTCCACGACGCCAGATCCACAAAGGGGCCACCATGCCCACTGTTCCATCCTGGGAAGTGCAAAGCCACAGTCTCTCAAGTCTCTACAGTGGGTGGCTTGCCCACTGTTCAATCCTGGGGAGTGCAAAGCCAGAGTCTCTCAAGTCTCTACAGTGGGTGGCTTGCCCACTGTTCTATCCTGGGGAGTGCAAAGCCACAGTCTCTCAAGTCTCTACAGTGGGTGGCTTGCCCACTGTTCCATCCTGGGGAGTGCAAAGCCACAGTCTCTCAAGTCTCGACAGTGGGTGGCTTGCCCACTGTTCAATCCTGGGGAGTGCAAAGCCACAGTCTATCAAGTGGATAACAGTCTCCACAGGTAATGGAGGATGCAGGGTGGCCCGAGTGAAGCGTGAACAGTAGGTCGACACAGAACCGGCACTGTCATTGGGCCAGCGGTGCTTGACAGGAAGGGCCCAGCGGAGCGGTGCTTGACAGGAAGGGCCCAGCGGAGCGGTGCTTGACAGGAAGGGCCCAGCGGATCAGTGCTTGACAGGAAGGGCCCAGTGGAGCGGTGCTTGAGACGGCGGGGCCCAGCGGAGCGGTGCTTGAGACGGCGGGGCCCAGCGGAGCGGTGCTTGACAGGAAGGGCCCAGCAGAGCGGTGCTTCACAGGAAGGGCCCAGCGGAGCGGTGCTTGAGACGGCGGGGCCCAGTGGAGCGGTGCCTTCCTTCACGGCGGGGCCCTGTTCAGCGGTGCCTTTCTTCATGGCGGGGCCCTGTTCAGCGGTGCCTTTCTTCACGGCGGGGCCCTGTTCAGCGTTGCCTTTCTTCACGGCGGGCCCTGTTCAGCGGTGCTTGTCCAGTCATTCAAGGGAGTCAGACCTGGCCAGGACTCCCTGCTCAGTCGCCCTCCGACCGTGCTGTTGCTGGTCCCTTCGGTGACGGTGTCCTGGGCCCTTGGGTGTCCTCCCTCACACCCGGGATGGGGCTTGTGGGGCCCTCCTGGTCCGCGCTCCTGCTGGCTGACTTCTCCGCCCTGCTGCCCTTGCCCTCTCTGGGCCTTGCTTCCCCTGGATGTTGTGGCAGGTGCAGTGGCAGAACTTTGGTCCTTGGGGGCAGCCGTGTCGGTCTTCTCGCGGCGGCCCCTGACTTTACGGGTCCTCTTTCCAGGGGGGGGGGCTGGCTGTCCCCTTGCTGCTGACCGATGTGTCACTGCTGGCAAAGGGTGGACTCCAAAATCCATGCACTACGGTGACACTTGAAGCCGGGCTGGTGGTGGCTGGGGTGCTCTTGGGACTCGCAGATGGAGGGGGTGGGTCAGGTGTGGCAAAGAGGTTAAGATTGGAGAGGTAAACTTTTTTAGGACCAAGGTAAAGGGTAGGTGTAGTGGTTATGGGAGTGGAGGAAGAGGATGTGATTGTAGGAGAGTCAGGTGTGCTGTCTTTGGGTCTAGGTGCATGGGCTGGAGGCTGTCGTGAGGTGGTTGGCTGTTGGGTGGGTGGCTGCCTGCGTTTGTGTGTCTTGGAAGAGGGGGTGACAGACACAGTGGGAGAGGACACAGGGGACATGTAAATGGCAGTGGGGGTGGTGACTGCACGTGTGCGGACTGTACTGGAGGGTGTGCTGGTGATGGAAGTACTGGCTGTTGGTGGTGTGCATGCAGGTGTGAGTGGAGACGTCACAGGGAGGGAGGAGGGAGACGATGAGGAGGGGGACACAGAGGTGGTAGTGGCTGTTGGCATGTCTGCATCTGGGTGTTGCTTGGGTGAATGCTTGTGTGATCTGTGGTGCTTATGTCTGGATGAGCTGCCCTTGGGTGTTGAGGTGTGTGCAGGCTGGTCTGTAGGTGTGGATGGGATAGGCTGAGGAACAGGAGACAGAGACAGGGTGGAGGCAGTTAGAAGAGGGAGGCTGGAAACAGGGACAATGGCTGCCGTCAGTGCTGAGGCCAGAGAATTGAACGATCGTTGATGGGCAGCCTGACCCGAATGAATGCCCTCCAGGTATGTATTGCTACGATGCACCTCCCTCTCTACCCCCTGGATGGCATTCAAGAGGGTAGACTGCCCAACAATGATGGTCTGTAGGAGGTCAATGACCTCCTCACTGAGGGAAGCAGGGGTAACAGGGGCAGGGCCTGAGGTGCCTGGGGCGAAGGAGATGCCCGCCTTCTTGGGCGAGCGGGCACGGAGCGAAGGCTGAGGGGCTGCTGGGAGGGTGGAGCTGGTGCGCTGGGTGGCGGCTGTACCTGTAGAGGTGGGGGGCCCGGATGTTGCCGCCACCGCTTGGGAGCTCCCATCCGAGGACGTGTCGGTGTCGCTGGTGTCACCACGGGTCCCCGTTGTGGTGCTCCCCTCGCCCTCCGTATCACTGGTGCCCTCGGTGTCTGTACCATGGCCCACCGGGGCCTTGTGAGTTTCAGCTCCCTCATGCTCCGATGCCAATTCTCCTCCGCCTGATGATGCTAATGCACACATGCAAAAGTAGATACAGAAAAAGGGTGGGGGGGAGAAATAAAAACAGGTGTAGTGCATGCATTGTCAACACCGTTGGCGGAGAGGCCAGACACAGGAGCCTCATGCACTGAGCCGCGCAATCGGGGAACACTACTCAGTACTGGGCCAACAGGTCTAGGGACAACAAATGCACACATGGGTGATGCAGGACCATGGATAGCTGTACTTGTCACCCTACAGTGGTGGGGGGCGGGGGCACAGGGCCATGCCTAAAGGAGAGGACTACACTACAGAAAGCGCCCTGGCCTAATGTCACCCACAGCCCTCCTCCCCCACCCAGATGCCTTCACTGCGCGTAAAGATAGCTGAATGTGCTGGTACTCACCCCCTTGTGTCTGCTGTGATGTCCTCACGCGCCCATCCAAAACGGGGTAGGCCACCGCCAGGATCCGGGACATCAGGGGGGTCAGGGTACGACTGGCACCCCTCCTAGGTTTGTAGGCCATTCCCAGCAGTGACTCGGCGGTCTTCCTGGTCCCGCGGCGGATGTCCTCCCACCTCTTTCGGCAGTGGGTGCCCTGTCTGTTGTGGACCCCCAGGGTCCGGACTTCCTTGGCGATGGCACGCCAAATGTCGACTTTCTGATGGGGGCTGACCTATTTGACATGTACAGGGTGTGAAAAGAAATATCATCATTTTTCCGCATGTTAGATGTGATTGGCCCCCCCTCCCCAACCTTGCCATGCGGCACATGCTCTCATCTGTCGTGCCTTGCACTCGTCATTCTCTCTCCACCCCACCATCTTACATCCACCCCACTCAACCCAGGCATAGCCCATTCAACGTGCACCCTGTGTACTAACCTGTTGGTCTGGAGGACCGTAGAGTAGCGCATACTGGGGGAGGACCCCATCCAGTAGTTTCTCCAACTCTTCTGAAGTGAAGGCAGGGGCCCTTTCCCCAGTCGCAGCAGCCATTGTCTCTTCCAGACCGAGGTCACAGCAGCACTTGCAGTATAGGTCCTCTCCTGTGGATGATCAGGTCTCGAATGATTAATCAGATATAAAATGGCGGTCACGTCTGCGGCGGTGCGTACCGCGGCGGTGCGTACTGCGACCGCAGGCGCAAATCGTCATTGGCTCCTGAAACCCATAGGGTTCAATGTTAACCAAAACGGCTTCGCACGCCTACCGCCACGGTGTGCCACGCCAGCACATTGACCTCACATCCCATTGTCACACTTCACAGGTCAGGCAACCGCCATTTCAAGGGCCCACATGGCTTAAATTCTACTGCGTCACACAGGCCTAGGCCTTGCATTGCCAATCATACAAGCCTTTCAATGACTAGCGATTCTTGTACTGTGCAAGCTGTGGTTACGTGCCTGTGGGTTTCTTGACTCTATACTCCATGTTGTCCTTCCTAGGCACCGTCCGCTGGGACTTGCGAGGAGAAGGATGAATCCTCCTGTGTACCGACCGCTGGTGGACCTGTCGACAATGGAAGAACGACATATTATACTTCGATACCGACTTGACCGAGCCACTATACATGAACTGTGCCCCCAGCTGGAGCACGCCCTGATGTCCCCCATCCGCCAACCCACAGGAATTCCCCCTCTGGTGCAGGTTCTGTCAGTACTCCATTTTTTGGCAAGTGGGTCTTTTCAGACAACAGTGGCCATGTCATCTGGGATGTCTCAGCCTATGTTTTCTAAGGTTTTGTCCAGAGTGTTGTCTGCCCTGATGAAATACATGCGGAGCTACATTGTTTTCCCTGAGGAGGGTGATTTGGCCACTGTGAAGGGTGATTTCTATGCCCTTGGACATATCCCCAACATCATTGGTGCCATTGATGGGACCCATGTGGCTTTAGTCCCCCCAAAAGACAATGAGCAGGTGTACAGAAACAGAAAGAATTACCATTCGATGAATGTCCAGGTGGTCTGTTTGGCTGACCAGTACATCTCCCATGTAAATGCCAAGTTCCCTGGGTCAGTGCATGACGCGTACATCATGCGAAATAGCAGCATCCCTTATGTGATGGAACAGCTACAGAGTCAACGTGTGTGGCTCATAGGTGACTCTGGTTACCCAAACCTGCCTTGGCTATTGACCCCAGTGAGGAATCCCTGGACCAGGGCAGAGGAACGGTACAATGAGGCCCATGGGCGAACTAGGAGGATCATAGAAAGGACCTTCGGCCTCCTGAAGGCCAGGTTTAGGTGCCTGCATATGACAGGGGGATCCCTCATGTACTCACCAAAGAAGGTGTGCCAGATCATTGTGGCCTGCAGTATGCTTCACAATCTTGCATTGCGACGCCAGGTGCCTTTCCTGCAGGAGGATGGTCCAGATGGTGGTGTTGTACCAGCTGTGGAGCCTGTGGAGAGTGAAGAGGAGGAAGACGACGGGGACGACACAGACACCAGGGACACAGTGATACGACAGTATTTTCAGTAGCACACAGGTAAGATTCAACCACCCCATTGTACTGTTGCTTACAGCCTCCTGCATCTGTACTTTCTATGTTTCCCCCAGTTCCTTTTAACTGATTTGTGACTTTCCCTTCCCTTTTCAGAGCTGTATGACCCACTGCGTGACTTCTGCTTTGTTTGCCCATGGATTAAAGCTTATTGACATTGGTATGTTGTCATCACAATGTAACTGAACATTATTGAACCGTTATGTGTAATACATTTGTTAAGAATACAAGCTGACTCCAGAATATTTTTTGTGCAAATAGTGATTTATTTTTAGTGCTACATATAGGTCCATGATAGTAAAATGGTGATGGGAGGGGGTGGAGTAATGTCCATGGCAGAGTCCAGTTCTCAGTTTCACAGGCGCATTGTCCATATGCCTGTGGAAGGATGGAGCAGGGGCTGTTTAAGGTTGGACAGAGTGACAATGTGGGACAGTGGGATGACATCAGGGGGTATCTTATGCTGGCGGGGGTCTTGGCATCCTACTCTGTCTTCTTTTGTGATCTCAGGTTCCGCTTGCGGGGTGGTTGTTCTTCAGCAGGAGGTGGGGTTCTGGTGGCCCGTCGTTGTGTGGGGGCCTCCTGTCCACTAGCGCCGGCGGAGGTGGTAGGCTGTTCCTGGTCCTGGCTAGTGACAGGGGCCCTGTGTGGTGCCACATGGTCCCGCAATGTGGTTTCTATCCGGTTGAGGGCCAGGACGATGGTCCCCATTGCGGACCCGATGTTCCTGAGTTCGTCTCTGAACCCCATGTAGCGTTCCTCCTGCTGTGCCTGGATCTCCTGGAACCTGGCCAGTACCGTCGCCATCGTCTCCTGGGAGTGGTGGTATGCTCCCATGATGGTGGTGAGGGCCTCTTGGAGAGTGGGTTCCCTGGGCCTGTCCTCCCCCCCCTGTCGCACAGCAGCCCTCCCAGTTCCCCTGTTTCCCCGGGCCTCTGTCCCCTGGACGGTGTGCCCACTACCACTGCCCTCAGGTCCCTGTTGTTGTTGGGGTGGTGGTTCAGCCTGGGTGCCCTGTAGTGGCGGACACACCGCTGATTGACGCGTCCTGGAGACAGAGGCATTGGCCCGCTGGGTGGGAGCTGTGCTGATATTCCCAGAGGGGGTTGGGTCTGCTGTGGCCTGTGTCTGTGTGTGGGGAACCGACTGTCCAGAGGTCCCCGATGGTCCGGGCTGGTCATCAGGTTCTAGGTCGACAGAGCTGCTGTCATCACTGGGGGCCTGTTGTGGGGGTGGGATGGACAAATCTGAACCCTCCTGGCCGGTGTGTTGGCGTTCGGGCCCTGCAGGGGTAAAAGAGTATGGTTATTGCTATTGTGTGTGCCATGGCGTGCGATTTGTGGGTGCCCTTGTCCACCAGTGCTGGCATTCCCTTGTGGGAGGAGATGTGAGGGTGGTTTGGGGGGGTGGATAGGTATGTGCAGTGGTCATGCATAGGTGATGGGTGTCTATGGTTTGTGTTGGCATTCAGGGTTTGGTGTTGGGTTGGGGTGGTTGTGCTGGTGAGACATTGGCAGGGAGGATGTGTGCTGGGGGGTTGGGGGTGAGGGTGGGGGTGTGGGTTGGCATGCTGGTGGGGGGGGGTGAAGTAGTTGAGAATCGACTTACCAGAGTCCATTCCTCCACCTACTCCAGCGAGGCCGTCAGGATGCAGGATGTTAAAGACCTCTTGCTCCCATGCTGTGAAATCGGGTGGAGTGGGTGGGGGTCCGCCGCCAGTCTTCTGCACAGCGATGTTGTATCTTGACACCATCGAGCGCACCTTCCCCCGTAGGTCGTTCCAGCGCTTTCGGATGTCTTCCCGATTTCTGGGATGCTGTCCCACAGCGTTGACCCTGTCGACGATCCTTTGCCATAGCTCCGCCTTCCTGGCTATTGTGGTGTGCTGCACCTGTGTGCCGAAGAGCTGGGGCTCTACCCTTATTATTTCCTCCACCATGACCCTGAGTTCTTGGTCTGAGAACCTGGGGTGTCTTTGGGGTGCCATGGGGTGGTGTGGATGAAGTGTGGGGTGGTGTTTGTGGTGATGTGAGTGGTGGTGTGTGGTGAAGTGTGCGTAAATGTATTGTGGGTGATGATGTTGGGTTCCTGTGTGTGTTGTGGTTTGCGTTCCCTGTGCTCTCTCTCTCTGTATTGGTCCTTTTCTCTGATTTTCGATTTATGGGGGTTTGTGGGTGTGTGTTTTATATTGTATTGTGTGTGTGGGAGTGGTGTGTGTATGTGTCTCAGGTGTGTGTATTTTGAATTGTCCAATGTGGCTGTGTTTTGTAAGGGTATGTGTATTTTGAGCGCGGCGGTGTGTACCGCCAATGGAATACCGCGGTTGAAAGACCGCCGCGTGGATTCGAGGGTCGGAATGACATGGGCGTGTTTGTGTTGGCGTGACGGTGGAGGTTTGGTCATCTCCAGTTTATCGCTGCCCGCTGATGAGGCGGCCTTCCGTGGATGTCGGGTTTTTGTCGGTTTGCCAGTTGGAGGTCAGAATGACCGTGGCGGTTTGCTGCGGCGGTATAATGGCGGACTTCTGACCGGCGGTAAGCGCCTTTTACCGCCGAGGTCAGAATGACCCCCTAAGTGTGAAGGTAAACTTTTAACCGAGGCCTCCCGCGACCTGTAGCCGAGCAGGGCTCCATCGCGGTCGGCCTGAAACTTTGACTTTGCCCCGGTCGAGGTGCAACCAGATGACCCGATTGGCGCTTTTTGTTTCTAGGCGCAAAAAAAAAAAGTAATTCTTTAAAAATTCATATCTCTGGTTCCCCTTATCTGATTTTATTCGTTTTGGTGTCATTTTAAAGATAAAAATATAATCTATTTTTATAAATTGGTTTTGGATTTTTAAACTGTTTCCTGTGTTTTATTTAATTACTGTTTTGTGATATTTGAATGCTTTACACTCTGTCTCCTAAGTTAAGCATTGACGCTCGTTGCCAAGCTACCAAGGGTTGAGCTGGGTTTAATTTACTGAGACCTAACTGGACCTTAGTGGAGGTTAGTGGCCTATTGCTAAGTGTAGGTACCTACCTGCCCTTACCAATAACCCATTTTCCAACATTTATGGTGAGCAGTGGTGGGATCCTGTACTTGTGTTCAGTATCACGTTACAGTTTTAAGTAAAACAAATTAAAAATCCTTTAAATTGTCCTAGTGCAAAAATTGTTTTTCATTTTTAATTTGGATTAATTTCAATTATTGAATTTTTGTGATTTTTCTAAATTCTTGTTTCCAATTTTTGCAAAAAGGTTTGGTTGACACTAAACTAGGGAACCATGGAGCTTGATCTGGCTAGCCTACCCACACTGACAGTAGTCTAGCTTAGGGCGTTGTGTACTGAAAGAGGGTTGCCTGCAACCACTGACCTCAGGAAGCATGTCCTGATCAAATCCCTGACAGCATGGGCTGAGGCCCAAGAGGTAGACGCAGAGGAATCTAAAGAGGAGGGAGAAGTAGGGGAGGATGCTAGCTCTAACCACTCAGGGGAGGGAGGGCATCTGAGCCTAAGTGAGGATGAGGAAGACCGGTCCTCATTACACACAGTCACTAGGGGCAGACCCAAAGCTAGTTGGGGGAAGGGGGTCCCTTCAGGAGGAGAGAACCTGTCCCTCAGAGAAAGAGAGCTGGAGGCCCAGCTAGCATTTATAGCTTTGGAGGCAGAGAAGCTGGCCCTAGAAAAGAAAAAGTGGGCAAAGAAAGAGAAAAGAGATGGTGGCAGCGACAGAGAAGTTGAGGTGTCCACAGGTGTTTTTTTTTGCCCCAGATTACCCAAGGGGGTGGTTCCTGCTTATGTAGAGGGGGATGATATAGACAAGTGGTTGGAGGCCTTTGAAAGGGCACTCCAAATGAGAAGGGTTAGGCCTCAATATTGGGGTTCACTTTTATGGGAGTTGGTCCCCAACTCAGGGAGGGATAGGCTTCTGACCTTAAGGGGGGAGGAGGCAGATTATTACCCTAGTATGAAGAGGTGCTTAACCAAGAAGTTTGGTCTGACCCCAGAGCAGTATAGAATGAAGTTCAGGGACACCCAGAAGGTCAGTACCCAGTCTTGGGTTGACTTTGTAGACACCTCACTTAAGGCACTAGAGGGCTGGATTATTGGTAACAAAGTAAATACTTATGAGGGGTTATACAATCTGATCATGAGAGAGCACATCTTGGCCAATTGTACCCAAGAAAGGTTACGCCAGCATCTAGTGGACTCTAAGCTGACCAACCCTAGAGAGCTAGGGGAGGCAGCTGATGAGTGGTTGAGAACCAGGGTGGTTGTCAAGTCCCGGGGGGAGACTCCAAGAAGGGGGGGTCAGGTCCCCAAAAACCTAAAGAGGGAGGTGGTAAGCCCACCACAGAGACTCCCTCTGCACCCCAGAACCCTAAGAAGGAGGAGAGTAAACCCCACTCCCACTCAGACAAGCAGAGGCAGGGAGACCCAGGGTTAAAAAAGCTCTTGGACAGTAAGGCTTGCTTTGACTGTCAGCAGACAGGTCACTTCAGAGGAGATGCAGCCTGTCCAAAGAAGGTGGTTAGCACTGGGATGTCCAGTGTAGCCATAGAGGAGGACTCCTCAGATGATGAAGTCCTCCTAGCATTGAGCTGGGAGACAGGACCAGATGGTAAGCTGGTGTTCCCTGAGGGTGGGAGTAGGCACTTCCACCCCATTCAGGTGAATGGGATCCCTACCACTGGCCTGAGAGACACCTGTGCCAGTCACACTATAGTGAGTGACCGGTTAGTGACCCCAGACATGTATGTCCCAGGAGAGACAAGGAAAGTCAGGATAGCCACAGGGGAGGGCACCTCCAAACCTGTAGCCATAGTGCCCCTAGAGAGGGAGGGTATCCTTGACTGGTTTAGGGTGGTAGTCAGTGCTGACCTCCCCCTAGATTGTATCCTGGGCAATGACCTCCCAGAGGTGAGTCTGGTCCCAGATGGGGCGGTCGCCCAGGGCGCCCCACCAACCCAAAGTCCTGGGGAGTCAGTCCCTACAGTTAGGAGACAGGGGTCCCCAAGAAAAGGAAAGAAGAAAAGGAAGAGAAGGCCACTCTTAAAGAGAGTTCCAGGGCGCCAAAGGCCTTCTGCCCCAGTAGGGGGGGAGCCCAGAGTTGGCACTGGTGAGGCCTCACCTGACCCCAAGGAAGTCCTGAGTAGTCAGGCAGCTGTCCAGATGCAAGGTGTTGCCCCTGCACTGACAGAAGGGAGAGTGGACGGAGGGTGTCTGCCACAGGAGGTGGTAGCCCCCCACTGTAGACAGCAAGAGGGGTGCCAGGACCCCACAGTTGCCCCTAAAGCAGCTCAGCCACCTGTCAGTGGAGAGCTTAGGGTGTGGTTCTGGGTACTGACAGCTGTCAGTAGCCTCTGCTGGGTGCTAGCCTTCCTAGCAGCACTGTACTTGGCCTGGGAGGCAGACCCCAGGGCCAATAGCAAAGTAGGCCCCCTGACCCTGTTGGTCATGGTGGGGTTGCTCAAGTGTTGGATGACCTCGTTGGGTAAGCTAGGTGTTGCCCTAGCAAAGTTAAGAGTAGAGGAGGTGGGCACCTCACTACCCAAGTTGGCAGAGAGAGAGGAGGAAGACCCCCTTAGAGGGAAGTTTCAGTTTGAGATGGGTCCTTTCACTGTTGGGGTGGGTTCACTACCCAGAGGGAGTGACCATGACAGGAGGATGTAAGGCAGAGTAGTCCCTGCAAAGGGACAGCCAGTTTTCTTCACTGTCTTCCTCGCCTAACAAGCCAGGAAGACTCTCCCAGGGTTGGGCTGAGTCTCCTGGGCGTATGGGCAGGGGGGGGGCTTGTGTGAGAAAACAGGGCTGATTGCAGAGGCCCCCTAACATTTTGCCCCCATTTTCCACTTTTTGCTGGTGTTTTCCTGACTCTGATGGTGCCCTGGGTACTGCTAACCAGTCCCAGGGCCTGTGCTCTGTGTAAAATGGATATGCAAATTAGGCTAATTATGATTGGCTAAGTTAACCTACCTATAAGTCCCTAGTATATGGTAGGGCATGTAGGTTTAGGGACCACAGCATAGGTAGTGCACCCATAGGTGCGCTGCTGAGGTGCCCAGTGTCATTTTAAAGGCAGACCTGCCTTGCTGGCTGCTTTTAAATTAAAGTTATATGCAAATTCGACTTTGGAATTAAAAGTAGTTCCAAAGTCTTAAACTACCTTATTTTTACATATAAGTCACCCCTAAGGTGTGCCCTATGTGCCCCTAGGGCTGGGTGCCATGTAACTATAAGCAGGGACTTTATAAAAATAGTTTTATAAGCCCTGGTGAGGTAAAAACAGTCAAATTCGTTTTTCCCTCATTGTAGTAAATGGCCTTCATAGGCTAGAATGGGGAGACATTATTTTAATTTTTAAAGTCTCCTTAAATGATGCATACCAAGAGTTTGGTATCAAATTTATTGTTGTAATAAATCCCACAACTTTCAGTTGTGGGATTTAATATAACTTGTTCAGGTAAAGAGTTTTAAACTTTACCTGAAAAGTTGCCCATTTCAGCCCTGCATTGTTTTTGCTGATGTGCTTTGATTGGCCAGCTCTAGTAGCTTGGCCAAGCTGCCTTGATGAGGTGTGAAGTGGCCTGGCTTCACACAAAAGAATGTGCCTGTGGGAGGGAATCTCCCCTCAGCAGATGGTGAAGCAGGAAGGGGAGGGCCGCCAAACTGGTCTTCAAAGCAGAGAAGGACATTTGGAGAAACCACCAACACCCCCACATTCTGCAACCCCAGACAACTAGGTGCCCCCTTGATTAGATTAGGAGAGGGCAGGAGAGGGGTGTGTTTATGATTTTTAGCCACACCAGTTGGTAGGCTCAGCCATATGTAACCTCCAAAAATCAGATTCAGCCATGATGGATTTTAGAGAATGTTGCCTCCTGGGATTGATTTTTGCCACACTTCCCAGGAAGTGGTCATCACAGGGGGAAGGACCCTGCACCTGATTGGAGAACCAGGACCTCCCTGCTCTTCACCCAGGAGCAAGGATAAAACTGGAAGACCTGCACTCACACCACAGTTCCCTTCCCCATCCAACAAGGAAGAACAACAGAAGAAGAAGGACTGCCCTGCTGGACCTCTGGCCTGCACCTGGAACCTGCACTCAGAAGGACTGCACCAGCTGCACACTTGGGCTTTACCACAAGAAGGACTTTGCCTGGCTTCAACTGGTTCTAGGAGGGACTCCCTGTTTGCTACAGGTGAAAAATTGCTATCCAGAGTCCAACTCCTGAAGAAAGCGACCAGCTGACCACTGTCCAGTGGCCAAAAAGGAGTTTGCACCAGGTGCATTTTGGGAGTTGTAGTCCGCACCCCCCAAGGACCATCTCAGAACTTCTGGACCCTTGGGGTGAGCTGTGGACCCCAAAAGAACCTTAAAAGGACATCTGGGAGAAGCCCCAGAAGTTTGGAGAAGTTTGGAGAATTTTTGTAAAAAAGCTCCATAGAGGGACCGACTCGCCGCGGCAACTCTAGCCGGCTTGCCTCAACCGCGACCCGGCCTGATTTGCTGGTTCGTCCCGGTAAAGAGAAATCTCAGAAAAAGAGACTAAGGGGGTCATTCTAACCTCGGCGGTAAAAGGCTCTTACCGCCGGTCAGAAGACCGCCATTATACCGCCGCGGCCACGGTAAACCGCCACGGTCATTCTGACCCACAACTGCCAAACCGCCAAAAACCCGACATCCACTGAAGCCCGCCTCATCAGCGGTCAGCGATAAACTGGAGATGACCAAACCTCCACCGTCACGCCAACACAAACACGCCCATGCCATTATGACCCACGATCCACATGGCGGTCTTTCAACCGCGGTATTCCATTGGCGGTACACACCGCCGCGCTAAAAATACACACACATTTACAAAACACAACCACATTGGACAATTCGAAATACACACACCTGATACACATACAAACAACACACCCACACACCCATCGCTATATAAAACACACACCCACAACACCCACAAACCCCCACAAATCGAAATTCAGAGACAAGGCGCAATACACAGAGAGAGAGCACAGGGAACGCAAAGCACAACACACACAGGAACCCAACATCATCACCCACACCACATCTACGCACAAAACACCACACACCACCACACTCATCACCACAAACACCACCCCACACCTCATCCACACCACCCCATGGCACCCCAAAGACAACCCAGGTTCTCGGACCAAGAACTCAGGGTCATGGTGGAGGAAATAATGAGGGTAGAGCCCCAGCTCTTCGGCACACAGGTGCAGCACACCACAATAGCCAGGAAGGCGAAGCTATGGCAAAGGATCGTCAACAGGGTCAACGCTGTGGGACAGCATCCCAGAAATCGGGAAGACATCCGAAAGCGCTGGAACAACCTACGGGGGAAGGTGCGGTCGATGGTGTCAAGACACAACATCGCTGTGCAGAAGACTGGCGGCGGACCCCCACCCACTCCACCCGAATTCACAGCATGGGAGCAAGAGGTCTTTAACATCTTGCATCCTGAGGGCCTCGCTGGAGTAGGTGGAGGAATGGACTCTGGTAAGTCTAATCTCAACTACTTCACCCCCCCAACCACCAGCATGCCAACCCACACCCCCACCCTCACCCCCAACCCCCCAGCACACATCCTCCCTGTTAATGTCTCACCAGCACAACCCACCCAACCCAACACCAACCCCTGAATGCCAACACAAACCATGGACACCCATCACCTAAGCATGACCACTGCACATATCCATCCCCCCCCCAAACCACCCTCACAACTCCTCCCATAAGGGACTGCCAGCACTGGGGGACAAGGGCACCCACAAATCGCACGCCATGGCACACACAAAAGCAATAACCATACTCTTTTACCCCTGCAGGGCCCGAACGCCAACATACCGGCCAGGAGGGTCCAGATTTGTCCATCCCACCCCCAGAACAGGCCCCCAGTGATGACAGCAGCTCTGTCGACCTAGAACCTGATGACCAGCCCAGACCATCGGGGACCTCTGGACAGTCGGTTACCCTCAGTCAGCCACAGGCCACAGCAGACCTACCCCCCTCTGGAAACACCAGCACAGCACCCACCCAGCAGGCCCATGCCTCTGTCTCCAGGACAGGTCAAGCAGCGGTGTGTCTACCAGTACAGGGCACCCAGGGTAACCCACAACCCCAACAACAACAGGGACCTGGGGGCAGTGGTAGTGGGCACACCGTCCAGGGGACAGAGGCCCAGGAACAAAGGGGAACTGGGAGGGCTGCTGTGCGACAGAGGGAGGACAGGCCTAGGGAACCCACTGTCCAAGAGGCCCTCACCACCATCATGGGAGCGTACCACCACTCCCAAGAGAAGATGGCGACGGTCCTGGCCAGGTTGCAGGAGATCCTGCTTCTGCATGAGCAACAGAATATTGGGTTCCAGGAAGAACTGCGCAGCATCAGTTCCGCAATGGGTACAATGGTGGTGGCACTCAACCAGATTGTCACCACTTTGCGGGACCATGTGGCCCCCCAAAGGGCCCCTGCCACTAGCATGGAGGAAGAACAGCCCACCACCTCCGCCGGCGCTAGTGGTCAGGATGCCCCGACACAACAGCAACGGCCCACCTGGACCCCACCCCCTGCAGAACAAGAACTACCCCGCAAGAAAGGCCTGAGATCTAGGAAGAAGACAGAGTAGGATGTCAAGACCCCCGCCATGCACGGAATCCCCCGGATGTCATCCCACTGTCCCACTTGTTCACCCTGTCCAACCTTGAACTGCCCCTGCTCCACCTTCCACAGGCATATGGACAATGGACCTGTAGGAACGACAGTCTGGACACTGCCATGGACATGCCTCCACCATCACCCATCACCCTTTTTGAACTATACACCTATTTTTCAACTTCAATAAACACAATTATTGCACAAAAACCAACTGGATTCCGCTATCTATTTATTTAAACCAAATGTATTCGAGATAACCAACAAAACATTTCTATTAACATTGTGATGACAACATACCAGTGTCACACAGCGGTAGTCCATGGGGAAAAAAAACAGAGGGCACTCCGTGGGGATCAGATCACTGAAATAGGAAGTGAAATACACAACTAAGTTACCATACATTGGGGTGAAAGGTCAGACAGTAGAGAGCCTCTACAGTTACAGATATAATACAATGCAGGAGTAGATTCTTACCTGTGTGTCACTGGAAATACTGCAGTATCACTCTGTCCCTGTTGTCTGTGTCGTCCTCTTCGTCTTCCTCCTCTTCACTCTCCGCAGTCTCCACAGCGGCCACAACACCACCATCTGGACCATCCTCCTGCAGGAAAGGCACCTGGCATCGCAAAGCCAGGTTGTGAAGCATGCAGCAGGCCACGATGATATGACACACCTTCTTTTGTGAGTACATTAGGGATCCACCAGTCATATGCAGGCACCTAAACCTGGCCTTCTGGAGGCCGAAGGTCCGCTCAATCACCCTCCTAGTACGCCCATGGGCCTCATTGTACCGTTCCTCTGCCCTGGTCCTGAGATTCCTCACTGGGGTCAATAGCCAAGGCAGGTTGGGGTAACCAGAGTCACCAATTAGCCACACACGGTGTCTCTGTAGCTGTTCCATCACATAAGGGATGCTGCTATTTCGCATGATGTACGCGTCATGCACTGACCCTGGGAACTTGGCATTTAAATGGGAGATGTACTGGTCAGCCAAACAGACCACCTGGACATTCATCGAATGATAATTTTTTCGGTTCCTGTACACCTATTCATTGTCTTTTGGGGGAACCAAAGCCACATGGGTACCATCAATGGCACCAATGATATTGGGAATGTGTCCAAGGGCATAGAAATCATCCTTCACTGTAGGCAAGTCACCCACCTCAGGGAAAATGATGTAGCTCCGCATGTATTTCATCAGGGCAGACAACACTCTGGACAACACCTTTGAAAACATAGGCTGAGACATTCCAGATGAAATGGCCACTGTAGTTTGAAATGATCCACTGGCAAAAAAATGCAGTACTGACAGCACCTGCACTAGAGGCGGAATCCCTGTGGGTTGGCGGATGGGTGACATCAGGTCTGGCTCCAGCTGGGCACACAGTTCCTGTATAGTGGCACGGTTGAGTCTGTAGGTGAGTATGACGTGTCTTTCTTCCATTGTCGACAGGTCCACCAGCGGTCTGTACACAGGAAGATTCCTCCGTCTCCTCGCAAGTCCCAGCGGACGGTGCCTAGGAAGGACAACATGGAGCACAGAGACAAGCAACCCACAGGTAAGTGCCCACAGCATGCACAGTACACAAATCTCTCGGGATTGAATGGCTAGTATGAATGTTGGTGCAAGGCCTAGCCATGTGTGACGCAGTAGGAATTAAGCCATGTGGGCCCTAGAAATGGCGGCTGCCTGACCTGTGAAGTGTGACAATGTGAAGTGAGGTCATTGCGCTGGCGTGGCACACCGTGGCGGTAGGCGGTCGCAGTCCGCGGCGCAGAGCCGCATTGGACAACATTGAACCCTATGGGTTTCAGGAGCCAATGGCGGTGAGCGCCGGCGGTCGCGGTATGCACCGCCGCAGTACGCACCGCCACGGCCGTAACCGCCATTTTCTCTATGCTTAATCACACGAGACCTGAGCATCCACAGGAGAGGACCTATACTGCAAGTGCTGCTGTGACCTCGGTCTGGAAGTGACAATGGCTGCTGCGACTGGGGAAAGGGCCCCCGCCTTCAGTTCCGAGGAGTTGGAGAAGCTTGTGGACGGGGTCCTCCCCCAGTATACGCTACTCTACGGGCCTCCAGACCAACAGGTGAGTACACGGGGGGCAATACATAGTGCCCAATGCCTGGGTTGAGTGGGGAGGATGTACGATGGAGGGGAGGGGAGGGCAGCGAATGACGAATGCATGGAACGACAGATGAGAGCATGTGCCACATGGCAAGGTTGGGGAGGGGGGGCCACTCACATCGAGAATGCAGAAAAGTTATGATGTTTCTCTTCCCCCCCTGTACATGTCACATAGGTCAGCGCCCATCAGAAGATCGACATTTGGCGTGCCATCGCCAAGGACGTCCGGGCCCTGGGGGTCCACAACAGAAGGGGCACCCACTGCCGCAAGAGGTGGGAGGACATCCGCCGCGGGAGCAGGAAGACCGCGGAGGCTCTGCTGGGGATGGCCTCCCAACCTAGGAGGGGTGCCAGTCGTACCTTGACCCCCTGATGTCCCGGATCCTGGCGGTGGCCTACCCCGATTTAGATGGGTGCTTGAGGACATCACAGCAGACACAAGGGGGTGAGTACAAGCACATTCAGCTATTTTGCGCGCAGTGGAGGTGCCTGGGTGGGGGAGGAGGGCTGTGGGTATCCCTAGGCCAAGGCGATTTCTGTAGGATAGGCCCGTCCGTGAGGTATGGTCCTGTGCCCCCGCCCCCCACCTCTGTAGGGTGCCTAGTGACGCGATTCATGGACCAGTGTATACTGTGTGGGCAGTTGTCGCCCATAGGCTTGTAGGGCATGTCCCAGTGAATGAGTAGTGTACCCCAAGTGCGCAGCGTAGTGCAGGGGGCTTCTGTGTCTGTCCTCTCCGCCAACGGTGTTCCCAATGCATGCACTCAACTTGTCTTTATGTTTTCCACCCCCCCCCATTTTCTTTGTTTTTCTGTGAATGTGTGCATTAGCATCATCAGGCGGAGGAGAAGTGGCATCGGCGCAAGAGGGAGCTGCATCTCACATGGCCCCGGAGGGCCATGCAACGGACTCCGACATTACCAGTGAGACGGAGGGCGAGGGGGGCTCCACCACGGGGACCCGTGGAGACGTCAGCGACACCGACACGTCCTCGGAAGGGAGCTCCCTTGCGGTGGCGGCAACATCCGTGCACACCGATCCTACAGGTACAGCCGCCACCCAGCGCACCAGCTCTGCCCTCCCAGCAGCCCCTCGGCCTTTCGCCCGTGCCCGCAAGGCCAGGAAGTCGGCCATCTCCTTCGCCCCAGGCACCTCAGGCCCTGCCCCAGTCACCCCTGCTGCCCTCAGTGAGGAGGTCATTGACCTCCTGAGGACCATCATTGTTGGGCAGTCTACCCTTTTGAATGCCATCCAGGGTGTGGAGAGGGAGGTGCATCAAAGCATGCATACCTGGAGGGCCTTCATTCGGGTCAGGCTGCCCATCAACGATCGTTCAACGCTCTGGCCTCAGCACTGACGGCAGCGATTGTCCCTGTCTCCAGCCTCCCTCTTCTGACTCCCTCCACCCAGTCCCACTCCCCTGTTCCTCTGCCTATCCCATCCACACCTACAGAGCAGCCTGCACACACCTCAACACTCAAGGGCAGCTCATCCAAACATAAGCACCACAGAACACACAAGCATTCACCCAAGCAACATCCAGATGCAGACATGCCAACAGTCACTACCTCCTCTGTGTCCCCCACCTCCTCGTCTCCCTCCTCCCTCCCTGTGACGTCTCCACACACACCTACAAGCACACCACCATCAGCCATTGCACCCATCACCAGCACACCCTCCAGACCAGTCCGCACACGTGCAGTCACCACCCCCACTGCCATGTACACATCCCCTGTGTCCTCTCCCAGTGTGTCTGTCACCCCCGCTTCCCAACCACACAAACGCAGGCAGGCACCCAAACAACAGCCATCCACCTCACGTCAGCCTCCAGCCCAAGCACCTGCACCCAAAGACAGCACACTTGACTCTCCTACAACCAAATCCTCTTCCTCCACTCCCATACCCACTCCAGCTACCCTTCCCATGGCTCCAAAGAAAATTTTCCTCTCTAAACTTGACCTCTTTTCCTCACCTGACCCACCCCCTCCGTCCCGTAAGAGTTCCACAAACACCTCAGCCACCACCAGCCCAGCAAATCCCAAGAACGTCGTGCCTGGTTTTTGGAGTCCACCCTTTCCTTGGTCTGGGACATTGTCCAGCAGCAAAGGCACAGCCAGCCCCCCCCCCCCTGGGAAGAGGAGCAAAAAGCTCAAGGGCAGGCGCGACAGGCCTGATACGCCTGCCCCCAAGGAGGGTAGCCTTGCACCGTCACCTGCCACATTGGGTAAGGGAGCCAGGGGCCACGGACAGTCTGCCAAGGAGGGCAAGGGTAGCAAGGAGCAAAAGGCAGGGAGCAGCCGACCTGGCCATGAGGGCCCCACCAGCCCCATTCCGGGGGTATCGGAGGAGACCCAGGGCCCCAGTGCTCCATCACAGGAGGGCCCCGCAACGGAAAGGTCTGATGCAGACTGAGCGGCAAATATTGGCCAGGTGTGGTTCACTGGAAACACAAGACAGGCACCACTGAACAGGGCCCCGCCGTGAGAAGCACCGCTGAACAGGGGCCTGCCGTGAGAAGCACCGCTGAACAGGGCCCCGCCGTGAGAAGCACCGCTGAACAGGGGCCCGCCGTGAGAAGCACCGCTGAACAGGGCCCCGCCGTGAGAAGCACCGCTGAACAGGGGCCCGCCGTGAGAAGCACCGCTGAACAGGGGCCCGCCAAGACAGGCACCGCTGAACAGGGCCCCGTCGTGAGAAGCACCGCTGAACAGGGGCCCGCTGTGAGAAGCACCGCTGAACAGGGCCCCGCCATGAGAAGCACCGCCGAACAGGGCCCCGCCGTGAGAAGCACCGCTGAACAGGGGCCCGCCAAGACAGGCACCGCTGAACAGGGGCCCGCCAAGAGAGGCACCGCTAAACAGGGCCCCGCCGTGAGAAGCACCGCTGAACAGGGGCCCGCCGTGAGAAGCACCGCTGAACAGGGCCCCGCCGTGAGAAGCACCGCTGAACAGGGCACCGCCGTCTCATGCACCGCTGAACTGGGCACCGCCGTCTCAAGTACCGCTGAACAGGGCACCGCCGTCTCATGCACCGCTGAACTGGGCACCGCCGTCTCAAGCACCGCTCCGCTGGGCCCTTCCTGTCAAGCACCGCTCCGCTGGGCCCTT
The DNA here is from genome assembly GCF_031143425.1 of Pleurodeles waltl. Lineage (NCBI taxonomy): Eukaryota > Metazoa > Chordata > Amphibia > Caudata > Salamandridae > Pleurodeles > Pleurodeles waltl. The sequence continues at coordinate 267,228,665 of NC_090440.1, forward strand.
CCTGTCAAGCACCGCTCCGCTGGGCCCTTCCTGTCAAGCACCGCTGGCCCATTGGCAGTCCCGGTTCTGTGTCGGGCAGGCCTTCACGACACACTCTGCCCACCATGCCTCCTCCATGACCAGTGGTCTCTGTAATCCACCTGATGGACTGTGGCTTTGCACTCCCCAGGATGTAACAGTGGGCAACCCACCCACTGTAGAGACTTGAGAGACTGTGGCTTTGCACTCCCCAGGATGGCACAGTGGGCAAGCCACCCACTGTAGAGACTTGTGAGACTGTGGCTTTGCACTCCCCAGGATGGCACAGTGGGCAAGCCACCCACTGTAGAGACTTGTGAGACTGTGGCTTTGCACTCCCCAGGATGGCACAGTGGGCAACCCACCCACTGTAGAGACTTGTGAGACTGTGGCTTTGCACTCCCCAGGATGGCACAGTGGGCATGGAGGCCCTTCGTGGATCTGGTGTCGTGGACTCATGTGGCTGAGGTGCCCCCCCTTCCCTTCCCCCTGAGGTGCCTGTTTTATCTTTTTGTGATGCCCCAGCAGTGTTCTCTCCAATGGACTCGTTCTCGTGTGTGGGCTTTGCCCATGTGTTGCTGCACATTGGCCCACGGACATTTGGACTTTGGAAGACTGGGCCGGACTTTTGCTACTTGTTTGGATATGGTTCTAGATGTGTATTAATTCTTCATATATTGCTAAGATCGCTATACTTTATTGTTGCAATAATATAGTTCTACTTTTACATTCATTGCCTTTTGTCTTAGCTTTTTGGGGGGGGTTTGGGGGTGTCACTCTGACTTTTTTATCTGCATAGGTGTGTAGGTATTTCGGAGGGGGTGAGGGTGGGGGTGGGTGTGTCGCGTATGTGTGTGCCCGTAACCTTTCCTCCTCCCCCCTCCCCTGTGTCGTAGGTGCAGTACTCATCGTTGTCGTCTGCGGCGAGGTTCGTGATCCTGGAAGAAGAGCAGGAAGGCAATGGCTGGGAGGATGTGGAGTTCGGGTTCCATGCTGTTCCGATTCCTCGTGGAGTGTGTCGAGGTAAGCATTTTCCTTTTGAAATGTCTGTTTCCGCCGTGTTTTTATCGGCGGGGCTCCTGCCCCGGAAAAGGTGGCGGTTTGGTGAGTCGTGATAGGGTGGGCGGTACATTGTCTGCCGCCTGCCTGTTGGCGGTGACCGCCGCGCTGTTTGTTTGTACCGCTGTGGCGGTCGGAGTGTTAATGTGGCGGCCTGTGTTGGCGGTTCCCGCCAGGGTCAGAATTCAATTTTTTGGTCCGCCAGCCTGTTGGCGGTTTGGCCGCCACTTTAACACTGACCTCCAGGGTCAGAATGACCCCCTAAGTCCGAAGGTAAAAAGTTGACCGGGACCTCCCAGCCATCGTATCCGAGAAGAGCTCCATGGATGTCGGATCAAGATCCAGGTTTACCCTGGTCGAAGGATTTTCACCTCGAAAAAACGACTAAGTCCGAAGGTAAAAATCTCTACCGAGGATTCCAGCATCGCGTATCCGGAGAAGGGCTCCAGGAGGTCGGATTGGACTGGCAGGTTTGTCCCGCTGAAGAAAATCTTCGGAAAAAAGACTAAGGGTCAAAAGACCGCCGTGGGTATTCTGGGTTTCCCGCTGGGCTGGCGGGCGACCGCCAGAAGGCCGCCCACCAGCCCAGCGGGAAACACCCTTCCATGAGGATGCCGGCTCAGAATGAAGCCGGCGGAGTGGAAGGGGTGCGACGGGTGCAGTTGCACCCGTCGCGATTTTCAGTGTCTGCATGGCAGACACTGAAAATCTTGGTGGGGCCCTGTTACGGGGGCCCCTGCAGTGCCCATGCCATTGGCATGGGCACTGCTGGGGCCCTCAGGGACCCCACGACACCCCATACCGCCATCCTGTTCCTGGCGGCCAAAAATGCCGCCATGGAGGATTCCCCAGGGCAGCGGAAAACCGGCGGTACACCGCCGTTTTCCTGTTTCTGACCGCGGCTGTCCCGCCGCGGTCAGAATGCCCGCAGCCCGGGCAGGGCCCCGCGGTCGTTGGCCCTGGCGGATTTTACCGCCAGGGTCAGAATGACCCCCTAAGTGTGAAGGTAAACTTCTAACCAAGGCCTCCCGCGACCTGTAGCCGAGCAGGGCTCCATCGCAGTCGGCCTGAAACTTTGACTTTGCCCCGGTCGAGGTGCAACCAGATGACCCGATTGGCACTTTTTGTTTCTAGGTGCTAAAAAAATAATAATTCTTTAAAAATTCATATCTCCGGTTCCCCTTATCTGATTTTATTCGTTTTGGTGTCATTTTAAAGATAAAAATATAATCTATTTTTATAAATTGGTTTTGGATTTTTAAACTGTTTCGTGTGTTTTATTTAATTACTGTTTTGTGATATTTGAATGCTTTACACTCTGTCTCCTAAGTTAAGCCTTGACGCTCGTTGCCAAACTACCAAGGGTTGAGCTGGGGTTAATTTACTGAGACCTAACTGGACCTTAGTGGAGGTTAGTGGCCTATTGCTAAGTGTAGGTACCTACCTGCCCTTACCAATAACCCATTTTCCAACACTTTTCTTTCATTTTCCTCCCTCCTTTATCTTAATTTTCCTCTGTACCCTTCATTTTTACTATTATTTCTGTCATGTTGGGTAGGCCACGTCTGGGGAGAATGGGTGAGGAGGAGCTTGGGGCATTCATTTGGCTGGTTGGCCACTTCCTCCCCCTGATGATTGAAGCAAGTGGCAGGGTGATACAGGGGTATCACACGAAGGCGAGGAGGCTCAGGTGGTCCAAGGTGTTGTACCATCTGTGTCGCATCTTCAACACACCGCACAACGACCACCAACTGAAGCACCACTGGGCTGACCTTGTTGCCAGAGAGCAAGACCTGCTGGACCACGTGGGTATTGTGATTGGTGGTCTTGTTGGTGAGTATAATTCAGAGTAATGTGCACATTTAAATGCTCTGTAGCGACAGTAGCAGATTTGTTGATATGCTGCAGGCAATGTTTTTTGACATGTGAAATGCAAATTAAACATACAGTGGCCCTGAGTTATACAATAATTGCTACACATTACCGTAATTTGTTGACGCAACAGCTGCACTAACTTACAAAACACAACTTTATCTTGTAAATTAGTGCTGCCTTCATGTCAATAGATGATGGTAATGCGGCTCAAACACATGTTTTAGCCATGGTCTGTAAGTGTACCAGGAAAGAGATGTTTTTCACAAGCTAAAGCAAAGAATCAATGTGTTCCCCAATTATTTTGAAAACATGTCTGAGCTGTATTCTGGCCCATACGTACAAATTTCTTCCTAACCTCCGGTAATATCTTAGGCTGATAGTTTGACTTGGTTGTGCCGCAATTAAATTAGGAATGGATGCCAAAGTAATGCACACGGGTTCATATCTAAATGTTTGGTGCTACTTCCATAGCTGTAGCGTAAAACATGAAACAAATGATAAAAATTGAGGGATAACAACTATCCCTGTCCCTCTGTTCATTGTACCTGTGTGTTTTAAATAGGTCTTGGGCACAATAGCTGGAACAGAGCTGATGATTTCTCATCTGTGTTACTCTATAGCCATGCACTTCTCATTAGTTATTGGGTCATCATGGGATACCTGACGTTGGGGGATGCATGGTCACAATGTACTACTTGCATGATGTTGTGCAAGGGACCCCTGAGCAATTCCATCATACATATAAAGTTCCCAAATACTTTGCTAGTTTACGTTTGGTACACCCCTACTGATCTAGTGCAGCGTATGTACAAAAGCTAACTTCCCAGTATGGAGGCTATCACAGACATGGGTGTATGCAAAGATCAGAATACCAGCATTCCTGTGACTGCTGCCATTCTAAATGTACATACAAATTGAAACCTACATCATCATGATTGACAGAGTAGAACATTTGCTAAACCATGTTTCAATAATGGGACAGTTTCAGTTTGCTGTATACCTGCTGATCTCCCAACTTGGCAAATGTAAGATGGTGAATGTCGTTAACTGTGAATTCCAAAACCCAATATGGGTACACAGGGCAATGACTGACACATTTCAGGTGCAATGACTACACCTGTGCCCATGCATTCTGTCATGGATGACCACAATATACACTGTCAGCATATTTTTCTTTGTTGTATTAATTTTGATAAATGGCCAATCCATTTTTAGCGTCAGATTGTCATCAAGTAACGCACTGGGTCCCTGCCATTATGGTGTCATTTGGGGCATATGTGGCTCAGGGTACACTGTAAATGTAGCATATGTAGCCTACACGCAACACAGGCCCACATGTAAGGGACCATAGAAAGCATAATAAATCATGAGCTTCACTCAACCCACATGAGCATCACACAGTAACTGATTGTCCCTTGATGCACAAGCCACAATACCTGGGTCACTGGTATTGCAGTGCTCCAGGAATGTGGCTTTGCATGTCTCTCATTACAACAAATGATGAGTCTGCAACCAATTGAGGGATCATGTTTGTCACCACATGATAGTTAGGGCCACTGCATGTGTGCATATGTGTGTGTATCACTCACTGGAGTGACAGGAGATACAAGTTTGCAGTGGTATGTATGTTGGAGTATCATCATGCCTGAGGGGCTGGACTTTAGATACAATGTCACACACAGTAATTTTATTTGAAAGTGTTGTACAGTGCACAGACATTGAGCACATTTCACCCTTCCATGCTTTACAGATGGACCTGCCCCTTACACAATTGGCAAAGTGGCTTAATTTGCGGACCCAGATATATCCAGTAAGTGTTGATATTTCAGTTCTGTGTTGTGTTTGCAACTGTTGGGTGACTGACTCCTGTGTGTTGGACACATAGCAAGGTATAATGTGCTGGCACATTATCTGATATGTAACTTGACTGGAGTTTGACTTTTTTTTCATATTTGAGTTGGACAATCAGTAGCTTAGAGGCATATTTTGGGATTGTAGTACAGCCCTGTAGGCATGGCCATGTGAATAGGGGGACATTTGTTGTTACATTTCTTGTAAAGAAACATTTGCAGAGGGCCATTTTCATGATTTAGTCAGCAAGTCATACCCTGAATCTCACATAATTGGGATGTCAAAGTATTACCCACAGACTTGAGCCTCCCTGTTCACTAATGAACATGTTCGACTGTATGTTTGACTTCATAGCAGCATCTAGCTCCACGTGTTGTGCTACGTGTATGTGGCACTTGAGTACAATGTCATAGATGTGCATTCAGCTCATGGCCAGATGGGTGCTTGCATCATTCCTGCTTGTTGTAGGACAGGTATTGGTGGTATCAAATGATGTTGAGAATTGTCTGCAACTACAAACATAAACGTGGATGGGATTGCCCAAGGTTTGTGTCTATCCTAGGTGGACTGATTAAACCCATGTACAGCTGTCCAAAGCTTCCTGGCTGTCCTTAATGTTTGAAAGTATGTGTTGCTTGTCCATCCCCCCCTGAGGCACAGGCTTAGGGATCTGAAATATGTGTACCTAGGTGTGAGGATCCAAGTGTAGTACACAGACATGTAAATCTGTAAATCATTTGTCCCAACCTAGGATACCCACTCTTGATTAGCAACTGCATACTATCCTTGCAATTCCATTTACAAATCACAGATCTTGTGGCCCTTGGTTGTCATCCAGAAGATAGTCATTAGTTGGCCTGTCCATGTGGAGGACTTACAGCATTTGTTACGTGACTAATGGCAGAACAGTGATACTTAGAGCAATTAAGTATGTTCACATCTTTTTGAGCATTGCTGTGCTGTTAGATAGGACATGTGTAGGCTGCATTTGGCATGTACTTCCTCAGGGAGAATCTGTGATCTGTACGGTGATATGGCCTGTTTCAGCTACCTTAGATACATTGTCTGATTCTCATCAGTAGCTGTATCACACAATGATGTACCTAATGTTTGGCTTTATCTTTTTTAACAGCAGCCAATATGGATGCCAACCAGATCCATGAATTTCAGCGCAGGGCGATGCGTTACCGCCACATTCTGGATGTAGAGTCTGGGTTCCACCACATTGCATGGCATTATCGCCATGAAAGAGCATCAGGGGTGTGGAGGGCATTTGCCCAAGGGGGCTCTTCTGTGTCCACAACTGTAGCCACCACCAGCCCCACCACTACAACCCAGGTGGCAGTAAGGATGACAGCCACCACTGCAGGTCCATCAACATCCCTAGCTCCTGGACCACTGACGGCAGCCGCTGCACCTTCTCCTCGACGCATGGCACCACCAACTGGACAACCCTCGAAAACCCTCGACAACTGCCACACAGACCACCCCTGCTGCAGTTATTGACAATGATGAATTTCGTGCAATGCAACTTAACATGCAAAGGATGTTGCGCAGACTAGACAGGCTGCAACAGGAGGTGTCGCAGATAAACAAGAGAGTGCGTGCGATTAAGAAGACCCTGCGGTGGGCGAACTTGTGACTTTGATACCCTCATCCATGATTCCCTCCCCCTCCCACCTCTTTCCTGGTTCTTTTAATTAGTGGTTTAGGCTTAGTGTTAGGTTACAATAGGCTGCTAGTTTAGTTAGTATTAGTGGGTTGGGGGGAGAGGGTATGATATTTTTACATTTGTTTTGTGGGTGGGTGGGTGGATTGGGGATGATGTTGGGGTTTTTGTGTATTAAATAAATATATGTATAAATATATACATTTACAAAAAAGAATATATATATATATACGTATATATATATATATATATATATATATATTGTTTAGTATATATATTTGTTTAGTATAAGATAGTATGTGCTTAGGTTAGTATATGTTGTCCTCCATGTGTCCTGCCATATAAGGGAGTGCGGGGTCGATGTTTAGAGTGTTTAGTTAAATGTGATAAGTACATTTAGCTTAGGGTAGTTGTGGCTAATGTGTAGTTAGGATAGCTTAGGTTAGTTAAGGTGTTTCCCCTAGTTTGAGCATCCTATTTTTACAAGTGAATAAATACGTAGATACTCCTTTACAGTATGTGTCATATGCTTGGGGATCAGGGCCTTGGCATGGGTGAACAGTGTCAATTTAGTATTTGCATTTGTGTTCCATCCTGCAACCAAATCCCAATTGAGTGTCATCCATTACACACATCACTCAATGGTACTATGGTTCCCAATGTGTTGTTAAGTTTGGATGTATGTTTTCAATCTGTCATACTTTGAGACCAGATTTGGTATTGAGGACACTGTGTTACGTCTGCCTGCAGCCTGATGTTCATGTGAAACCTGATAAAGTGAGTGATGGTATAATCTCATGTATTATAGCATACATAATTCACACCTACCATTTGTTACATTGTACAGCCAGGTTACTTATTTGTACGTACACTCGTACACATCCATTCCTGCTGTGTGCTGTGTGGTGTGTGTGATGAAAAATTTGAGTCAAATGTCACATGCCTAAAGATAGTCTGGAAGAAACATTTGAAGACAATGATTTTCTTCTTAGACATCCCTTGAAGAAGACTTATTCTGTCCAACACATCATTATACTGTAATTTTTTTATTTACTTCAGAATCGACCATCAGGAAGGGCAGATGATGGTACAATCCAGACCACAGTGCATAGTTATCAGTCCACAATCTTTCAGGGCAGTTGTATAGACATTCTATGGGCATTGACATGAGGCAGACATCACTAATCTCCCTCACGGTTGATGTGTCACATTACACAGAGACAAAGTGGTTGTGTAAGTACTATTTATTTTATAGTGCTGTAGTGCTATATTTACAGAGTCCAGGATTGTGAGTCCATTAGTGTGACACCTTCCATTGTGATCGCAAACAAGTGCAAAAGGACATGTCATTCGACATGCTGGGGTGAAGTGCCATACAGTGCAGAGGGACATGAATTGCCAATGAGGTAGTGAGAGACAATCACAGGGCATAGTGACAAGGTAAACAGTGGGCTGGAGAACAGTGCTTGTGAGCAGCTGTTGCAAGATTGGCATGTTACAAAGCACCGGACCTTGGTTATAAGTGCCCATGTGGCGGGTACTCTTATGGGTGAAGGTGATCTGTTCCACGTCTTCATCTTCTGATGTGTGTATCGTCTCCTCTGCCCTTGGTGGTGGTGGGTTTGAAGGGGCAACACACACTTCAGTGTTTGAAGATGTGGAGTCAGAAATCCCGGTAGCTGCCAACTGTGGGGCTATTAAGGGTAGTACTGCAGCAAGGAGAATCTGCTGGTTCTTAAAGATAGCAGCTTCATCATTGTGGTAGGCAGCCAGGTCAACCCTGAGGGGGTCAATATTGCATTCGTGCACGCGTTGAAAGGTTTGTTGTTGGAGGTGTTGTCAACTCCCTTACTGCTGTGCTGATTTCCTTCACACTTTGTTAAAGTTCTTGCAAGATTGATGTTCGCCCTTGCATGGATGCTGCCTGTTCTGCAGTTGACATCGTGCACCGACGCACCCTCTTTAGGCTGGCTGCCATATTTTCCACCCCCACCCGCACCTTCTTGGCCAGCTCCCGCTGTACTCCAACTACAGTCCTCTCAAAGCTGGTACCAGTGTCGTCAGAGTCCTCAGCTGGGTTGGAGCTGGCAGGTCGTACAATTGGGGTGGTGGGTGGGTCCTCTGTGATGGCTGCTGTATCTGTGTTCCTCCTTGCGACTGATGGTGGGGTCTGGAGAGTTCCAAGGACATCTTGGAGGGTCTGCTGGCTGATGTTTGTCAGCTCGTCATCCGTATCATCAGGGAAGTCCAGGACAGGCATATCCCCAGGAGAGCTATCGTCCTCTGCAATGAGATATAGTACAATTAGTATGTCTGTGTTGTGGCATTTGTAACTTGACGTGCCTTACTTCCTATTAGTTGCACATTGTGATCTTGGTTCCTGTTCATTGTTCCTGTCTTTAATATTAGCATTCTCCCAGGCCTATGCCCCACCTGCATGTCACATATAGTGTGGGCAGTTTGGGGAATTGTCTGCATCACATCCTCTAGGTGTAGGTTCTGCCCAAATTATATGTTGCTACCCTATTGTCCAACTCAACCCTCTGTCTATTTCCATTCTCATGTTGTGGCCTTGCACTGGCTGTGGGTGTTCTGATGGCACTTGCACCACACGTAACAATCTGGAACTGCCCCAGTCTCTGATATTTCACATCCAGCTATATGTTGCTGAGACCTAGCATATACTATGTATAGCTTTGGCATGGCACACTACAGATGTCAGCATTGGTAGTGTGTAATGTTGATGTTGGGGAATGTGTGCTACATTGGATTGAACTGATGGTCCTAGCAGTGTTCCATTTCCTCTTCTGACTGTGCAGGTGTATTTCACTAGCCAGTGACATATGTCCTCCCCCTCAATGCTGATGTCAGAGCAGTAGAACAGTTAGGATGTTGTATGGTGTCATTGCAGCTATTGTGACCCAGGCACAGGGTGGACCCTGACATATACAGCATGGGTATGACATTACTGCTGTGTACCTCATAATGTGTATGGCAATGGCTGATGTTTGTAGCGACTATGGACATTCACATTTGACAGGATTAGCACATTTTTATTGATTACAGGGGATTGATAACGTTGTGTTCCTGAACCCTCTAATTTGGGTGTGTTTGTCCATGGGCACGTAACTGCCATTAGCTACTTGACCTGCACACACAGCAGAGGTGGTAGTGGCAATTGTTGTCAATGTTAAATTCCACTTGCGGATATGGCCTGAGACTGTTAATTGAGCCCTAGTTCATGTAGGGAGAATACCAGCTGTCGTGTGACAGCAGGCCAGTTTTACGTTGTACCGTACCCTCCTGGACTGGCTTTACCTTTCCAACATCCTTGGCATGGCAGCATACCCCAATGCAAAGGTTGTTGGTGTAGTGTGGTACTGTGCCCCAGATTTCCTCTTAACAGCCCATGCCCCCGTGCCGTGCCCCTTTGCCCATTCCACTCCCTGAATATCATGACTTATATGCATTGTGTAGTAGATATTTCCACCCCCCCTGCTTACAGTTAACATTTTGATATAAACCACAGTGGGTAACCCTGCCAAACCCAAAAGGGGTTGGGTAGAAATTATTATAAGGAGACTACATTGCCCACTCGTGGACCGATTCTACCATACATAAACACTAACATTTACATGCAGCATAATTGGACAATTATTTAATAAACTTCTTTTATTTATGTACAAAAATAAATTGCATATTCACATACAAAATCCCCTATCAAAAAACTAGAAGGACAAAAAAGAGTGCCAAAAGAACGAGTGCTTGTGATTCGAAGAAAAAGAGAAATGTAAATCTCACACACAACCAATAAAAACAAAGATTTAAAGGACAGCCTGTTGGTTCAACCTTTATCACATTGAATCTTTAATATAATTACAAGAGTATTAAATCCCCATTAGAGTACTTCTTTCACCCTAAAAACGAAAAAACACATCCAGGCTCAAACATCATCGCCGACGTTTTGACCCCCTCTGGCTCTCGGGCTAATTCTTGGCTCACACACGGGTCTTCATCAGGACTAAAACGATAGGGGACCACTAAAATGATTCAAAAAAGATAATCAATCTAATTATACTAATATTTTTAAATAACATAATAACATAATGCTATCTACACCAATACTTACATTTATTGCAAATCCATTCTTGAGGCCACAGTCCTCTTCAGTTAAACTTCACGTCACCTTATATCTACAACATACAAAAACTACCTCTACAAAAAAAACTACCTCTTATACTATTCAATGAATTTACATACAATAATCAAACCAATTACCACTAATCTCTTACCCCAATCACATGGAGATATCCTCCTTTCTTCATAATAACACCAAATATTTCGAAAATAATCATTAAAAGAAACCAAACATACATTATAATCTCCATACCAAACAAACATCCCATAAATGCAACAACCTAACAGTTATCTATGTTCTACCAAGAGAATATACATATTAAATTACCCATGTCTCAATACATTAATTAAATTAATCTATTTCTCCTATTCTCATAAGAAAAAAACAATGAGAAAAGCATTTAAAAAATACTCCATTCAGTCACCTTCCTACAAAGGCACTCCATACCTTTGAATCTAATAACCGTTAGCTTCACTTCATATCCAGCTTTATAAAATCCATCAAAGACTGCGGCAAAACAAACGCTGCGCTTTTACAGCTTCCTTCTTTTCATACATCGAACAGGTGTTGTTCCACTCCGGTCCACCTCTCAATATAGGCAACCCAGTTCCAATCACCGCAGAGTTAACATACTTTCTCGTCCTTTGTATCCAGTCAGTAAAACAAGGGCACAATATCACAAAACACATGGCCAGATTGCACCGCTTGATGTTATACTTACAAAGGAGCACCTCCCAATTAAGCAACAGTCACTCTATATGCAGCCCACTATTTCCCATGCCAATTACCCTGCATCTGTGTTGTCTCCTGTTAGTCTGCGCTGTCCTGTCCTTGAAACCCTGTGATGATCTCCTCAGGAATGACGGCTGCCACCATCTCCTCCATGTGGTCCAGGGCCTCCTGTGGTGCTGGACTCCCAGCTCCAGTCTGCAGTGCTGCCTTCATGTTCCTGGCCATCTTTTCCTTGGTCCTGCGCTTGCAGTCATGCCAGCGTTTTTTGCACTCGATGACTGCTCTCCGTACTTCTGCCACACTGTTTATCTTGTCAACAATTTGTTTGCCAAATTGCCTCTCTCCTGCTAATTGGCAATTTAGAGGTAACAAAAAGTTGGTGCTGGTGTTCTGTCACCTCTTTCACCAGTATTTCCTGCTCATCTGCACTGAACCGACACTTCCTTTTCTTCTTCTCCCTCTCCTGGGTCTTGTGTGGGTCCTCCTGGCTGGTTCCTGGTATGTTGTCATCTTCCTGGGGTTTCCCCAAGCTTCTGGGATCCATTTTGGCTCTCCCTTGCACATTTTGCTGTGTTTGCATCGCTTTTTGACGCAATTGCATCAAAAAAGGCAGGTATCCGGTTTGCAACGTCATAAACCGGATCAAAGTCATTTTTGCCACATTAACGTTGTTTTTCTTTACGACGTGATGCATTGGTTTGAGTAAAAAAAAATGACTGACACCAGTGGTTTGCGCCGCCGAGTGTCAAAGTATAAATTTGATGCCTGAGCGGCGCAAAGAATTGGCGTTAGCCGGCGTTAAAATTTTTGCCGCAAAACTGAATCGGTTGCAGTTTCGCGTCAAAAAGTATAAATATAGGCCTTAGTATTTTATAGTTTCAAACTGAGTTTTATGCGTGTTTCCTAATTCAGAATTTCCATACTGAAAGAATTGAGGATAGTAAGGTTAAATCTGAGTAATTTCAAAATTAAACTGCATACTTAAAAGGAATGTCACGTTTTCAATTAGGTGCAGCTTACGAAAAGCAACATAAATATGTAAGCAACATTTTATTAAGCTCATTTGTTGTCTGGCTGGCTGCAGAAGAAAGTCAAGCTAAAATTGATAAATGCATTGTGCCTTCTTCTGTTACAATGAAATTCCCTGGTCACAGGTTTCTGTATTAAGTTTATTTCATATTGAAACAAATGATATATTAGAATTTGGTCTTCAGATTTATGGTGTCTTTATCCTAATGCATAGCATTTTCATCTGCTAACACATTTTTTGTCGGGGTGTGCGAAATTCACATAATTTGCTTTAATTGATTAGATTACATTTTTGTGAAATAATGTGCAATTATACAAAATGCAATTCTGTAATTGTGTGCTACATCTTAGTGCAAAATGAGTCAGCGTGCCAATTTCTTGTACAACGATTCAATTAACAAAATAACTCCTTTGTGTTCTGTTATTCACCTGACTTGTGGTAAGTGTTAGCAACAAATGGTTATAAATGTATTCAGGAACCATGCTTTCTGTGATTTGGTGTAAATCCCTTCAACGTCTTTTGTGAAATTAGCTTTTAAAGAAGGGCTTCAGCTGGGTATGAAGGGGTTAACCCAAGAGAGAGAGCTATCTAGATATTTAGATACCGTGCAAAAAAGTTGTACTTCTGAGGAACCAAAACGGAAACAAGAAACAGTTGCTTCTGATTTGCTGTGGGAGCTTTCTTTTCTCGTTAGCCATTTCAGTACTATGGATCCTGTGAAGGAATCATTGTCCCAAAACATTGTGATTGGCTAGCTACAATATTGGTGAATAATCTTCAGGTGTTATCAGCACTTGGGGTCAAGGTCCCCGAGTCCTGAAAAATATTTTGAAATGGGCACATGAAGGGGAAGCATGAGCACCCTGACACCCAGGGTTACGTGGGGGTCAGGGTACCCATCCAGTATTTATATTTAATTGAACACAGTACGGTGGTACCATTGCAGGACCCAGTGAGGCCACAGTGGGGTACTGCAGGACAGATTGTGGTCCCCAATGTGGTATCATTGTATGACCAAGGGTGTCAGAAACATGCCAAGCCACCCTACCATGGTGTTGTGGCACTGTTAAACTTCAGTTTGTGGGTACTGCTACTCCAGTTCTGATAGCAGTAAATGAGGACTGCAAGGGAATGCGACCTCATGATGGGGAAGTTTTTAGGCTGACCCAATGTTGAATGCCCAGCTGGGGGTGTTGACCACTCACTAAACACTGACCACAAGCATGTCTCTATAGCCAAAACTCTGCTGCACACAAAAAAAGGCCATGCATAGCTGGGGAGTTGGCTTCACATGCGGGGGTGGCCTGGGGCTTGCAGACAACTGCCTGCAGTGCACAGCCAAAGGCAAAAAAAGGCACAAATTACAATTAGGAGACTTAGGGCCTGGTTAAGACTTTGTCAGTCCCACCACAGGACAGACAAAGCCAGGGGGAGTCGGCCAGCGCCATGGCAGTGGTGTCCCCCGGACCATGCTACAACGTTCCTACTGGGCTGACTGCCGGCTGCTGTCTATCCGTCACAAACCACATTCCTGGCAGAGACGACGGTCCCCAGGTGGGTCCACCCACCAGGGTTGCAATGTGGTGGTCAGACTGCCACAGTTGTGGTGGTCTGATTGTTACCGCGAGGCTGGCTGCAATTGGACCGCCAGCGTCAGAATGAGGCTCTAAGACAAAAGCGAGGCACAAATTATTATAATTAACAGACTGAGACAAAAAAGAGACACAAAGGGCCGTATTTATACTCCGTTTGCGCCGAATTTGCGTCGTTTTTTTCGACGCAAATTCGACGCTAAACTAACGCCAACTAACGCCATATTTATACTATGGCGTTAGAGGCGTATAGCGCCAAAGTTCCCGGAATGTGCGTCATTTTTTAGCGTGAACCCCTTCCTTGCGTTAATGATATGCAAGGGAGGCGTTCCCGTCTAAAAAATGACTCCCAGGCCTTTACGTGGTATTTATACTCCCGGGCAAAAGAGACGCCCGGGAGTGGGCGTGGCTAAAAACGGCGCATTTGCGCCGCTTTTTAACGCCTGGGTCAGGCATGGCGTTAAGGGACAAGTGGGCTCAAAATGAGCCCAGAGTGCCCTCCCCTGCCCCCAGGGACCCCCCCTTCCACCCTTGCCCACCCCAGGAGGACACCCAAGGCTGGAGGGACCCACCCCAGGGACATTCAGGTAAGTTCAGGTAAGTATTTTTTTTTTTTTTTTTAATATTTTTTTTTGGCATAGGGGGGCCTGATTTGTGCCCCCCTACATGCCACTATGCCCAATGACCATGCCCAGGGGACAGAAGTCCCCTGGGCATGGCCATTGGGCAAGGGGGCATGACTCCTATCTTTACAATGATAGGAGTCATGTTGATGGGGGATGGGCGTCGAAAAAAAATGGCGCAAGTCGGGTTACGACGATTTTTTCGACGTAACCTGACTTGCCCCATTTTAAGATGCCCATGCGCCATTTTCCCCCTACGCCGGCGCTGCCTGGTGTACGTGGTTTTTCTCGCGCACACCAGGCAGCGCCGGTCTGCTTGCGCCGGCTAACGCCATTCAATAAATACGGCGCCCGCATGGCGCTTCAGAATGGCGTTAGCCGGCGCAAAACTTTTTGACGCTAAACTGCGTTAGCGCAGTTTAGCGTCAAAAAGTATAAATATGGGCCAAAATATCATTAACAGACAGAGAAAAAAATCGAGGCAAGATTTCCAAATACAGACTAAGACAGAAACAAGGCAAAACATTACAAACACAGCCTAAGGCAAGACGAGGCACGAATTACCAATATCAAGATATGAAAGCGTAAATTCACAGACAAAACTGCAAAGTGGACACAGGGGATACAAGTGGTTAGGAGAGGGCGAGCTTGAATGCAGGAGTCTCTGGAGTAAGGCCAGAAGCAAAACCTCTGCTCTACCAGCCAGCAGTCGGGTAGTGGTAGTCTTGACCGGGGTCAAGGTCTACTACTGGGGCCACGCAGCAGCCTCTATAAGTAGTCATAGCAGGGAGACAGGAGGGAGGGAGCAGGAACAGGCAGGAGCGGTGGGGACCTGCACAAACAGAGGGGCGCAGAACACAGATAACAGCGAAGCAAAGTACAATTACAAACTAAGACAAAAACGAGGTACAAATTGCAATTAACAGAGAGAGACAAAAATGCTGCACAAATTATGATTAACAGACTAAGACAAAAATGAGGCAACAATTCCAACTACAGACTAAAACAGAAGAATGAGGGAAGAATTCCAATTGCAGACTAAAACATAAACGAGGCAAAAAGTTACAAGAGCAGACTAAGACAAAACAAGGCATAAATTACTAATATTGAGATATGAAAAAGGTAAATCCATGGAGAAAACTACAGCGTAGCGGAAAGGGTCCAGAAGAGTGCATGCTCAAGTGCAGGAGTCTCTAGGCTGAGGCCAAGAAGCAGAACCTCCACTCTACTAGCCAGCAGCTGGGAAGCAGCAGTCTTGACCAGGGTTAAGGGATACTATTTAGTCCACGCAGCGGACTCTATAAGTAGTCCTGGGAGGGGTGAGGGGCTAGCAAAGAGCTGAGAGGTCCGGAGCAGGAAACAGTGGCAGCAGCGGAGAACGGCACAAACATAGACAAGCAGAAGACTAATAATGCGGAAACAAAGAGCAATTACAAACTAAGACAAAAGTGAGGCACAAATTACATTTAACAGACTAGGACAAAAATGAGGCACAAATTATAATTAACAGACTAAGGGGGTCACTACAACCCTGGCGGACGGTGTTAAAGGTGTGGTAATACCGCAAACAGGCCGGCGGACAAAAAAAGGGAATTATGACCGTGGCGGAAACCGCCAACATAGACAGCCACTTTAACACACCGCCCGCCACGGCGGTACAGACAAGCAGCGCGGCGTCACCGCCAACAGACAGGCGGAAGACAATGTACCGCCCACAGTATCACAACCCGCCAATCCGCCACCTTTTCCGGGGCGGATTCACCGTGGATAAAAACACGGCGGAGACAGCTTTTGCAATGGAGAAAACGCTCACCTCAACACACTCCACGAGGAAGGAGGACACCATGGAGACGGAATTACAAATACTCCCTGCCCTTGTCTTCCTGCTCATCTACGAACACCAACAACGGCGGCGCCGAAGACAATGGTGAGTACTGAACTTACGACATAGGGGAGGCAAAAGTCAGGGACACACACACGCAACACCCCCACCCCCACCCTCGCACATTACAACACACACACCAATGCATTTCCAAACATCACTGTAACAACCCACAACCCCCTCGGAAGAATGCAAAGACAAAAAGAAATCAGTCAAAACATTGTAATGTATCAAAATACAGTTCCAAATATATACAGATATATATACACAATCAAAATTATATACATTACGAGAAGTAGTGCAGGTATGCACATATCAATGTCCGTGCACCACTGGTCCAAAAATGCATGGGCGAGGCCCACACTAGATACCTGTCCACAAACGGTGAGAACACTGCAGGGGCATCAGATAGAAATACAACAGGCACCTCAGGGGGAAGGGAAGGGGGGGGGCACCTCAGCCGGATTACAGCACCACACCAGATCCACGACGGGGCTCCATGCCCATTGATGTATCCTGGGGAGTGCAAAGCCACAGTCTCTCAAGTCTCTACAGTGGGTGGTTTGCCCACTGTTACATCCTGGGGAGTGCAAAGCCACAGTCTCTCAAGTGGATAACAGTCTCCACTGGTTCTGGAGGGGGACTGGTGCCCAGAGTGCTTCATCCTGTTAAGGACAGACGGAGCGGATGCATGTCTCCACTGGTTCTGGAGGGGGAATGGTGCCCAGAGTGCTTGATCCTGTTAAGGATAGACGGAGTGGATGCATGTGTCCACTGGTTCTGGAGGGGGAATGGTGCCCAGACTGCATCAGGCTCCTTGTGACGGTTCCTGTTCCGTCACTGTCCCAGCTGCACATGAGATAACGATGCTTGATGTGGCGGTGCTTTTCCTTGTGCAGCGGTGCTTTGCCATGGCGGTCTCTGACCTGTTCAGCAGTGCTTTGCCCTGTTCAGCAGTCTTCACCATAGCGGTCTTTTCCTTGAGCAGCGGTGCTTTGCCATGGAGGTCTCTGACCTGTTCAGCAGTGGTTTGCCCTGTTCAGCGGTGCTTTGCATGGCGGTCTCTGACCTGTTCAGCGGTCTTCACCATGGTGGTCTTTTCCTTGAGCAGCGGTGCTTTGCCATGGCGGTCTCTGACCTGTTCAGCGGTGGTTTGCCATGTCGGTCTCTGACCTGTTCAGCGGTGCTTTGCCCTGTTCAGCTGTCTTCACCATGGCGGTCTTTTCCTTGAGCAGCGGTGCTTTGCCATGGCGGTCTCTGACCTGTTCAGCAGTGCTTTGCCCTGTTCAGCGGTGCTTTGCCATGGCAGTCTCTGACCTGTTCAGCAGTGCTTTGCCCTGTTCAGCGGTCTTCACCATGGCGGTCTTTTCCTTGATAAGCGGTGCTTTGCCATGGCGGTCTCTGACCTGTTCAGCAGTGCTTTGTCCTGTTCAGCGGTGCTTTGCCATGGCGGTCTCTGACCTGTTCAGCAGTGCTTTGCTCTGTTCAGCGGTCTTCACCATGGCGGTCTTTTCCTTGAGCAGCGGTGCTTTGCCATGGCAGTCTCTGACCTGTTCAGCAGTGCTTTGCCCTGTTCAGCGGTGCTTTGCCATGGCGGTCTCCGACCTGTTCAGCGGTGCTTTGCCCTGTTCAGCGGTCTTCACCATGTGGTCTTTTCCTTGAGCAGCGGTGCTTTGCCATGGCGGTCTCTGACCTGTTCAGCGGTGGTTTGCCCTGTTCAGCGGTGCTTTGCCATGGCGGTCTCTGACCTGTTCAGCGGTGCTTTGCCCTGTTCAGCGGTCTTCACCATGGCGGTCTTTTCCTTGAGCAGCGGTGCTTTGCCATGGCAGTCTCTGACCTGTTCAGCGGTGCTTTTCCCTATTCAGCGGTGCTTTGCCATGGTGGTCTCTGACCTGTTCAGCGGTGCTTTGCCCTGTTCAGCGGTCTTCACCATGGAAAGCTGTGGTTTGCCATGGCGGTCTCCGACCTGTTCAGCGGTGCTTTGCCCTGTTCAGCGGTGCTTTGCCATGGCGGTCTCTGACCTGTTCAGCTGTGCTTTTCCTTGTGCAGCGGTGCTTTGCCATGGCGGTCTTTTCCTTGTGCAGCGGTGTTTTGACATGGCGGTCTCTGACCTGTGCATTGGTGTGTGGCATGACGCTCCCTCATTGCCCAGCGGGGCTGTGGCTGCCAGGGCCCTCCTGGGCACTGACTCCAGCGGTGGTCTCCTGACCAGTGACAATACTGCTGTCCTCCTGGGCACTGACTCCGGCGGTGGTCTCCTGACCAGTGACGATACTGCTGCCCTCCTGGGCACTGACTCTGGCGGTGGTCTCCTGACCAGTGACGACGGTGCTGGCGGTGGCGTCCCAGCCGCAGGGGAGGATGGCGCCCTTCTCCGCCGTACTCCTCTTACCAGACTTCTTCTGGCCCCTCACCACCTTTGGAGGAGTCACAGCTGACTCTGCAATCCCCCTGGGACCCTTGTGTGCAGTTTTGCCGCCAGGAGTCTTCACCCTGTCCCGTCGGCCACTTTGCAATTTGAGGTGCTTCACAGGGGGTGGACTGACAGTGCTTTGGCTCCATGTCACACTGGCTGCCCTGGTGGCCGGTGCACTCCACACACCTTGAACACGCACCACAGGCCCTGGTGTTTATTTTGGCTGAGGTGCTACTACAGGACTTATGAATTGGAGGGGTGGGGGCGGTGGCAAGGAGGTCAACGTTGCTGAGGAAGAGTTGCTGACGAAGACTGGGATGGGTAGCTGGAGGGGGTCTGGGAGTGGAGGAAGAGGAGGTGGTTGTAGGAGGTGTAACTTTAGGTGTTTTGGGTGCAGGTGCAGGTGCAGGTACTGGAGGCTGTTGTGAGGTGGATGGATGTTGGGTTTGTGGGTGCCCGCATTTGTGTACTTTGGGCGGGGGCGTCACAGACACACTGGGAGTGGACACAGGGGACGTGTAAATGGTAGTGGGGGTAGTGAATGCAGGTGAGCCGGGTGTGGTGCTGGGTGTTCTGGTGCGAGTCCTAGTGCCTGTAGATGTAGTGCATGCAGGTGAGAGTGTAGACAACACTGGGAGGGAGGAGGGAGACGGCGAGGAGGGGGACACAGTGGAGGCAGTGGATGTTGCTGTGTCTGTATGTGGGTGATGCTTGCGTGAGTGCCTGTGGGTTGTGTGGTGCCTATGTTTGCCTGAGCTACTTGTGTGTTGTGGTGTATGCATGCTTGTTTGATGGTGTGCTTGGGATAGGCTGGGGTACAGGGGATTGGGTCTGGGTGGAGGAAGTTGGAGGGCGGAGGCTAGACACAGGGACAATGGCTGCCATCAGTGCTGAGGCCAGAGATTGCAGGGTTCGATGATGGGCAGCCTGACCAGAATGAATGCCCTCCAGGAATGCATTAGTGTGTTGCAACTCCCTTTCTACATGCTGGATGGCATTCACAATGGTAGACTGCCCAACAGTGAGTGACCTGAGGAGGTCAATGGCCTCCTCACTGAGGGCAGCAGGGGTGACAGGGGCAGGGGCTGAGGTGCCTGGGGCGAAGGTGATGCCAACCCTCCTGGGTGAGCGGGCACGGGGCGAACGCTGAGGGGCTGCTGGGAGGGCGGTGCTGGTAGGGGAAGTGGCAGCTGTACCTGTAGAAGTGGGTGGCACAGATGGTGCCACCACCACAAGGGAGCTCCCATCGGCGGACGAGTCCGTGTCACTGGTTGGTGATCCAGTGCCCGACGTGAAGCTCCCCTCGCCCTCCGTCCCACTGGTGTATTCAGAGTCTGTAGTGTGGCCCTCCATGGCCATGTGGGATGCAGCTCCCTTGTCCTCCGGTGCCACTGTACCTCCGCCTGATTATGCTGATGCACAAAAGAACAGGGAGAACAGAAAAAGGGGGGTGGATCGACAGAAGAAAGACAGGTTGAGTGCATGGCTTACCGCTACCGTTGGCGGACAATACAGACACAGCAGCCCCCTGCACTACGCCATGCTCTTGGCCACTACAGATGCAATTCCTTGGATCTGGCCTACATGGCTATGGTGGACATCTGCACACATGGATGCCACAGGGGCATGTATACCTGTATTTGGCCCTATACTGAGGTGGGGTGGAGTGGCACATGGCCTGCATTACAGAGGGGCCTATTCTACGTAAGTCACCCTGGCCTAGGGAAATCCACAGCCCTCCTCCCCCACCCAGACCCCTCCACTGCGCGCAAAGTCCCCAGAATGAGAGTGTACTGACCTCCTTGTGTCTGCTGTGATGCCCTCAGGCACCCATCCAACTCCGGGTAGGGCACCGCCGGGATCCTGAACATCAGGGGGTCATGGGGCGACGGGCACCCCTCCCATGTTGGGAGGCCATCCCCAGCTGAGCCTCCGCCGTCTTCTTGCTCCAGCGGCGAATGTCCTCACATCTTTTCCAGCAGTGGGTGCCCCGTCTCTGGTGGACCCCCAGGGTCCGGATGTCCGTTTCGATGGCATGCCAAATGTCCTTCTTCTGGTGGGCGCTGACCTACATGACATGCACAGCGGAAGAAGAGAAGTCTTTACCAACTGCCCCGTCAATGTGAGTGGCCCCATCCCTACCCTTGCCATGTGGCACATGCATTCACAGTCCTTCATGTTCCCTGAACTGTGCCCCCTTCCTTCTTACAACCAGCCCTCTCCACCCAGGCATAGCCCATACAACGTGCTCCCTGTGTACTTACCTGTTGGTCTGGAGGACCGTAGAGTAGCGTGTACTGGGGGAGGACCCCGTCGACTAGCTTCTCCAACTCCTGAGCAGTGAAGGCAGGGGCCCTTTCCCCAGACGCAGCAGCCATTGTCTCTTCAAGACTAAGGTCACAGCAGCACTTGCAGTGAAGGTCCTCTCCTGTCGAAGATCAGGTATCGAGTGATTGAACAGATAAAAAATGGCAGTCACATCCGCGGTGATGTCCGCGGCGGTGCGTATCATCACCTCCGGCGCACTTCATCATTGGCTCCTGGGACCCGTAGGGTCCAATGTTAACCAATGCAGCATTGCGCCGCGGTCTACGACCGCCTAACGCAACGGTGTACTACGCCAGCGCAGATACCTCACATCCCATTGTCCCAGTTTAGAGGTCAGGCAGCTGCCATTTCAGGGGCCCACATGGCTTCATTTACTACTGCGTCACACATACCTAGGCCTACAGTCAACACACATACAGGAAGAGTTTTGTGTTTGGTGTCGTGTTCTGTGTATCTGTGGGTACATTAGCAAAACAAAATGATGATGGACGGAGTGCTGACAATGCAAACACTCACCCCCAGTCACAGATCTGGGTTTAATCCATCGTTTTTTTGCTGCCCATGCCATTCCAGTTTGGACCCAGCCATATGCAAATCAGTCTTGACCCTGTTCCCTATGGGAACAGTCCAGCCCGAACTGCCAAGCCAGGTCTTCCCTGGACTGGAAACAAGCATCCTGGGACCGGTTTCGGGGTTTCACCCCTCATCAGCCAGGCTAGCTTGAATCCAGTGGCATGGGAAGCACGGGACCCACGTCTGGGCATACCCTTCCCACTTAGGGTGACATTAGCAAAACAAAATGATGATGGACGGAGTGCTGACAATGCAAACACTCACCCCCAGTCACAGATCTGGGTTTAATCCATCATTCTTTTGCTGCCCATGCCATTCCAGTTTGGACCCAGCCATATGCAAATCAGTCTTGACCCTGTTCCCTATGGGAACAGTCCAGCCCGAACTGCCAAGCCAGGTCTTCCCTGGACTGGAAACAAGCATCCTGGGACCGGTTTCGGGGTTTCACCCCTCATCAGCCAGGCTAGCTTGAATCCAGTGGCAAGGGAAGCACGGGACCCACGTCTGGGCATACCCTTCCCACTTAGGGTGACATTAGCAAAACAAAATGATGATGGACGGAGTGCTGACAATGCAAACACTCACCCCCAGTCACAGATCTGGGTTTAATCCATCGTTTTTTTGCTGCCCATGCCATTCCAGTTTGGACCCAGCCATATGCAAATCAGTCTTGACCCTGTTCCCTATGGGAACAGTCAAGCCCGAACTGCCAAGCCAGGTCTTCCCTGGACTGGAAACAAGCATCCTGGGACCGGTTTCGGGGTTTCACCCCTCATCAGCCAGGCTAGCTTGAATCCAGTGGCATGGGAAGCACGGGACCCACGTCTGGGCATACCCTTCCCACTTAGGGTGACATTAGCAAAACAAAATGATGATGGACGGAGTGCTGACAATGCAAACACTCACCCCCAGTCACAGATCTGGGTTTAATCCATCGTTTTTTTGCTGCCCATGCCATTCCAGTTTGGACCCAGCCATATGCAAATCAGTCTTGACCCTGTTCCCTATGGGAACAGTCCAGCCCGAACTGCCAAGCCAGGTCTTCCCTGGACTGGAAACAAGCATCCTGGGACCGGTTTCGGGGTTTCACCCCTCATCAGCCAGGCTAGCTTGAATCCAGTGGCATGGGAAGCACGGGACCCACGTCTGGGCATACCCTTCCCACTTAGGGTGACATTAGCAAAACAAAATGATGATGGACGGAGTGCTGACAATGCAAACACTCACCCCCAGTCACAGATCTGGGTTTAATCCATCATTCTTTTGCTGCCCATGCCATTCCAGTTTGGACCCAGCCATATGCAAATCAGTCTTGACCCTGTTCCCTATGGGAACAGTCCAGCCCGAACTGCCAAGCCAGGTCTTCCCTGGAGTGGAAACAAGCATCCTGGGACCGGTTTCGGGGTTTCACCCCTCATCAGCCAGGCTAGCTTGAATCCAGTGGCAAGGGAAGCACGGGACCCACGTCTGGGCATACCCTTTCCACTTAGGGTGACATTAGCAAAACAAAATGATGATGGACGGAGTGCTGACAATGTAAACACTCACCCCCAGTCACAGATCTGGGTTTAATCCATCGTTTTTTTGCTGCCCATGCCATTCCAGTTTGGACCCAGCCATATGCAAATCAGTCTTGACCCTGTTCCCTATGGGAACAGTCCAGCCCGAACTGCCAAGCCAGGTCTTCCCTGGACTGGAAACAAGCATCCTGGGACCGGTTTCGGGGTTTCACCCCTCATCAGCCAGGCTAGCTTGAATCCAGTGGCATGGGAAGCACGGGACCCACGTCTGGGCATACCCTTCCCACTTAGGGTGACATTAGCAAAACAAAATGATGATGGACGGAGTGCTGACAATGCAAACACTCACCCCCAGTCACAGATCTGGGTTTAATCCATCGTTTTTTTGCTGCCCATGCCATTCCAGTTTGGACCCAGCCATATGCAAATCAGTCTTGACCCTGTTCCCTATGGGAACAGTCCAGCCCGAACTGCCAAGCCAGGTCTTCCCTGGACTGGAAACAAGCATCCGGGGACCGGTTTCGGGGTTTCACCCCTCATCAGCCAGACTAGCTTGAATCCAGTGGCATGGGAAGCACGGGACCCACGTCTGGGCATACCCTTCCCACTTAGGGTGACATTAGCAAAACAAAATGATGATGGACGGAGTGCTGACAATGCAAACACTCACCCCCAGTAACAGATCTGGCTTTAATCCATCGTTTTTTTGCTGCCCATGCCATTCCAGTTTGGACCCAGCCATATGCAAATCAGTCTTGACCCTGTTCCCTATGGGAACAGTCCAGCCCGAACTGCCAAGCCAGGTCTTCCCTGTACTGGAAACAAGCATCCTGGGACCGGTTTCGGGGTTTCACCCCTCATCAGCCAGGCTAGCTTGATACCAGTGGCATGGGAAGCACGGGACCCACGTCTGGGCATACCCTTCCCACTTAGGGTGACATTAGCAAAACAAAATGATGATGGACGGAGTGCTGACAATGCAAACACTCACCCGGAGTCACAGATCTGGGTTTAATCCATCGTTTTTTTGCTGCCCATGCCATTCCAGTTTGGACCCAGCCATATGCAAATCAGTCTTGACCCTGTTCCCTATGGGAACAGTCCAGCCCGAACTGCCAAGCCAGGTCTTCCCTGGACTGGAAACAAGCATCCTGGGACCGGTTTCGGGGTTTCACCCCTCATCAGCCAGGCTAGCTTGAATCCAGTGGCAAGGGAAGCACGGGACCCACGTCTGGGCATACCCTTCCCACTTAGGGTGACATTAGCAAAACAAAATGATGATGGACGGAGTGCTGACAATACAAACACTCACCCCCAGTCACAGATCTGGGTTTAATCCATCGTTTTTTTGCTGCCCATGCCATTCCAGTTTGGATCCAGCCATATGCAAATCAGTCTTGACCCTGTTCCCTATGGGAACAGTCCAGCCCGAACTGCCAAGCCAGGTCTTCCCTGGACTGGAAACAAGCATCCTGGGACCGGTTTCGGGGTTTCACCCCTCATCAGCCAGGCTAGCTTGAATCCAGTGGCATGGGAAGCACGGGACCCACGCCTGGGCATACCCTTCCCACTTAGGGTGACATTAGCAAAACAAAATGATGATGGACGGAGTGCTGACAATGCAAACACTCACCCCCAGTCACAGATCTGGGTTTAATCCATCGTTTTTTTGCTGCCCATGCCACTCCAGTTTGGACCCAGCCATATGCAAATCAGTCTTGACCCTGTTCCCTATGGGAACAGTCCAGCCCGAACTGCCAAGCCAGGTCTTCCCTGGACTGGAAACAAGCATCCTGGGACCGGTTTCGGGGTTTCACCCCTCGTCAGCCAGGCTAGCTTGAATCCAGTGGCATGGGAAGCATACCTGGAAATTTGTTGACTCTGTGGTCGCTGTTGTCCTTCCTAGGCACCGTCAGCTTGGATATGTGAGAAGATGGCGGAATCCTGCGGTGTACCGACCGCTGGTGGACCTGTTGAAAATGGAGGAGCGACATTTAATCATCACCTACAGGTTTGACTGTGACACTATCCAGGAACTATGTACCTAGTTGGAGCCAGAACTGATGTCACCAATCCGCCATCCCACTGGAATCCCCCTTGACGTGCAGGTGCTGTCAGTGCTCCATTTCCTTGCAAGTGGGTCTTTTCAGAAAACAGTGGCCAGGGCATCAGGGATGTCCCAGCCTATGTTTTCCAACGTGTTGTCCAGAGTGTTGTCTGCCCTGCTGAAACACATCAGGAGCTACATCATTTTCCCTCAGGTGGAGGATTTGGCTACAGTTAAAGGTGACTTCTATGCCCTTGGACATATCCCCAACGTCATAGGTGCTATTGATGACACCCATGTAGCTCTGGTCCCCCCCCACAGGAGTGAACAGGTGTACAGGAACCGGAAGAGTTATCATTCGATGAATGTACAGATGGTATGTTTGGCAGACCAGTACATCTCCCAGGTAAATGCTATGTTCCCTGGCTCTGTGCATGACGCCTACATCCTGCGGAATAGCAGTATCCCGTATGTGATGGGTCAACTCGAGAGGCACCGTGTGTGGCTATTAGGGGACTCTGGTTACCCCAACCTGTCCTGGCTATTGCCCCCAGTGAGGAATCCCATGACCAGGGCAGAGGAAAGCTACAATGAGGCCCATGGGCGGACTAGGAGGGTGATCGAACGCACCTTCGGCCTCCTGAAGGCCAGGTTCAGGTGCCTGCCTATGACAGGTGGTTCCCTATTCTACTCACCAAGGAAGGTGTGCCAGATCATCATCGCCTGCTCGATGCTTCAAAATCTTGCTTTGCAACGCCAGGTGCCTTTTCTGCAGGAGGATGGTCCAGATGGTGATATTGTGGCAGCTGTGGAGCCTGTGGACAGTGATGAGGAGGAAGCTGAGGAAGAAGACATAGACAACAAGGAGTCAGTCATACAGCAATATTTCCAGTGACACACAGGTGAGAACATTTCTTTCTTACCATTACATTCACTTTCACACTTCTACCTCTATCATGTCTGTCATTCCGTAGAACTATTTGGTCACTGAGTTGTACCTTTCCATTACAGTTTCACAGGTGTGGTTACCAACGTGTGTCATCTGCTTGCATCCTTCAAGGACTTGTGATGTGTGGCATAGGTATGTTGGCTTTACAATCGAAAACACATTTTGACACTGTCGTGGTTAATACAAATTTACCAAATCACAGAATGACTCCAGATTGTTTTGTGGTTCAAGGGTGTTTATTTAAGTGCTCAAAAATGGAGGGGGGTTGTCAAATAGTGATGGGGGACGGTGGAGGAATGTCCATGGCAGAGTCCAGTCTATTGGTCACACAGGTGCACTGCCCATATGGGCATAGGAAGTGGAGCTGGGGCAGTTAAAGTATGGACAGGGTAACAAAGTGAGACAGTGGGATGACAATCAGGGTGGTCTCATTTCCTGGCGGGGGTCTTGCCATTTTGCTCTGTCCTGTTCCTGGATCTCAGGGACCGCTTGCGTGGTGGTTGTCTGTCTGCAGGGGGTGGGGTGCTGGTGGTCCTGTGGTGGGGCGTCCTGTCCACTAGCGCCGGCGGAGGTGGTGGGCAGTTCATCGTCCATGCTAGTGTCAGGGGACCCTTGGAGTGCCATGGTGTCCCGCAAGGTGTTTTGTATGTCCTTCAGCACCCCTACGATGGTGCCCAGGGCGGAGCTGATGGTTCTGAGTTCCTCCCTGAACCCCAAATACTGTTCCTCCTGCAGGCGCTGGGTCTCCTGAAACTTGGCCAGGACCGTCGCCATCGTCTCCTGGGAGTGGTGGTATGCTCCCATGATGGAGGGGAGGGCCTCCTGGAGAGTGGGTTCCCTTGGCCTGTCCGCCCCCTGTCGCACAGCAGCCCTCCCAGTTCCCCTGTGTTCCTGTGCCTCCGTCCCCTGGACCGTGTGCCCACTACCACTGCCCCTAGGTCCCTGTTGTTGTTGGGGTGTTGGGTTATCCTGGGTTCCCTGTAGTGGTGGACACACCGCTGATTGACGTGTCCTGGGTACGGAGGTATGGGCCCGCTGGGTGGGTGCTGTGCTGGTGTTACCAGAGGGTGGAAGGTCAGTGTTGGGCTGTGCCTGTGCAAGGGGAACCGACTGTCCCGAGGCCCACGATGGTCCGGGCTGGTCATCAGGATCCAATAGGGCAGAGCTGCTGTCGTCACTGTGGGCCTCTTCTGGGGGTGGAGTGGAGATGTCTGGACCCTCCGGTGTGGTGACGTTCCTTAGTGGTCCTGCAGGGATATGAGAGCATGATTATTGCATGTGTGTGTGTAATGGTGTGCAATGGGTGGGTGTGTGCGTGTACCCCAGTGCAAGCATTCCTGTGTGTGGGTTTGTGTGATGATGGTTAGGGGGTTGTTCTGGGTATGTGCAGTGAGCATGCTTTGGTGAGGGGTGACCATGCTTAGTTGTGTCATGCAGGGCTTGGTGTTGGGATGAGTGGTTTGTGTTATTAGTACATTAGTGAGGATTTGGGGTGATAGGGGAGGGTGTGAGGGTGGGGGTGTGTGATAGCATGCAGGTAGGGTGGGGGATATGATAGTTAAGATTTGACTTACCAGTGTCCATTCCTCCACCGACTCCTCCAATGCCCACTGGATGCATGATGGTCAAAAACTTGCTCCTCCCATGTTGTTAGCTGTGGGGAGGAGGTGGGGGCCTGCCGCCAGTCCGCTGTACCGCGATGTTGTGCCTGGAGACCACAGAGCACACCTTCCCCCGTAGGTCATTCCACCTCTTCCTGATTTTTTGGATGCTGTCCCACAGCGTTGACCCTGTCCATGATTCTGTGCCATAGCTCCATCTTCCTGGCTACGGAGGTGTGCTGCACCTGTGAGACAAAACGCTGTGGTTCTGCCCATAGGATTTCCTCCATCATGACCCTGAGCTCCTCCTTGGAAAACTGGGGGTGTCTTTGGCGCGACATGGGGTGGTGTGGGTGATGTGTGGGGTGGTGTAAGTGTTGATGTGTGTGGTGATGTGTAGTGGTGTGTGGTGTTTTGTGTGTGGAATGTTGTATGGGTGATGGTGTTGTGTGCCTCTGTGTGGTGGGGTTCTCAATTGCTGTGCTCTCTGTCTCTCTGGCTTTCGTTCGTGAATTATGGTCGTAGGGGTTTGTGGGTGATGTGGGTGTGTGTTTTATATTGTGTTGGGTGTGTGGGAGTGGTGTTTGTATGTGTATCAGGTGTGTGTATTTTGAATTGTCCAATGTGGCGTTGTTTTGGAGATGTGTGTGTATGTTGAGCGCAACGGTGTGTACCGCGAATGGAATACCGCGGTTGAAAGACCGCCACGTGGATTCGTGTGTCGTGATAGCATGGGCGTGTTTCTGTTGGCGTGACGGTGGAGGAATTGTTTTCGCCATTTTAACACTGACCTTTGGTGTGGCGGAGTTGTGTGGGTGTCTGAATATCGGCGGATTCCGAGATGTGTGTCATAATAGCTGTGGCGGTATTCCGCAGCCGCAGCAGTGTTTTGGCGGTCTTCTGCACAGCGGTAAGCGGCTTTTACTGCCGATGTTGTAATGAGGGCCTAAGGGCCTGATTACAACTTTGGAGGAGGTGTTAATCCGTCCCAAAAGTGACAGTAAAGTGACAGATATACCACCAGCCTTATTACGAGTCCATTATATCCTATAGAACTCGTAATGCAGATGGTGGTATATCCGTCACATTTGGGACAGATTAACACCTCCTCCAAAGTTGTAATCAGACCCTAAGACAAAAATTAGGCAAGAATTCCAAATACAGATTAAGACAGAAACGAGGCAAAAAATTACAAAGACAGACAGGACAAAATGAGGCACAAATTATCAATACCGAGATACGAACAATGCAAATCCACAGACTAAACTGCAATGGGGAGTCCAACAAGCAGAACCTCTGCTCTACCAGCCAGCAGTTGAGCAGTGGCAGTCTTGACTGGGGCCAAGGGCTACTACTGGAGTCGCTTAGCAGCCTCCAGAAGTAGTCCTTGGCGAGTGGATGGGCTAGGGCTAGGAGGTAGGCAGGAGAGCGGGAGCAGGAAAAGCAGGAGTGGTGGGGACCAGCACAAACAGAGGTGCACAGAAAACAAACAACAGGGAAACAAAGTGCAATTGTAAACTAAGGCAAGCATGCGGTACAAATTTCAATTAACAAACTTAAATAAAAATGAGGCACAAACTGTAATTAATAGACTAGGACAAAAATGAGGCACAAATTCTAAGCAACAGATTATGAAAAAAAAGACTAAGGACCTCATTATGAGTTTGGTGGTTCCTGGACTGCCATGGCTGCGCTGCTGGTTTGACTTCCATCGGGATGGCAGTCAGACCGTTGGATTACAAGTCATGTGGGCCAATGGAGCAAAGACTGCGGCGGTCCCACTGGCACGACCAGGCTTCACAGACCACCACCGCCATGAGGCAGCACAAACAGGCCAGCTGAGACAGTGTTACGTGGTTGCAAACTGCCAATGTGAGGATGGTGGGCGACCACCACATCTCAGAACGTGGAAAAAGACAGTATAAAGAGAGACATTCACCTGCAGGCAGCCTTATACGTCCGATGCCACCATGGAGACTATCATCCATGTCCTGCTGCTGCTGCTGCTCACTGAATGACTACCAAATCAATGCCACTGTGGCCGCTGCTGACTATAAGAACACACACCTACCTGTATCATTAACCTTAAGAACAGATCATAGCACCGTCACCCACATAATATGGGGGACACGCTATGGACATCAAGTACACATTACATCCTTTACAGTCAAAACCTACATTAAGATGGACAAATCCATAGTCACAATACGCCCACTTTGGACAGGTCACTCCACTGCAACACTACACAAAAACACATAATCACACATCTCAGGTACAGGGACAGTGAAGTCTACCCAACAGTGTCTTACACATCACCAACACACAAACATCATATATATAGAAATACAACTCACACACTCACATTCCACTCCAGCTGGGGACTGTTGTAACATACATGCATATGTATTGATTGGCATGTAACACACACAACACTACCATTAAACAGCCCTGTAATGGACACACACATCACACACATAACAGCACAGTGGAAGGACAATAGCATGCACAATTACAGAGGGACAAATAGTTAAAGTGCACTATGCTAACAATACCTGAACAATAGGGATGAGACCTTCAGGAACACTCATGGAAGGAGGGTGCACTGGGACATATATCACTTTGCACAGGCCCCTCAAACAACATGTGCACATGAAATGTCCCTACATGTGCCACAGGGACAAACAGTACAAGACCAAATGCCATGCCCATCTGCACAATGTGGAAGTGCAAGTCAACAAAGCATATACAACTCCAACTGCATGGGATATACCAATAAAAGAACCTAGCTGCAAGGGCCACACACCTAAAAGGACACATTCACAGTCAATTGCAAACAGAGGCAGCACGATTGAACACACTCCATGTGCACGAACAAAACTCAAGCTGACACACATCAGATGAATACATAACCCATATCAGGGGGACAAGTCTAACACCATACATGATCCCATTGGAGAACACAAGATGAAATATTTACCATACCAAACAGTACACAATGCCATTACACCACCATTTCATTTATACCCACACATCCATACACACAACATATACCCGTTTCTTGGGGGGCACCAGCACTGCCCACAAGGTCACATACTGCTGAAACACGTATAACTGTAGGCACAAAACACAAGTCACTCAGGAACAACATAAAGGTAGAAAACGAATTGTGGGACAAATGTATACCCAAAAAAACAACTGTGTTTATTTTTCAAGAAAATGTAAAGTGTCCAAGGCCATTGGCCAGTCCATGATCAAATGTTTATGCATATCACTGTTCTCAGACTTGACTCTTTAACTGACAGGGAACCTCCAAAGGAAGGGCCATCAAAGGGGAAGTCAGTCACCTCAGGGATTATCTAAGGCGGCACAGATTTGGGAGAAGGGTGCTTTGCAAGGGATGGAGGGGAGTCCTTGGAGGTGGAAGGGATGTACTGGGAGCTAGGTTGGGCTTCTTGGGTGTGGAGTTGGGGTTGGAGGCAACATGTCAAAGGGTCAGGTCAAACAAAAGAACTTTCTTAGGAACACAGCAATGATCATCATCAGAAGGGGGTTGGGATTTGGAGGTTGAGGGAGTGGGAGTGGGTGTAGGCTGTGTTGGTGTGGATGTCATGGGTTCATGCTTCTGAGAGGTATGCTTGTGTGGTGGGTGTCTTTTTGGTGGGTAATAGAGTGAGTTTGTGCGTCTTGGGAGTGTGGGAGGTGGAGGTTTCAGGGGATGGAATGGTGGATGTGTGTGTCTGTTGGGGTCGTGACTGCAGGTATGCTGGATGTGGTGGGTGTCTGTGTGTCTGTTGTTGTGGTGTCTGTGGGTGTGGTGCTTGTGGTGGATGTCTGGGGGTCTGCTGGGGTGGTATCTGTGGGTATGTCATGTGTCATGTGCAGATTGTTGTGGTGTCCAGGGAAGTTGTGACTGGTGTTGTGTCTGTGAGTGGCTAATGCTTGTGTGCATACCAGTGTGTTTTGTGGTGCTTGTGTTGGTGTGGACTACTCTTGGCTGTTGATGTGGATGCTGTCAGATCTGTCTGTGTGCTTTGTGTAGGTAGAGGAAGAGAGGATATAGAATGGGAAGAGGAAATTGGAGAGGGGTGGAAGTTGGGGGTGACTGGCTGTCGTCAGTGAAGAGGCTAGAGACTGAAAATATCCGTGTAGGCCGGACATTGCACCATGAATGTCTTCCAGCAATGCATTTGTTTGTTGTAGCTGGGTAGCCAGTCCATGGATGACATTGACAATGGCTGACGGACCCACAGAGATTGTTCTCAGGAGGTCAATATCCTCCTCACTGAGGACAGCAAGGTTAACAGGGACTGGGATGGAGATGCCTGCGGCGAAGGAGATGGTCACCCTATTGGTTAAGCAGGCATGGACAACTTGATGGGGAGCAATAGGGAGGGCAGTGTTTGAACCCGGTGGTTGACAAGGATGGTACAGAGCTATGCCCCATTGCTTCCACCATCACTAAGGAGTGGCCACTGGAGAAGAAATCTAATGATGTTGAGGATATAAATCTGGTCTCCACTGTGGCATTCCCCTCACCCTCCAGGCCACTGGGTCACTCTGTGTTGGTGGTGTCTTGACCCGAGATCCCGTGGCCAGATGCTTCTCCTCTCGGCTTTGCCACATCTCGTCCACTTGCCGGTGCTGATGCTGCCAGGACAAAGAGCAATAGGGTAATCACATGTCCATGATCAAACCTGACCAGGAGCTCTGATTAGCAAACATTACCATGATGTCAAGTAGGCCCCAGCAATAAACTCCACCTAAGTGGCCCATACATGTGCCATTACATATGCATGTATGCCATCTGAATTATCCACAGGAAATTCTTGATCTCAGACAACTACAATTGCATGGCTAAATTTGAGCAATAACAATAACCTTTCAACAACTAGGAGACCTCATCACCCTCAAAGCTTTGCCCCATGGAGCAGAGCTCAGTCATCTGTTGGCACACAATAGTTGTCACGATTCA
The DNA here is from genome assembly GCF_031143425.1 of Pleurodeles waltl. Taxonomy (NCBI): domain Eukaryota; kingdom Metazoa; phylum Chordata; class Amphibia; order Caudata; family Salamandridae; genus Pleurodeles; species Pleurodeles waltl. The sequence goes on from NC_090440.1 coordinate 267,261,540, forward strand.
CCCTTGGCTTACCGCCCGGATCAGAGGGGCATGGTGTGCGGCCTCGGTTCTTACAGGTCCTACTCTGACGAAGTAGGGGCGACCCCTTCTGGTAGCCACGGTGCTGTTGACAATAATACGCCACCACAGCCCGTGCCCTCCAGAAGGAGTCCCAGAGGAAAAAAAAAACAAGGGGAAAAACCTCCAACAGAAACTCCCTGGAACAGAAAGGAGGACATAAGGAATTAGCACTTAGAATCCTGTAAATACTGGAAATCAGAGGGAAAAACAGGAACAACTGGAGTCCAAGCGAAGACCAGCCGGAGCGTGACCACCACCGCAGAAGTGTTGCAACGCAATGAGGAGAATCAATGAGAAGAATCGATTTCCCTTAAATACCCCTAGACAGAAAGTGGTAGACAGGAAGAAGTAACACCACCACCTTGGATTGGGAAGGGGATATAGCAACAGATAGGAACAGATACCATAGCAAAAAAGGGAACAGATTCATGCAGGGAAAAAAGAGAGGTGAATGGTGTGCTGGGAAGGAGAAGGCATGGCTCCATTAGCCTGAAAGAGGAAGAAAAGAAGGCCCTGGAATGGGGCACCCGGTAAGTGTGGGAATCGAGGGGGGGGGGCGCGGACACCCCATGACAACACTTGCGCCGCGCGCTGTGCGCGGTGAGGACTGATGCCCAATCCTGGTCCCCAGGCCTCGCCGAGGCAAAGAGAACAGTACACGGCCGGAGAAAAAGGGCAGCGGCAGGCCCCGCGGCCCCAAACACGGACCGCAGCCCCCACCGCGGGCCGATCCGGAGACACCACGGGCCACAGCGGGGCGACAATAGTAGGCCAAAGTAAAGTCCATGTTCACAGATCCCACACAAGGTCTTGCACACATCTATTTGTCACATACATAATGACCCAACAATAAGAAACAATGCTTCAAAATCCAGCCATGTTGATGAGAAATCTACATTAGTCTGGAGAAGGTGACATGGACATACCCATGTCACACTGCAAACATATAAACAATGTACATTTCACTAAGTGATATTTGTCATAATAGAGTCAAAGAGGAAGTATTAATGTCACTCAGATGGGTCACACATCTGGGGCAGCTCTTCCCGTGACAGAGCCTACCTTACAGTGGCTGGCACTGATGAAGAAGGGCCTGGTATTGCTGTGCCAAAGGAAGGGATAAAGTGTTGCTGACGATCCCTGATTAGGGAACTGCTAATGACCTTCAACACTCCTGTTAGGGATGCCAGGTTGGTATTGGTGGCCTCTGTAGGAAAGTACCATCTTGCCTGGCATGTTACCCTCATTTTTACGTGTGTGTCAGTTGGTTTTTGCTGTCTCACTGGGATCCTGCTAGCCAGGACCCCAGTGCTCATAGTTTGTGGCCTGAATGTGGTTCCTAACTGTGTCACTGAGGCTCTGCTAACCAGAACCTCAGTGCTTATGATCTCTCTGCTTTTACAATTGTCACTGCAGGCTAGTGACCATTTTTACCAATTCTGATTGGCACACTGGAACATCCCTATAATTCCCCAGTATATGGTACCTAGGTACCCAGGGTATTGGGGTTCCAGGAGATCCCTATGGGCTGCAGCATTTCTTTTGCCACCCATAGGGAGCTCAGACAATTCTTACACAGGACTGCCACTGCAGCCTGAGTGAAATAACGTCCACGTTATTTCACAGCCATTTTACACTGCACTTAAGTAACTTATAAGTCACCTATATGTCTATCCCTCACCTAGTGAAGGTTAGATGCAGAGTTACTAAGTTTGAGGGCATCCTGGCACTAGCCAAGATGCCCCCACATAGTTCAGGGCAATTTTCCTGGACTTTGTGAGTACGGGGACACCATTACACACGTGCACTACATATAGGTCAATACCTATATGTAGCTTCACAATGGTAACTCCGAATATGGCCATGTAACATGTCTAAGATCATGCAATTGTCCCCCCTTGCCAAATCTGGTTTTGGGGTGCCAATCCCATGCATCCCTGGGGCTCCAGCATGGACCCCGGGTCCTGCCAAACTAGCTCTCTTGTGTTTTCTCTGCAGCTATCACTGCTGCCAACTCTCAGAGAGGTTTCTGCCCTCCTGGGGTCTGGGCAGCCGAGACCCAGGAAGGTAGAACAAAGGATTTCCTCTCAGAGAGGGTGTTACACCCTCTCCCTTTGGAAATAGGTGTTAAGGGCTGGGAGGAGTAGCCTCCCCCGGCCTCTGGAAATGGTTTGAAAGGCACAGATGGTGCCTTCCTTGCATAAGCCAGTCTACACCGGTTCAGGGATCCCCCAGCCCCTGCTCTGGAGCAAAACTGGACAAAGGAAAGGGGAGTGACCACTCCCCTGTCCATCACCACCCCAGGGGTTGTGCCCAGAGCTCCTCCAGTGTGTCCCAGACCTCTGCCATCTTGAATGCAGAGGTGTGAGGGCACAATGGAGGCCTCTGAGTGGCCAGTGCCAGCAGGTGACGTCAGAGACCTCTCCTGATAGGTGCTTACCTGGTTAGGTGGCTGATCCTCCTCTGAGGGCTATTTAGGGTCTCTCCTGTGGGTTTCTCGTCAGATAATGAATGCAAGAGTTCACCAGAGTTCCTCTGCATCTCCCTCTTCAACTTCTGCCAAGGATCGACCGCTGACTGCTCCAGGACGCCTGCAAAACTGCAACAAAGTAGCAAGAAGACTACCAGCAACATTGTAGCACCTAATCCTGCTGGTTTCTCGACTATTTCCTGGTGGTGCTTGCTCTGGGGGCTGTCTGCCTTCACCCTGCACTGGAAGCCAAAAAGAAATCTCCCGTGGGTTGATGGAATCTTACCCCTGCTAACGCAGGCACCAAACTTCTGCTTCACCGGTCCTCTGGGTCCCCTCTCATTGTGGTCCCTGGAAAACAGGAGCTGGATCCAAGTGGCCCGACAGTCTAGTGGTCCATATGTCCAAATTTGGTGGAAGTAAGTCCTTGCCTCCCCACGCAGACAGTAATCCTGTGTGCTCTGTGAACTGCAGCTGCTAGGGCTTCTGTGCACCTTTGCAAGGATACCTTCATGCACAGCACTGCCCAGGTCCCCAGCACTCTGTCCTGCATTGCTCAACTCGGAGTTGACCACCGGCTTTGTGGGACCCTCCTTTGTAGTGTTGAGATGACCACCAAGATCAGTTCTCTTGTACCCCTGTTCAAGTGATTCTGCGGGTGCTGCATGCTTCTGCATGGGCTCTCTGTGCTGCTAAACGCCCCCTCTGTCTCCTCCTCCAAGGGGCGACCTCCTGATCCTTCCTGGGCCCGGGCAGCACCCATTTTCTTCAACTGTGACCTTTGCAGCTAGCAAGGCTTGTTTGCGGGCTTTCTGTGTGGAAACAACTTAGCATCCTCCAGCACACTGTGGGACATCTTCTGTGCAAAGGATAAGTTCCTGGCATCTTCCGTTGTTGCAGAATCTTCAGCTTATTCCACCCAGAGGCAGCCATTTTGCACCTTCCTCCGGGGTTTAGTGGGCTCCTGCCCTCCTGGACACTTTTGTGACTCTTGGACTTGGTCCTCTTCCTTTATGGGTCCTCAGGTCCAGGAATCCGTCTTCAGTGCTTTGCAGTCAGTTGTTGTCCTTGCAAAATCTCCCATCACAACTTTAGTGTGTTTCTGAGGAAGTAGGGTAATTTTACTCCTACTTTTCAGGGTCTTGGGGTGGGGTATCTTGGACACCCTTAATGTTTTCTAACACTCCCAGAGACCCTCTACACACTACACTAGGCCTGGGGTCCCTAAGTGGTTCGCATTCCACTTTCTTAGTATATGTTTTGTGTTGCCCCCAGGCCTATTGCATCCTTTTTGTATTCTACAGTGTTTGCTCTACTTTTCTAACTGTTTACTTACCTGATTTTGGTTTGTGTGTATATTTTGTGTATTTTACTTACCTCCTAAGGAAGTATATCCTCTGAGATATTTTTGGCACATTGTCACTAAGATAAAGTACCTTTATTTTTAGTAACTCTGAGTATTGCGATTCTTCTGATATAGTGCTTTATGATATAAGTGGGATGGAAGGAGCTTTGCATGTCTACTAGTTCAGCCTAAACTGCTCTACTATAGCTACCTTTACCAGCCTAAGCTGAAAGAACACTACTAACCTACTAATAAGGGATAACTGGACCTGACACAAGGTGTAAGTATCAACAGGTACCGACTATAAGCCAGGCCAGCCTCCTACGGCCTCCCACTGTTGAAGCACATCTCTATGGATGTCCTTCTGCTTCATATCCCGGAGTTTGGAAAGTACCAGGCCCATCACGCTTTGGGACTCCTGATGAACTCCCAAGACTTGGCTGATGGTGTCATGGCCAGGAGCATCCCCAGTGACCTCATACCAGTGGCCCACAACATCCCTCCCATGCATCCTACCCCCACGGGCCAGTGCCCTTGCCGCAGGGTGCCCCTACTACTGGTTCCCGGACCATCATTGTCCAAGGTGTTGTGCTTTGACTCAGGACCTTGGACTGGGGGACACAAGATGGTTGCCACTGTCTTAGGGACACAGGTTGGGGTGAATGGCTGCCTCATGACGTCAAGGCAACTGGGCTGGAAGGTTTTGATGTGGCCACAGAGACCCTCACTGTAGGGGTCTGACCAGGTTGTCCAGGTGGGCCTGAACCGTCCTGCATGTCCAGGAGTGTTGTCATCACTGAGGGCTTCATCAATGGGGGTAGTGGCAGTCTCTTCTCTGGGATCTGTGTGGATGGTAGCAGCTCAACCTGTTGTTGTGAAAGATACAATGTTACTGGTTGTATTGTGACATCTACCTCCAAATGTTTACAGTGACATTTTTCAAAGCCTGTGTACACAGTTGGTTTGCAGGTTATCCTATTGTGACAGGTACCCATGCTATTGGTTGTATTGACATGACATTTAGAAAGAACTTAGGAGAATGGGTAGAGAAATACAGCTTGCCACCAGTGCAGGAAAACCAGAGTCTGGGCAAGATGTGGCTTGGACCATGTTGAGGCCTAGTTGATTGTTATGCTGGCTGACACAGGAGTTTGTTGTATAATGATTGGAGTCATCATGTGGTCAGTGCATAGTGAATGTGTCTGCGGCCAATACCATCCTGGTGATGTATCTTGAGGCCTTGTTGTTCATTTATGTTGCACACTGGGTGAGCTGTCTTTCCTGTCCTCAGAAGTTTCATCTTGGCTTAGCAGTTGAAGAGTGAGCTCGGTGTCCAGACACATCTCTGAGTTGAGCGTGATCTGTATCTTGGTTCCTCCCTCCCAGATGAGTAGACATAATTTGAAAGTGATCAGGCAAGTACTTTTGGACAAGTGACTGCTGTTCTGCTATTTGGAGTCATTTGAACAGTGCCTCCTGGGAGTTGCATTCAGGTCACTTCCCTAGTCCCCAACACTAGCCACATGTTATCCTACCAGGTGAGTAACCTTCCTCAGGAGTTCACTAATAAATGCATTCGGGCAAGTGGACACTGGGCTGGTGATTAGAGTTACAAAACAGGGCCAATTGGCTTTGCATTCAGGTCACTCCCACTAGTTCCCAAAACTAGACAAATGTTCTCCTTTCAGGTGAGTAAACTGACTTTGTGAATTCAGTAACAGATGCACTGGGACAAGTGAACACTGGGCTGGTGATTGGAGGAAGCAAAACAGGGCCCATTAGGCTTTACATTCAGATCGCTCCCACTAGTTCCCAACACTAGCCACATGCTATCTGTAATGTTGGTGTCTGATGTTACAGAATACACACGGAGACCAAGTTAGTTCGCTGGTGCGCAAGAGACTGCGTCACCGCAGCTCCTCTTTATTTATACCCTCGTGCTCCATGCCCCTCCCGGACACGCAGATTACGTTAGACAAACAAGGAGAGCCCGCATGGCTCCCCGCTTACTCTCTACATCCCTCCCATGTTTTACTCCACATGGAAGAGAATTAACTACAGCACCCCCCCCCAACAAGGGAGAAAGTGACAGAAAACAAAAGAAATATCGAATAACCACATATTGCAATTCTGTAACAATCAGGGCGAAATATGTGAAAACACTGTCCACTTTCAACGTCGGGTGGCCTTCTCCTTCGGTCCCCTTCTGTCTCCAACAGTGGTATGGGAATAAACATGTTACAACTGATCGACTTGACAGACAAAGGGCCTGATTCTAACTTTGGAGGACGGTGTTAAACCGTCCCAAAAGTGGCGGATATACCACCTACCGTATTACGAGTTCCATAGGATATAATGGACTCGTAATACGGTAGGTGGTATATCCGCCACTTTTGGGACGGTTTAACACCGTCCTCCAAAGTTAGAATCAGGCCCAAAGTCTTTTAGTTGACTGTTTGGTGCAGGATTAGGGCGTAAGTCATACCTCACATTCCTAGTACGCACACCTCCACGCTCAGGAGCACACACAGGCGGGGTCTGTTCAGATCCTGCTGGTCCGACAATGTTCTCCCTCTCTTTAGATGTTGTTACGGTGTCACCATCTATATCACCTATCTCGTCCTCTTCTTCAGTCGACTCTCGCAGCCCAGCCTTCCGGAAATGTGACACGTTTCTGGTCACTCTCCGTCGTCCTCTGGACGCAGTTATCATCGACCCTTTGATTCCAATGACTTCCCATATCTCAGGATCAAACAGTGTCCTAAACTTCCCTCCTCCTCGACGACCTCTCACCACCACTTGATCTCCTTCTTGAAACCCTCGATATTTTGCTCTTCGTTTTAAACTGGCCTTCTGATTAGTAATCGCTCGTCGCTTTTGAGTGGCCTTTACATCCAACGCTGGAGGTTTCCACGTAGGACCTGAGGGAATACAGTCACGTGGAGACACTTTGAACATCAGAGCAGAGGGGGCACACCCTGTGGTGCTATGGGGTGTTTGACGGTACGCACTCAAAAACTGGTACAAACACTGTTCACTGTCTTCCTTCTGCTCCACTCCAATCCGGAGAGCCCTATTCAAAGTTCGCATAAACCTTTCGACGTCCCCATTAGCTTGAGGCCAGAAAGGCGTTATCTTACGGTGATGAATCGCCAACCCATCAAGATACGAGCGAAAATCTTGTCCCTGAAACGGAGGACCTTTGTCTGTTCTAATTTCGTCAGGCAGACCAAACAATGCAAACGTCTTCTGCAGAACTGGCTTTACATTTTCAAACGCTGTTGACGACACAACCTCAACCACAGGGAATTTGGTATATGAATCAATCAAAACAGCGGTCAACCTTCCATCCGGAAAACTTCCAAAGTCCATGCTTACCTTCGACCAAGGTTTCAGAGTAGCAGGTTCGGTTACCACAGGGCAACTCGGAGGTTCCACCGATGTGATAATACAGGAGTGACACTTCCTTATCATGTCGTCAACGTGCTTATCCATACCAGGGAACCACACCTTGGCACGTAACCTTGCTTTGGTTTTAGCTGCCCCTTGATGTCCTTGATGAGCTAACTCAACTACTCGAGACCATAAACGCTGCGGAAGTACAATTCTCCTTCCTCTAAGCACTAACCCTTTATTATCGGTAGACAGTTCGTCACGCACCTTCCATATACTTTGCATAGCCAAGTTCTGATCTGGTCCTGACCCATTAGTTTTCTCTAAGAAATACTTCCATTTTTTATGGCTCAGCGCCTCCTTAACATGACTCAGTACCACATCCTCCTGTGTAGCACTTACAATGTCCGTTACAAGAAGAGCATTAGGACAGGCCGACTGTACGACCATGCTGACGAAAATCTCAGTACTCTCTTCGTCATGTTCTTGGTGAGCATCAAATACTTTCGGAGTAGGATGACGAGATAGATAATCTGCAGGATTATTCGCCCCTGGCCGATAAACGACAGTGAATCGATACGGTTGAAGCAGAACAGTCCATCTTTCAATTCTGGGAGGAGCCAGACGCGGGCTGCCCGCAAACAATGAAACTAAAGGCTTATGATCAGTTACAACTTGAAATTCATGCCCATACAAATATAGATGAAAATGGCGGCATGCCCATCGAATAGCTAGCGCTTCGCGCTCAATCTGCGCGTACCTAGTTTCAACTGCTGATAAAGCCCGGCTGGCATAGGCGACGGGAATCCACTCTTGATGCCCTTGTTCTTGCAATAGAACGGCTCCTAGCCCAACAGGGCTTGCATCTACCACCACTTCTGTTCTCTTGCTTGGGTGGAAGTAAGCCATAGTCGACCTGTCTAGCAATGCAGCCTTAATGTCCACAAACGCCTTGTGTGCCTCCGGAGTCCAGTCCCAACAGTGTTGCCCTCTCGTAAGCTGTCGAAGCGGTTCTGACATAGTGGCGAGTTGTGGTATGAATCTCCCACAATACGTGGCCATTCCGAGAAAGCTGCGAACTTCCGTGGGATTTTGTGGAACAGGGGCCTGACGAATAGCTTCAGCTTTCTTCGGGTCTACTTGCAGGCCATCTTTCGAAAAGATGTAGCCGAAGAATTCTACAGATGTTTGGTAAAAAGCACACTTCTTTTTATGCAGTGTCAACCCTGCTCCCGCTAACCTTTTCAATGTTGCTCTGAGATGACAGTGATGCTCTTCTCTCGTTCGGGAGTGTATCAAGATGTCATCACTCAGATTGATTACTCCCGGTAATCCCGACAAAGTCTCTCTAATTGCATTCTGAAACACCTCAGCAGCTGACGAGACCCCAAAACTGAGTCTCTTATATCTCCTCAGCCCCACATGTGTCGAAAAGGTGGTGATATTCCTACTCTCCGGGTCAAGTTCTAGCTGATGATACCCAGCGTTAAGATCCAACTTTGAGAACCATTGTGCCCCATTCAGATCTGCAATTATGTCATCCATTGTTGGCGTTATGTGCCTTTCCCTTCGAATAGCCTTGTTTGGCAAACGCATATCAACGCAAAGACGAATCGCTCCAGGTTGTTTGGGTTTCGGCGCAATCACCAACGGTGACACCCACGGCGTAGGCCCATCTACCTTTTCAATGACTCCTTGGTCTTCCAGCAGTTGCAATTCTTTCTCAACAATGGGGCGCAAATGGAACGGCACTCTACGATGTCGTAGCGCTACCGGCACCACGCTGTTGTCTATATGCAGTTTGATCCGTTTTCCTTTCAACCGTCCCAGCCCCTCAAACAGTTGCGGGAACTCACGGAGAAGCTGTTCCACCTGAGTGTCATTGACTTGACGTGCAAAAAATACCAGTTCTAGTTCTTCTGCCGTGTGACATCCTAACAAAGTGCCACGGTCTCCAGACACCACATAGAATTTTGCTTCTGTTGACTTGTCCCCACTATCCACAGCCACCTCCACAGTTCCCTTAAGAGGAAGGGGGTCTCTCCCTCCATAGTTATATATTTTTGTAGTCGTTGGAGTAAGTATCGGAGTAGGTACTAGTTTCATGAATAGAGTTTCATCCATGACATTTACAGACGCCCCTGTGTCAATGAGTACTGATACGACTACACCATTGACATGAACGTCACTCATGGGAGGCGGTCTTTTTTTTTGTTGTCTCCCTCCCGTAAAAGAAATTACAAAAATGTCCTCCTCTTCATCTTCATCGAACACCGGGCCACTCACCATCGGGTGGTCTCTTTCCTCTTCCATACCTTTGGATACCGCTCTAACATTAGCGTCTTTTCCTTTCTGATCTCCTGGCTTATTCCTCCTGGATCTACATACTTTAGCGAAATGGTTTGGTTTACCACAGCGGTTGCACGACTGTCCCTTTGCCGGGCACCCCATATTCGCTCGATGTTCATAGCCACAGCTTCCACAAACCCTATCACTGGGTTTAGCGGGATTCGATTTGCGCGGAGTTGACTGGCGCGTCTGAACAGCATCCACCTGTTCCTCTTTTACCTGAATAGAGCGTGTTGACGACGCTGCAGCCAATGACTGACCCCTTACGGCTGCCATTGCATCTGCTCTTACCGCCGACAGTTCATGCGATCGTGCAAGAATCAAAATATCATCAAGAGACATACCCTGCTGTCGAAGAATAAGCTTTCTTAACGCATTGGATCTACAGCCTTGAATGACTTGCGCTCGGATCTCCTCTTGCTGATTGAGCGCGGTACACGAGCTTGCCAGTTTTCTCAACCTTGCATAAAACATATCCATCGACTCAACCTCTGTTTGTTGTGCCTGTCGCAATTTAAAACGTTCATAATCAGAATTAAGTTGAGGATCGAAATGCCTATTTAAAGCAGTTACTGCTGCATCAAAATCAGACTTATCTCCTGTATCAGGGAGAGAATCAAAAAGCTCCTGCAGTTCTTCCCCTCCCATCAGCAGCATTACCGATCTACGTACTGCCCCCTCCGTTTCTCTCGTTGCGCAAAAATAGTTTTCTAGGCGATTGATCCATAAGCGCCATCTGGGCGCAGCAGTAGCCGGGTCAATAAGTTGGCTAAACGGTGGTAACGACGTGATTAAGGAATGAACACTATTAGTTAACTGTGCTGGAAGTTGAGGATTTCCTGGTGGTGGCAGTGGTGGATTGGCGTTGTCTTGGGGTGGGGCACTCATATTGGCACTCTGACACTTCACTTATTTAAGCTGAATGTCCATGAAAGCAAAACAAAAGACAAGAGAAGAGAGAGAGAAAAAAAAAAAATCTTCTCCCTTTTCTTTTTTTTTTTTTATTTATTCACCCATCTCTGCCGTTTTCTTACTTAGTAATAAAGTTTTTTTTTCTTTTTTTTTTTTTTTTACTCCCCAGCCTCGGGGAAACACTCGTTGTTGCCTTCACACGGCAGCAGAATGCGGGGAAACACTTCAGCGTCTCTGTTGCTCGCCTGGCAACAAGACGCTCTAATCGCTGTTGTTTAACGGAGCGTCGCACTCCACGTGTTTATTTGTTCTTCTTCCAAGGCAGGCTGTCCTGGCAACAGGACACTCCCCCCTGGGCGCGCTCGACGGAGCGCTGTTCTCCTATTGATTTCCTCACTCGGGGCAGGCTGCCCCATCAACAGGACGCTCCCCGCGAACACGCTGGGCGGCTGCGCTCCCTTTGATGTCTTCACCTGGGGCAGGCAGTCCCAGCAACAGGACGCTCCCCGCGGACACGCTGGGCGGAGCGTTGCGCTCCACGTGTTCTTCCTCCTTTTTTTTTCCGGGCGGGGCGGCTCACCGTAAACGGCCTCTCCGGTCAGGAGACTCGGCCACACACTTCCTCCGCAGCACCTCCGGCGATTGGTCTCCACCAAGTCACGGCCGACGCTCGCCTCCTTCACCATCTTGTGCCGCCAACCGCCTCTCCACTTCAGCGGCCGACTCAGCACCACCTGCACTGGTACGTGTCCTTTTATGTTAGTATTTTATGACGCGTGGACTTGTCGAAATCCCGCTCGTCGCCAATGTAATGTTGGTGTCTGATGTTACAGAATACACACGGAGACCAAGTTAGTTCGCTGGTGCGCAAGAGACTGCGTCACCGCAGCTCCTCTTTATTTATACCCTCGTGCTCCATGCCCCTCCCGGACACGCAGATTACGTTAGACAAACAAGGAGAGCCCGCATGGCTCCCCGCTTACTCTCTACATCATCCTCCCAGGAGAGTGAACTTCCATTGTGAGTTAATGAACAAGGGTAGCTGGACAAGTAGGGTTGGGAGCACACTGCCTCACATCCCAGCACAGTTCACCCCTTTGCTTAGTGGTAATTGCATTTCACAGTTAGCACTTACTTGAAAATTATCTGTAGTTTTTCACCAAAGTTGGTGTAGACATTGCTGAATACCTCTAGACACGTATTTCTGGGTCTTTTTCAGGATTGCCAACATGGCGGATGTTAGACCTGACAGCCTTAGGGTGGTCACCCCTAACTTTTTGACTGCCTTCTTCCACTTTTTGGTCACTGGTTTTGCTGGTTTTTAGACTCTGCGCACTTTACCACTGCTAACCAGTGGTAAAGTGCATATGCTCTCTCCCTTTAAACATGGTAACATTGGACATTACCCAATTGGACTATTTAATTTACTTATAAGTCCCTAGTAGTGTACACTACATGTGCCCAGGGCCTTTGGATTAAATGCTACTGGTGGGCCTGCAGCACTGATTGCGCCACCCACTTAAGAATCCCCTTAACCTTGTCTCAGGCCTGCATTGCAAGGCCTGTGTGTGCAGTTTCACTGGCAAATCGACTTGCCAGTTAAAGGTTGCCAAGCCTAAAACTCCACTTTTTCTACATATAAGACACCCCTAAGGTATGCCGTAGGTAACCCATAGGGCAGGGTTCTGTGTAGGCAAAAGGCAGGACATGTACCTATGTAGTTTACATGTCCTAGTAGTGTAAAACTCATAAATCAATTTTTACACTGCTGTGAGGCCTGCTCCCTTCATAGGCTAACATTGGGGCTTCCCTCATACATTGTTTGAGTAGTAGCTGCTGATCTGAAAGGAGTAGGAAGGTCATATTTAGTATGGCCAGAATGGTGCTATAAAATCCTACTGACTGGTGAAGTTGGATTTAATATTACTATTTGAGAAATGCCACGTTTAGAAAGTGGGCATTTCTCTGCACTTAAATCTTTCTGTGCCTTACAATACACATCTGGCTGGGTTTAGTTGACAGCTCCTTCTGCATTCACTCAGACACACCCCAAACATAGGATTCTCAGCCTCACTTGCATATATCTGTATTTTGAATAGGTCTTCCTGGGATGGGAGGGTAGAGGGACTGCTCTCACACAAAGGACTGCCACACCCCTACTGGGACCCTGGCAGACAGGATTGAACTGGAAGGGGACCCGGTGCACTTCTAAGCCACTCTTTGAAGTCTCTACCAATTCAAAGGCACATTTGGGTAAATAAACAGGGCTTCTGCCCCTTCCAACTCAGACACTTCCTGGAGAAGAAACTTGTAACCAGAACCTGCATCCTGCCAAGAAGAACTGCCTGGCTGCCCAAAGGACTCCCCTGACTGCTTTCTGTGAAGGACTGCTGCCTTGCAGTTGCCCTGCTGCGTTGGTGCTCTCTGGCTGTGATGAGAAGTGCTCTCCGAGGGCTTGGATAGAGCTTGCCTCCTGTTCCCTGAAGTCTCAGGACCAAAAAGACTTCGGGCCTCATTATAATCCTGGCAGTCGGTGATGCCAGGGCTATTGTGACGGTAGTACCTCCAACAGGCTGGCGGTACTCCCTGCCTTATCACAACAGTGGCGCTTCCGCCACGGTCATACCACCGGGATCGGAGGTATACCGCCATGGCGGTCCTGGCGGTCGTAAACCGCCAGGGCAACGCTGCAAGCAGCACTGCCCTGGGGATTTTGATTCCCCCTACCTCCAGCCTGTCCATGGCGGTAGACACCGCAATGGAAAGGCCGACGGTAAGGGGACTCGAGGTGCCCCTGGGGGTCCCTGCACTGCCCATCCACCTGGCATGGGCAGTGCAGGGGCCTCTAGGCACAGCCCCATCGCGCATTTCAGTGCCCTAATTTCGGGCAGTGAAATGCACGACCAGTGCTACTGCACCCGCTGCACATCAACATTGCCGCCGGCTCTATTACTAGCCGGCATGAATGTTGATGTGACTTTTCCGGTGGGCCAGCGGACGGTAATACTGTTACCGTCCACTGGCCCAGCAGAAAAGTCTAAATAGGGAGCCAGAAATACCGCCAGCGCTGGCGGTATTCTGGCACCCGCAGCTTTGGCGGTCTTCTGTGAAGACCGCCGAGGTTGTAATGAGGGCCTTCATCTTTTCAAGAAGGAATCCTTGTGCAGCAAAATCCAACACACAGCCTGCCAGAAACAACGCACAGCCTGCCCTGCGGTGAAAATTTCCCCGCACGCCGAACCAGAACAACGCAGCCTGACTTTGAGACAAGAAGATCGACACAGCACCAGCGTAGCGACAGGAAATTCAATGCTTGGCCCAATGGATCACCGCATAGCTGAGCCGGAACGACACAGCCTGACTTCCAGAGAGGAATCCATGCAGGGCCTGCGGTGCAGAAGAAAATTCAATGCAACGCCCACCGGATCGATGCAGCTCCTATAACTTCATCCTGCCAGTGCAGGAAATCCACACACCATCCCCGGGGCATCTGAAAACCCCACAACCCAAAGAGGATCAACTACTGAGCACTGGAAATTGACGCACAGCCGTCCCTGCGTGGAAACTAAATGACGCATCGCTGTGTGCGGCCCAAGAAATCAACCCACACCACTTTGTTTCCACGCTTCTCCTCCTCTGCGGCCCTTTGCAGAGATTTTTCACGCGAACCAGGTACTTTGTGCTTGAAAGGGACTTTGCTTGCTTTAAAAAGACTTAAGACACTTCATATCACTTTTCAGTGATGTCTCTACATTTTCTTATTGCATCTTTGATCGTTTTGACCTGCATTTAACCAGATAAATATTATGGGGGTCATTCTGACCTCGGCGGTAAAAGGCCCTTACCGCCGGTCAGAACTCCGCCATACTCCCGCCGCGGTAAACCGCCACGGTCATTCTGACCACCAACTGTGAATCCGCCAAAAACCCGACATCCAAGGAAGGCCGCCTCATCAGCGGGCCGTGGAAAACTGGAGATGACCAAACCTCCACCGCCACGCCAACACAAACACGCCCATGCCATTCTGACCCACGAATCCACGCGGCGGTCTTTCAACCGCGGTATTCCATTGGCGGTACACACCGCCGCGGTCAAAATACACACACAGCTCCAAAACACAGCCACATTGGACAATTTGAAATACACACACCTGACACACATACAAACAACACTCCCACACATCCAATCAACTATAAAACACACACCCACATCACCCACAAACCCCTACGACCGAAGATCAGAGACGAAGGAGAGAGAGACACATCACAGAATAGAGAGCTACATCACACAGAGGCACACTACACCATCACACACACCACATAGAAGCACAAAGCACCACACACCAACACACTCTTCACTATATACACCACCCCACACCTCATCCACACCACCCCATGGCACCCCAAAGGCACCCACGCTTTTCGGACCAAGAACTCCGGGTCATGGTGGAGGAAATCATAAGAGTTGAACCCCAGCTCTTCGGCTCACAGGTGCAGCACACCACTATAGCCAGGAAGGCGGAGCTATGGCAGCGGATCGTGGACAGGGTAAACGCGGTGGGACAGCATCCCAGAAATCAAGACAACATCCGCAAACGCTGGAACGACTTACGGGGAAAGGTGCGCTCGATGGTCTCGTGACACAACATCGCAGTGCAGAAGACTGGCGGGGGACCCCCACCCACTCCACCCGAATTCACAGCATGAGAGCAAGAGGTACTAAACATCCTGCATCCTGATGGCCTCGCTGGAGTACACGGAGGAATGGACTCTGGTAAGTACAATCTCAACTACTTCCCCCCCCCAGCATGCTAACCCCCACCACCACCCACACCCCCAACCCCCCATCACACATCCTCCCTGAGAATGTCTCTCCAGCACAACCCACCCAACACCAACCCCTTCATGCCTCCACAAACTATGGACACCCATCACCTAAGCATGACCACTGCACATACCCCCCCCCAAACACCCCCACAACACCTCCCCAAGGGAATGACAGCACTGGGGGACAAGGGCACCCATAAATCGCACACAATAGCACACACAGAAACAATAACCATACTCTCTTACCCCATGCAGGACCCGAACGCCAACACACCGGCCAGGAGGGTCCAGAAATGTCCATCCCCCCCCCGGAAGAGGCCCCCAGTGATGACAGCAGCTCTGTCGACCTGGAACCTGATGACCAGCCCGGACCATCGGGACCTCTGGACAGTCGGTTCCCCACACACAGGCCACAGCAGACCCAACCCCCTCTGGGAACAACAGCACAGCTCCCACCCTGCGGGCCCATGCCTCTGTCTCTAGGACAGGTCAATCAGCGGTGTGTCTGCCACTACAGGGCACCCAGGCTAACCCACCACCCCAACAACAACAGGGACCTGGGGGCAGTGGTAGTGGGCGCACCGTCCAGGGGACAGAGGCCGGGGGAAACAGGGCAACTCGGAGGGCTGCTGTGCGACAGGGGGGGGAGGAGAGGCCCAGGGAACCGACTCTCCAAGAGGCCCTCACCACCATCATGGCAGCCTACCACCACTCCCAAGAGACGATGGCGACGGTACTGGCCAGGTTCCAGGAGATCCAGGCACAGCAGGAGGAACGCTACATGGGGTTCACCAATCATCTCACCAACATCTCTACGGCTATGGGGAGCATAGTCCAGGCCCTCAACCGGATAGAAGACACGTTGCGGGACCATGTGGCACCACACAGGGCCCCTGTCACTAGCCCGGACCAGGAACAGCCTACCACCTCTGCCGGCGCTAGTGGACAGGAGGCCCCACCACAACGATAGGCCACCAGAACCCCACCTCCTGCTGAAGAACAACCACCCCGCAAGAGGAGCCTGAGATCCAAAAAAAAGACAGAGTAGGATGTCAAGACCCCCGCCAGCATGAGATACCCCCTGAAGTCATCCCACTGTCCCACATTGCCACCCTGTCCAACCTTGAACTGCCCCTGCTCCATCCTTCCACAGGCATATGGACAATGCACCTGTGAGACTGAGAACTGGACTCTGCCATGGACATTACTCCACCCCCACCCATCACCGTGTTAATATCATGTACCATTATCTAGCACCAAAAATAAATCACTCAATGCACTGAAATCATGCTGGAGTAAGGCTGTATTATTTACAAATGTATAACAC
Source organism: Pleurodeles waltl (assembly GCF_031143425.1). NCBI lineage: Eukaryota > Metazoa > Chordata > Amphibia > Caudata > Salamandridae > Pleurodeles > Pleurodeles waltl. The sequence continues at coordinate 267,278,222 of NC_090440.1, forward strand.
ATTACCGATCAATTATGTTCTGTTAACTTTGTGCTGAACACATACCGAGATCAATAAGCATTAGTCCATGGGCTAACCAAGCAGAAGTCACGCAGTGGGTCATACAGCACTGAAAAGGGAAGGGAAAATCAAACATCATTTTTAAAGAACTGAGGGGTCATAGACAAAGTTGAGAAGCTGGAGGCTTTCAGGAAAATTAAAATGGCGTGTGTGATTCTTACCTGTGTGCTACTGAAAATACTGTTGGATAACTCTGTCCCTGTTGTCTGTGTCGTCCTCTGAGTCTTCCTCCTCTTCACTCTCCACAGGCTCCACAGCTGCTTCAACACCACCATCTGGACCATCCTCCTGCAGGAAAGGCACCTGACGTCGCAATGCCAGATTGTGAAGCATACAGCAGGCCACGATGATCTGGCACACCTTCTTTGGTGAGTACATCAGGGATCCCCCTGTCATATGCAGGCACCTAAACCTGGCCTTCAGGAGGCCAAAGGTCCTTTCTATGATCCTCCTAGTTCGCCCATGGGCCTCATTGTACCGTTCCTCAGCCCTGGTCCGGGGATTCCTCACTGGGGTCAATAGCCAAGGCAGGTTGGGGTAACCAGAGTCACCTATTAGCCACACACGTTGTCTCTGTAGCTGTTCCATCACATAAGGGATGCTGCTATTACGCATCACATATGCGTCATGCACTGAACCAGGGAACATGGCATTCACATGGGAGATGTACTGGTCAGCCAAACAGACCACCTGGACGTTCATAGAATGGTAACTTTTCCTGTTTCTGTACACCTGCTCATCGTCTTTTGGGGGGACTAAGGCTACATGGGTCCCATCAATGGCACCAATTATGTTGGGAATATGTCCAAGGGCATAAAAATCACCCTTCACAGTGGGCAAATCAACCTCCTCAGGGAATATAATGTAACTCCGCATGTGTTTCGTCAGGGCAGACAACACTCTAGACAAAACTTTAGAAAACATTGGCTGAGACATTCCAGATGACATGGCCACTGTTGTCTGGAATGAGCCACTTGCAAGAAAATGGAGGACTGACAGCACCTGCACCAGAGGGGGAATTCCTGTGGGTTGGCGGATAGGGGACATCAGGGCTGGCTCCAGCTGGGCACACAGTTCATGGATAGTGGCACGGTCAAGTCGGTATCGTAGTATGATGTGGCGTTCTTCCATTGTCGACAGGTCCACCAGCGGTCGGTACACGCGAGGATTCATCCTTCTCCTCGCAAGTCCCAGCGGACGGTGCCTAGGAATGACAACATGGAGCACAGAGTCAAGCTAATCACTGGTACGTTCACCACAGCTTGCATAGCACACGGTTATCTATGTATTGAAAGGCGTGTATGTGTGGCAATGCAAGGCCTAGGCCTGTGTGTCGCAGTAGAAATTATGCCATGTGGGCCCTTGAAATGGCGGCTGCCTGACCTGTGAAGTGGGACAATGGGATGTGAGGTCACTGCGCTGGCAGAGCACACCGTGGCGGTAGGCGGTCGAAGACCGCTATACGGAGCCGCATTCGATAACATTGAAGCATATGGGTTTCAGGAGCCAATGATGATGTGCGCCGGCGGTCGCGGTACGCACCGCCGCGGGCGTGACCGCCATTTTATATCTGCTTAATCACTCGAGACCTGATCATCCACAGGAGAGGACCTATACTGCAAGTGCTGCTGTGAACTTGGTCTGGAAGAGACAATGGCTGCTGCGACTGGGGAAAGGGCCCCTGCCTTCACGTCTGAAGAGTTGGAGAAGCTCGTGGATGGGGTCCTCCCCCAGTATGCGTTACTCTACGGTCCTCCAGACCAACAGGTGAGTACACCGGGTGCACATGGAATGGGCGATGCCTGTGTGGAGTGGGGTGGATGTAAGTTGGTGGGGTGAGGGGCGAATGAGGAGTGCAACGCACGACAGATGAGAGCATGTGCTATGTTGCAAGGTTGGGGAGGGGGGGCCAATCTCATCTAACATGCAGTAAGTTGATTAATGTTTCCTTCCCACCCTGTACATGTCACATAGGTCAGCGCCCATCAGAAAGTCGAGATTTGGCGTGCCATCGCCAAGGAAGTCCGGGCCCTGGGGGTCCACGTCAGACGGGGCACCCACTGCTGCAAGAGGTGGGAGGACATCCGCCGCGGAACCAGGAAGACCGCCGAGTCACTGCTGGGGATGGCCTCCCAACCTAGGAGGGGTGCCAGTCGTACCCTGACCCCCCTGATGTCCCGGATCCTGGCGGTGGCCTACCCTGATTTGGATGGGCGCTTGAGAGCATCACAGCAGACACAAGGGGGTGAGTATCAGCACATTCTGCTATCTTTCTGCGCAGTGGAGGCGTCTGGGTGGGGGAGGAGGGTTGTGGGTGACATTAGGCCAGGGCGCTTTCTGTAGTGTAGTCCTCTCCCTTAGGCATGGCCCTGTGCTCCCGGCCCCCACCTCTGTAGGGTGACAAGTACAGCTATTGATGGTCCAGCCTCACACATGTGCGCGTTTGTCGTCTCTTGACCTGTTGTCCGAGTCAGAAGTACTGAGTAGTGTACCCCGAATGCGCGGCTTAGTGCATGCGGCTCCTGTGTCTGTCCTTTCCGCCAACGGTGTTGACATTGCATGCACTCAACCAGGTCTTCTTTTTCTCCCCCCACCCTTCTTCTTCATCTTCTTGTGCATGTGTGCATTAGCATCATCAGGCGGAGGAGATTTGGCATCGGAGCACAAGGGAGCTGCAAGCCACAAGGCCCCGGTGGGCCCAGGAACAGACACCGAGGGCACCAGTGAGCCGGAGGGCGAGGGGAGCACCACAACGGGGACCGGTGGTGAGAGCAGCGACACAGAAACGTCCTCGGATGGGTGCTCCCTAGCGGTGGCAGCAACATCCGTGCCCCCCGCCTCTACAGGTACAGCCGCCACCCAGCGCACCAGCCCCGCCCTCCCTGCAGCCCCTCAGCCTACGCTCCGTGCCTGCTCGCCCAGGAAAGCGGGCGTCTCCTTCGCCCCAGGCACCTCAGCCCCTGCCCCTGTCACCCCTGCTGCCCTCAGTGCGGAGCTCATTGACCTTGTGAGGATGCTCATTGTTGGGCAGACTACCCTTTTGAATGCCATCCAGGGGGTAGAAAGGGAGGTGCATCGGAGCAATGCCTACCTGGAGGGCATTCATTCGGGTCAGGCTGCCCATCAACGATCGTTCACTGCTCTGGCCTCAGCACTGACGGCAGCCATTGTCCCTGTTTCCAGCCTCCCTCTTCTGACTGCCTCCACCCTGTCTCTGTCTCCTGTTCCTCAGCCTATCCCATCCACACCATCTGACCAGCCTGCACACACCTCAACACCCAAGGGCAGCTCATCCAGACACAAGCACCACAGATCCCACAAACACTCACCCAAGCAACAACCAGATGCAGACATTCCAACAGTCACTACCACCCCTGTGTCCCCCTCCTCCTCGTCTCCCTCCTCCCTCCCTGTGACGTCTACACTCACACCTGCATGCACACCAACATCAGCCAGTGCTTCCATCACCACCACACCCTCCTGTACAGTCCGCACGCGTGCAGTCACCACCCCCACTGCCATTTACACGTCCCCTGTGTCCTCTCCCACTGTGTCTGTCACCACCTCTTCCAAGACACACAAACGCAGGCAGCCACCCACCCAACAGACATCCACCTCACGACAGCCTACAGCACCTGCACCTTCACCCAATGACAGCACACCTGACTCTCCTGCAACCACATCCTCTTCCTCCACTCCCATCACCACTTCTCCTACCCTTTACCTTGGCCCTAAAAAACTTTTCCTGGCTAATCTTGACCTCTTTCCCTCCGATGACCTACCCCCTCCATCTGCTAAGAGTCCCAAGAGCACCACAGCCACCACCAGCCCAGCTTCGTGTGTCACTGTTGTGCATGGGTTCTGGAGTCCACCCTTTGCCAGCAGTGACACCTCCATCAGCAGCAAGGACACATCCAGCCCCCCCCCCCGGCAAGAGGACCAGGAAACACAAGGGCCGCCGTGCGAGGACTGACACGGCTGCCCCCAAGGAGCAGAGTTCGCCCACTTCACCAGCCATAACATCTAGGGGAGGCAAGGGCCCGAGAGCCCCATCTAAGGAGCGTAAGGGCAGCAGGGCGGAGAAGTCAGCCAGCAGGAGCGCGGAGCAGGTGGGCCCCACATGCCACATCCCAGCTGTAAAGGAGGACACCAAAGGGCCCAGGACTCCGTCACCGAAGGGTCCAGAAACATCACGGTCGGAGGGCGACTGAGCAGGGAGTCCATCCCAGGTCTGGCTCCCTTGAACCTACTGGATGTGCACCGCTGAACAGGGCCTGCCGTGAAGATAGGCACCGCTGAACAGGGCCCCGCCGTGAAGATAGGCACCGCTGAACAGGGCCCCGCCGTGAAGATAGGCACCGCTGAACAGGGCCCCGCCGTGCAGAAGAGCACCGCTGAACAGGGCCCCGCCGGGAAGATAGGCACCGCTGAACAGGGCCCGCCGTGCAGAAGAGCACCGCTGAACAGGGCCCGCCGTGAAGATAGGCACCGCTGAACAGGGCTACGCCGGGAAGATTGGCACCGCTGAATAGGGCCCACCGTGCAGAAGAGCACCGCTGAACAGGGCCCGCTGTGAAGATAGGCACCGCTGAACAGGGCCCGCCGTGCAGAAGAGCACCGCTGAACAGGGCCCGCCGTGCAGAAGAGCACCGCTGAACAGGGCCCGCCGTGAAGATAGGCACCGCTGAACAGGGCCCCGCCGTGCAGAAGAGCACCGCTGAACAGGGCCCGCCGTGAAGATAGGCACCGCTGAACAGGGCCCGCCGTGCAGAAGAGCACCGCTGAACAGGGCCCGCCGTGAACATAGGCACCGCTGAACAGGGCCCGCCGTGAAGATAGGCACCGCTGAACAGGGCCCGCCGTGCAGAAGAGCACCGCTGAACAGGGCCCGCCGTGCAGAAGAGCACCGCTGAACAGGGCCCGCCGTGCAGAAGAGCACCGCTGAAGAGGGCCCCGCCGTGCAGAAGAGCACCGCTCCGCTGGGCCCCGCCGTCTCAAGCACCGCTCCGCTGGGCCCTTCCTGTCCTGCAGCGCTCCGCTGGGCCCGCCGTCTCAAGCACCGCTCCGCTGGGCCCCACCGTCTCAAGCACTGCTCCGCTGGGCCCCGTCATCTCAAGCACCGCTCCTCTGGGCCCTTCCTGTCAAGCACCGCTCCGCTGGGCCCTGCCGTCTCAAGCACCGCTCCGCTGGGCCCTTCCTGTCAAGCACCGCTCCGCTGGGCCCTTCCTGTCAAGCACCGCTCCGCTGGGCCCCGCCGTCTCAAGCACCGCTCCGCTGGGCCCCGCCGTCTCAAGCACCGCTCCGCTGGGCCCTTCCTGTCAAGCACCGCTCCGCTGGGCCCCGCCGTCTCAAGCACCGCTCCACTGGGCCCTTCCTGTCATGCACCGCTCCGCTGGGCCCGCCGTCTCAAGCACCGCTCCGCTGGGCCCCGCCGTCTCAAGCACCGCTCCGCTGGGCCCTTCCTGTCAAGCACCGCTCCGCTGGGCCCTTCCTGTCATGCACCGCTCCGCTGGGCCCCGCCGTCTCAAGCACCGCTCCGCTGGGCCCTTCCTGTCATGCACCGCTCTGCTGGGCCCCGCCGTCTCAAGCACCGCTCCGCTGGGCCCTTCCTGTCAAGCACCGCTCCGCTGGGCCCTTCCTGTCAAGCACCGCTCCGCTGGGCCCCGCCGTCTCAAGCACCGCTCCGCTGGGCCCTTCCTGTCATGCACCGCTCCGCTGGGCCCGCCGTCTCAAGCACCGCTCCGCTGGGCCCCGCCATCTCAAGCACTGCTCCGCTGGGCCCCGCCGTCTCAAGCACCGCTCCGCTGGGCCCTTCCTGTCAAGCACCGCTCCGCTGGGCCCTTCCTGTCATGCACCGCTCCGCTGGGCCCTGCCGTCTCAAGCACCGCTCCGCTGGGCCCTTCCTGTCATGCACCGCTTCGCTGGGCCCGCCGTCTCAAGCACCGCTCCGCTGGGCCCTTCCTGTCATGCACCGCTCTGCTGGGCCCCGCCGTCTCAAGCACCGCTCCGCTGGGCCCCGCCGTCTCAAGCACCGCTCCGCTGGGCCCTTCCTGTCAAGCACCGCTCCGCTGGGCCCCGCCGTCTCAAGCACCGCTCCGTGGGCCCTTCCTGTCAAGCACCGCTACGCTGGGTCCCGCCGTCTCAAGCACCGCTCCGCTGGGCCCTTCCTGTCAAGCACCGCTCCGCTGGGCCCTTCCTGTCATGCACCGCTCCGCTGGGCCCCGCCGTCTCAAGCACCGCTCCGCTGGGCCCTTCCTGTCATGCACCGCTCCGCTGGGCCCCGCCGTCTCAAGCACCGCTCCGCTTGGCCCTTCCTGTCAAGCACCGCTCCGCTGGGCCCCGCCGTCTCAAGCACCGCTCCGCTGGGCACTTCCTGTCAAGCACCGCTCCGCTGGGCCCTTCCTGTCAAGCACTGTTTATGGTTCACTGTGCCCACCATGCCTCCTCCTTGACCAGTGGAGACTGTCATCCACCTGATGGACTGTGGCTTTGCACTCCCCAGGATGGCAGAGTGGGCAACCCACCCACTGTAGATACTTGAGAGACTGTGGCTTTGCACTCCCCAGGATGGCAGAGTGGGCAACCCACCCACTGTAGAGACTTGAGAGACTGTGGCTTTGCACTCCCCAGGATGGCAGAGTGGGCAACCCACCCACTGTAGAGACTTGAGAGACTGTGGCTTTGCACTCCCCAGCATGGCAGAGTGGGCAACCCACCCACTGTAGAGACTTGAGAGACTGTGGCTTTGCACTCCCCAGGATGGCAGAGTGGGCATGGTGGCCCCTTCGTGGATCTGGCGTCGTGGACTCATGTGGCTGTGGTGCCCCCCCCTTCCCTTCCCCCTGAGGTGCCTGTAGTTTTTTCATCAGATGCAGTGTTCTCTCCAAAGGACTCAGGTCTCCTGTGTGGGCTTTGCCCTTGTGTCGCTACACTGTAGCCCACGGACTGTTCTATTTAACTTTGATGTAGAGGACTAATTGCCTCGGTTCTCCATGGCAGTGTGTATAGTATTATTTTGTTATGGATATTTTGCATAGTTGACCAAAACATATAGGAGTCTATTTTTTATATAAATTTTTCTTCACAATTTAATTATGTCTTTGCATTTTTCAGGGGGGTTTGGGTGGTGTCACTGTGCATTGTTGCTCTGCATTGGTGTGTACATAGTTTGGGGGTGTGGGGGTCGCATATGTGTGTGCCCGTAACCTTTCCTCATCCCCCCTCCCGTGTGTCGTAGGTGCAGTACTCACTGTTGTCGTCTGCGCCGGCGTTCGTACTCGTGGTAGATGAGAAGGTAGACGAGAGCAGGTAGGATGTTTAATTCGGGTTCCATGCTGTCCTCCGTACTCGTGGAGTGTGTTTTGGTGAGCGTTTTCCCGTCCGTAGTCTGTTTCCGCCATGTTTTTATCGGCGGGGCTCCCGCCCCGGAAAAGGTGGCGGATTGGTGAGTTGTAATACTGTGGGCGGTACATTGTCTGCCGCCTGCCTGTTGGCGGTGACCGCCGCGCTGTTTGTCTGTACCGCCGTGGCGGTCGGAGTGTTAATGTGGCGGGCTGTGTTGGCGGTTGCCGCCAGGGTCAGAATTCCATTTTTTGGACCGCCGGCCTGTTGGCGGGTTGGCCGCCGCTTTATCACCGACCGCCAGGGTTAGAATCACCCCCTATATGTTTTTCTAAACATTGTGTGGTGTATTTTTTGTGGTGCCATATGGTGCTATTGTATGATTTATTACACAAATACATTACACATTGCCTTCTAAGTTAAGCCTGACTGCTCAGTGCCAAGCTACCAGAGGGTTGGCACAGGATAATTTGGACAGTGTGTGACTTACCCTAACTAGAGTGAGGGTCCTTGCTTAGACAAGTGGTAACCTGACTGCCAACCAAAGACCCCATTTCTAACAGTGGTCATTTTCAGGACCGCAAACACGGCAGTCTGGAGGTCCGACCGCAAAACTTGTAATAAGGTCCTAAAACAGAAACTAGGTAAAAAATTACAAAAGCAGACTAAGACAAAACGAGGCATGAATTACCAATTCTGGGACACAAAAAATGCAAATTCATGGAAAAAGCTGCAATGGGGACACGGGGAGGCAATGGGCCAGAAGTGTGCAGGCTCAAATGCAGCAGTCTCTGGACTGAGGCTGAGAAGCAGAACCTCTGCTTTACCAGCCAGCAGATGGGGAGCGGCAGTCTTGATCAGGGTCAAGGGGCAACCATCTTTGAATCCTTAATTCTTCCTACTGACAAATGCAATGCAACTGAGAAAAATAATTCAATATCATCCAAGTATTCTCACGATCTCTTGAGAGCTGCAGTTGGCCATATTGAAAATAGGCTGATAGTTCAATCTGCTACTCATTCACCCTTAAAACAAAGGGCCTCATTACGACCCTGGCCGTCAGTGATCAAGTGGCAGTAATACCGCCAATAGGATGGCGGTAACTACCACCAAATTATGACCATAGATGAAAAATCTCCCAAAGACTGCCAATGTAGCACACCGACCCCCAGAGTGGGAATAACAGGCACCACGGCGGTAGCCGCATACAAGCAGGCAGGAGTCAAAGATTCGCTCACCATATTATGACAAGACAATCCGCCACCTTTTCCAGGGTGGTACCAATGACATCAAAAACCTAGCGGAAACAGAGCTCAGAAGTGAAAGGACTCACCATTGGATACACAGGGAAGAAACAAGCCGCCATGGAACCCGAACTGCATTTATTTCTGATGATATTCTATGTTCTGCTCCACCACGAACATCAACGCCGGCGAAGACGACGATGGTGAGTACAGATGCCTAGCACACAAGGGAGGGGGGAAAAGAGAGTGACACACACATGCACCACACACACTCCTCACACACCAAACACACAACCAGATGCACAAGAAAACAAGTTAATACCCATAAATCGGCTGAATAATGCAAGTACAACACAAATTTACTAAAGTGAATCTAACAAGATCAACACATTATAAAAATAATTTAGGCAATATAACGATATCTTCAAATATACAGAAAAAGGGACACTGCCCAATCCTTAGTTCGCGTGGGCCACATTGCCACAGGTCAAAGTCCAAGGCCCAACTTGTCACCTGCATCCACCCTTAAACCTCCCTCCCCCAGCTCTTCTCACTCTACCTGTCTCCCCCCTCCCTTGCGCTTTCCCGCCGCAACCTCCTGCACGCCCCCACCCCCCAGCTCCCATTCGCCCCCAGCTGACCCCTCCCCCCCCCACCTCATATGGCGGCCGCTGCGCGACAGTGGTAGCGACCCTTGACCCAAGGGTAGGTCGCTCCCCCTGCCGCTGCAGCTCCTCCAGCTCCTCCAGGTTCCTGAGTTCCTGAGACCCACCTCACAGTAAGTACCCCCCACCTCCTAGCCCCTCGCTCTGCCCCGCGCTACTCACCCTCTCTCCTGCTCCTGCTTCTTTTCTTCTTCTCTGTTCTTCCTCCTCGCTCCTCGTCTGTAATCTTCTTCTTTACTCTTCTTTTCCCCGTCTTATCTCTTCTTCTGTGTGCTTCTCAGCCTCTCCTGTCACCTCTCTTCTTCCTCATCTTCTTCTGTGGTCTTCTGCCTTCTGTTCTTCGTTTTCTGTATCTTCTTCTGTGTTCTTCTGTGTTCTTCTGTGTTCTTCTGTTCTTCTGTTCTTCTGTGTTCTTCTGTGTTCTTCTGTGTTCTTCTGTTCTTCTGTTCATCTGTTCTTCTGGTCTCCTGCTCTTCTGTTCCTCCGGTCTTCCTTTCTTCTGTTCTTCCGGTCTTCTGTTCTTCTGTTCTTCTGCTCTTCTGCTCTTCTGTCTTCTGTCTTCTATCTTCTGCCTTCGGCTCTTCTGCCTCCTCCGTCTTCTTCTCCCCGCGCCTGCCCTCCTGCTCCTGCCTCATCCCCCTCCCTCACTCGCCTCCCCCTCTCTATCACCCCTATCTAACCCGTTTGCTATCTACCTCCCTCACTCCCATAAAATCCATCGCCGATTGGATGAACAACAGTCGCCTGAAACTCAACTCCGACAAGACGGAAGTCCTCATCCTCGGCCGCACTCCCTCGGCCTGGAACGACTCATGGTGGCCCTCCGTCCTCGGACCCCCGCCCACCCCTGCCAGCCACGCAAGAAACCTCGGCTTCATCCTGGACTCCGCCCTCACCATGTCCAAACAGGTCAGCGCCGTCTCCTCCTCCTGTTTCAACACCCTTCGAATGCTCCGCAGAATCTTCAAGTGGATTCCAACAGAAACCAGAAAGACGGTGACCCAGGCCCTCGTCAGCAGCAGACTTGACTACGGCAACGCACTCTACACAGGCATCCCAACCAAAGACATCAAACGACTCCAACGTATCCAAAATGCCTCCGCCCGACTGATCCTCGACATACCCCGCCGAAGTCACATCTCCCCTCACCTAAAGGAACTCCACTGGCTCCCAGTAGACAAGAGGATCACCTTTAAACTCCTGACCCACGCTCACAAGGCACTTCACAACACCGGACCCTCCTACCTCAACACCAGACTTAACTTCTACACTCCAACACGTCAACTCCGATCCGCCAACCTCGCCCTCGCCATCGTACCCCGAATCCAGCGCAAGACATCCGGCGGCAGATCCTTCTCCTTCCTCGCCGCCAAGACCTGGAACTCTCTCCCCACATCTCTTCGCCAGACCCAGGACCTCCTCGCATTCAGAAGGCTCCTCAAGACCTGGCTCTTCGACCGCTAAATCAGCAGCGATAAAACCCCCCCCACCCCCCGCCCCCCTCAGCGCCTCGAAACCCTGACGGGTACATAGCGCGCTTTATAAATACTATGATTGATTGACTCCTCCTATCTACCTATCTCTCTATCTCTCTATCTCTCTATCCCACTATCTAACTCCCTCACTCTCCACCTCCTCCTATCTACCTATCTCTCTATCTATCTATTTCTCTATCTATCGATTTCTCTATCTATCTATTTTCTCTATCTATTTCTCTATCTCTCCCCCTCTTCCCGCCACCCCCTCTATTACCTATCTTCCTATCCTCTCACTCTACCTCTCACCCTCACCCTCCTCTACAACCCCCCCTCCCCTATCTTCACAACCCTACTCCTATCTTTCTCCCTAATCTCCTAAACCTCCTAACACTCACCCCCCTCCACCCTTAAACCCCCCTCCCCCAGTTCTTCTCACTCTACCTGTCCCCCCCTCACTCGTGCTTTCCCGCCGCAACCTCCTGCACGCCCCGCCCCCCAGCTCCCATTCGCCCCCAGCTGACCCCTCCCCCCCTCCTACCTCAAATGGCGGCCGCTGCACGACCGCGCAGCGGGCGCGCCGCTGGCGCACCATGGGTGCGCCAGAGGCAAGCCCGTCTGCGCCCGTCCGCGCCTAGCCCGCGCCCAGCTCCACAACCCCTGGTCCCCAGCTCTCCCGAGCCCTGCTGATCCGCTACGACCCCACCACCCTCCATGCCCTCAACCCAGGACGCTCCAACACCTGCTTCCAAGCTCACCCCAAATGCACCCATGGACCCTTCGCCTACAACTCCTGCAAACGCATCTTCCACCACGCAACTACCACGACCAAAAGCCCACGCGCCATCAACCACCTCAAGTGCATCCTGGTCAACGCTCGTTCCGTCCACAAGCACGCCGTTGAACTCTGGGACCTCCTGGACTCCACAGCCCCGGACGTCGCCTTCATCACGGAGACCTGGATGAATGCCTCCTCTGCTCCAGACATCACCACCGCCATCCCCGAAGGCTACAAGATCTCCAGAAAAGACCGCACCAACCAAGTAGGAGGAGGTATCGCCATCGTCTTCAAAGACTCCATCAGCGTCACCACCTCCACCGAAGACACCCCTCTCGCCGCTGAACACCTGCATTTTCAGATTCGCACCGACCCGAGGACCACCCTCAGAGGATCCCTCGTCTACCATCCTCCCGGACCGCGCACCCCTTTCAGCGACGCCATCGCCGACTTCATCTCCCCGCACGCCCTCGCCTCACCGGACTACATCCTCCTAGGCGACCTCAACTTTCATCTGGAACAAAACAACTACCCCAACACCACCACCCTGCTCGACAATCTCGCCAACCTCGGCCTCAAACAACTGGTGAACACCGCCACCCACATCCCCGGACACACGCTCGACCCTATCTTCTCCGCCAGCAAACACATCTTCTTCAGCCACATCTCCGCTCTACACTGGACCGACCACAGCTGTGTCCACTTCACATTCCGACGCGAGACCCGCCACCTCCGCACTCAACCCATCCCTCGTCGACAGTGGAACAAGATCCCCGAACAGCAACTCTTCTCCGCACTCGCCGCCAACCAACCCACCCTCACCACCGACCCCAACGACGCAGCCCTCAGCCTCACAAACTGGATCTCCAACTGCGCAGACAACCTTGCTCCCCTCAAACGCACGCATCGACAGACCAACACCAAAAAACCTCTCTGGTTCTCTGACACCCTCAAAGAATCAAAGAAAACTTGTTGCGCCCTCGAGAAGGCCTGGCGCAAGGACCACACCGCTGACAACATGACCGCCCTCAAGAACGCTACCCGCGAACACCACCACCTGATCCGCGCTGCTAAAAGGAACTTTTTCACCGACAGACTGGACAAAAACAGCCACAACAGCAGAGAACTCTTCAGCATCGTCAAGGAGTTCTCCAACCCCAACGCCAACGCCGTCACGCCCTCACAGGATTTGTGCGAATCCCTCGCTACCTTCTTCCATCGCAAGATCAGGGACCTCCACGACAGCTTCGGACACCAGACCCAACCAAACACCACCGAACCCGCAACCCCGGCCATCACCCTCAACAACTGGACCCACATCAACACTGAAGAAACCAAATCCACCATGAACTCTATCCACTCCGGTGCCCCTTCGGGGCCCCTGCCCTCACTTCATCTTTAACAAAGCCGACGACATCATCGCCCCGCACCTCCAGGCCGTCATCAACTCTTCTTTTTCTTCTGCTACCTTCCCCGAATGCTGGAAACACGCCGAAGTCAACGCCCTACTAAAGAAACCTACGGCTGACCCAAGCGACCTGAAAAACTTCCGCCCCATCTCTCTCCTGCCTTTCCCAGCCAAGGTAATAGAGAAGACCGTCAACAAACAGCTGACCACCTTCCTGGAAAACAACAACCTGCTCGACCCTTCACAAACCAGATTCCGAACCAACCACAGCACGGAAAGCGCCCTCATCTCAGTCACAGACGACATCAGAACCCTGATGGACAATGGTGAAACAGTCGCCCTCATTCTCCTCGACCTTTCGGCTGCCTTCGACACCGTCTGTCACCGCACCCTAATCAACCGCATCCGCTCCACCGGGATCCAAGGCCAGGCCCTGGACTGGATCGCCTCCTTCCTCTCAAACCGTTCCCAAAGAGTTTACCTCACTCCGTTTCGCTCAGTACCCACCAAGATCATCTGCGGCGTACCTCAAGGCTCATCACTCAGCCCGACACTCTTCAATGTCTACATGAGCCCCCTCGCCGACATCGTACGCAAGCACGACATCATCATCACCTCCTATGCCGACGACACCCAAATTATACTCTCCCTCACCAAGGACCCTGCCAGCGCCAAGACCAACCTACAAGGGGGAATGAAGGACGTCGCAGATTGGATGAGGCTCAGCCGCCTAAAGCTGAACTCTGAAAAAACGGAAGTCCTCATCCTCGGCAACACCCCGTCCGCCTGAGACGACTCCTGGTGGCCCACGGCCCTCGGCACCGCACCAGCCCCCGCAGACCACGCCCGCAACCTCAGCTTCATCTTGGACCCTCTTCTCACCATGACCAAGCAAGTCAACGCCGTGTCCTCCGCCTACTTCCTCACCCTCCGCATGCTCCCCAAGATCTTCTGCTGGATTCCCGCCGACACTAGAAAAACCGTGACCCACGCCCTCGTCACGAGCCGCCTGGACTACGGCCAAACTCCAAAATCGCCTGCAACGCATTCAAAACGCCTCGGCCCGCCTCATCCTCGACGTACCCCGCAACAGCCACATCTCCGCACACCTGAGACACCTGCATTGGCTCCCAGTCAGCAAAAGGATCACCTTTCGACTTCTCACCCACGCACACAAAGCCCTCCATGACAAGGGACCGGAATACCTCAACCGACGCCTCAGCTTCTACGTCCCCACCCGCCTCCTCCGTTCCTCTGGCCTCGCACTCGCTTCCGTCCCTCGCATCCGCCGCTCCACGGCGGGTGGGAGATCTTTCTCCTTCCTGGCGGCCAAGACCTGGAACTCCCTCCCCACCAGCCTCAGGTCCACCCAGGACCACTCCGCTTTCCGGAGACTCCTAAAAACCTGGCTTTTCGAGCAGCAGTAACCCCTTCTTTCCCCTAGCGCCTTGAGACCCGCACGGGTGCTTTATAAATGTTAATGATTTGATTTGATTTGATCTGCATCAATACGAAGAGAACACTGCAGGGGCATCAGTTGACAAATAGGCAGGCACCTCAGGGGGAGGGAGGCACCTGAGCCGGGAGCGGAAACAAGACCACTGGTTCTGGAGGGGGCAACATGCCCATTACCCTGTCCTGGGCAGTGCAAGGCCACAGTCGCTCAAATGGGTGACTTGCCCACTGGTTCTGAAGGGGGCAGCATGCCCATTACTCTGTCCTGGGGAGTGCAAGACCACAGTCTCTGTAGTGGGTGTCTTCCCCACTGGTACTGGAGGGGGCAACATGCCCTGTACTTGGTCCTGGGGAGTGCAAGGCCACAGTCTCTTGAGTGGGTGTCTTGACCACTGGTTCTGGAATGGACAGGCCGCACAGCAGCCCATGAAGGCAGGATCACATTGCATCCTCCGGCGTTGACGGCTGCACTGTGGTGGTGCTGGTGGTGGTGGTGGGAGGCTCCTGCACAGGCCCTTCACCCTCGGATGTCACTGGTGGTGGGAAGCTCCTGCACAGGCCCTGCACCCTCGCTTGGCTGCACCTTGCTGGTGGTGGAAGGCTCCTGCACAGGCCCTGCACCCTCGGATGGCTGCACGGTGGTGGTGCTGGTGGTGGTGGTTCTGGGAGGCTCCTGCACAGGCCCTGCACCCTCGGATGTCTGCACTGTGGTGGTGCTGGTGGTGGTGGTTGGAGGCTCGTGCACAGCCCCTGCACCCTTGGATTGCTGCACAACCACGGTTGGTAGTGGGGACTCCGTGACAGCTGCTGATGCAGACTCTATGCCCTTCCCACCTGCTGGTGCAGACTCCTTGCCCTTTTTGCCTGCTGGTGCAGGCTCCTTCCCCTTCAGGATATGTGACCTGGAATCCTTTCCATCATGAGTAGGTGTGGATGGAACTGGGCCCGTTGACTATGTGGCTGAGGTGCATGGCTGGGTTTGTGATACCCTGGCCATACTTGCAGGACGAGGGGGGAGGGGTAGGGAAGAGGTCAATGGACGAAAGGAAAAGTTTCTTAGGGACTTTGGGGCGGGAAGAGGGAGAAGGAATGGGAGTGGATGATGAGGGAGTGGTTATCTGCTGGATTTGGGTGCAGGTGCATGGGCTATATGCTGTTGTGAGGTGGATCGCTGTTGGGTGTCTGAGTGCATTTGTGTACTTTCGGAGGGGGGGACAGACACAGTGGGCTAGGACACAGGGGACGTGTGCATGGATGTTGTGGAGGTGTCTGCCAGTGAGGTGTGTGTCCTGCTTGGTGTTGCGATGATGCAGGTAGTGGATGATGATGTTGTGCATGCAGGTGTGAGAGTTGACGTAACTGGGTGGGAGGTGGAGGAGGAGGAGGAGGACACAGTGGAAATAGTGAATGTTGTTGTGTCTGCAACTGGATGGTGTTTGTGTGAGTGATGTGGGATGAAGTGTGGTGCTTGTGTTTGCCTGTGACACTCTTGGGTGTTGTCCTGTGCATATGCTTATCTCGCTGTGTGCTTGGGATGGGTTAGGGTTGAGGGGAATGGGTCTGGGAAGTGGTAGTTGGAGGGGGAGGGTGGAAACAGGGACAATGGCTGCCATCAAAGAGGAGGCCAGAGCCTGGATTGATCTCTGTTGGGCCGCCAATCCACTGTGAATGCCCTCCAGTAATGCATTAGATTGTTTCATCTGGGCTGCCAGCCCCTGGATGGCATTCACAAGGGTTGACTGCCCTACAGAGATGGATCTCAGGAGGTCAATAGTCTCCTCACGCAGGACAGCAGGGCTAACTGGGGCAGGGCCTGAGATGCATGGGGTGAAGGAGATGCCCCCACTACTGGGTGAGCGAGCACGGACAACTCGATGAGGGGCTGCTGGGAGGGCGGTGCAGATACAGGGGTGGTGGCTCTACCTGTAGCTAGGGTGGTCACAGAACTGTCCGCCACCACCAGGGAGCTTCCGTTCTGAGGAGATATTTCTGTCAGAATTGTCCCGTCCAGTCCCCACCGTGGTGTTCCCCTCGTCCTCTGTCCCACTGGTGCCCTCAGCATCGGTGGACTCTGCCTCCTGGGACTTGTGGGATGCAGCTCCCTCAGTCACCGGTGCCTCTGCTAATGCACCTAAGGACAGGTTGACAAAACAAGAAAGGGGGAGAGAGAGACAAAGGATACACTGGGTCAATGGCTGCGCCAACTCCACCATTGGCGTACACAGCACCCTCACACACAAGGAATAGGCAAACACACAATGCATTGCACCACCACTGATATTGGTAGCCACCAAGGCATGAGGAGGGGCACACACCGCCAACAGAAGCACACCTGGGACCGACGCAGCCCTCACCAGCAGTGGATGCTTACAAGCTAGGTAGGCAGGATTATCCCTTCAGAACCCTAGCTACCAGAGGACCTACGCTGCTATGTCAGGCCTGGCCTAGGGGTACCCACTAACACACATCCACCACCCAGATACCACCCCACCAGCCATAAGTTGTAATGATAGCCACTATATTCACACCCTTGTGGCTGCTGTGATGCCCTCAAGTGCCAATCCAGCTCTGGATAGGCCACCGCCAGTATGCAGGCCATCAGGGGGGTCAGGGTTCGACGGGCACCCCTTCCTCATTGGGAAGCCATCCCCACCTGGGCCTCCGCCATCTTTCTTGCCTAGCGTCTCAGGTCCTCCCACCGTTTCCGACAATGGGTGCTCCGTCTGCCAAAGACCCTCAGGGTCTGCACGTCCTTGACGATGGCACACCATATACCCTTCTTCTGATTGGCTCTGACCTGCAGAGGCAATACACACAGGAAAACACCATTAGACAAACAGTGCAGCCAGTTACACATATGGCCCGCCATACCCGTTTCCATCACTATTGGCACAAGCATAGCCCAGCACACAATGTGTACACCACAAAGAGGACATCCACCCACCCCCTTACATGAGGACTTCACATACACAACTCCATACATTCATGCCACATGCATTGTGCTCACAGTGTACTCACCTGTTGTTCTGGAGGCCCATACAGCAGTCCATACTGGGGTAGGACACCATCTACCAGTCTCTCCAATTCCTCTGAAGTGAAAGCTGGGGCCCTTTCCCTGGTCACACGGGCCATGGTAGGTTCCAGACACAGGTCACAGCAGCACATGCAGTATAGGTCCTCTACTTTGGAAGGTCAGGTAGCAAATGAGGAATCAGATAGAAAATGATGGTCACATCTGCGGCAGTGCATACCGTCACCACAGACGTAGATCACCATTGGCCACTGTAACCCATAGGGCCCAATATTAACCAATGAGGAGTTGCCGACCGCCTCCCACCATGGTGCACAACGTCAGCGGAATTACCTCACTTCCACCTGTCCCTCCACACAGGACAGGAGGAGGACATTACATGGGGGGGGCAGCCCTATGGATTCTTGCTGCGTCACAGGAGAAATAGGCACATACTGTACAAATTACACTGACCCATTACAGGTTCACAGATTGCAAACTCCTGTTGTGGCTCCAGTGTTCAGTTTGTGATAGCCTCCTCACTCTTGTGTCCCTTAGATACCTACCACTGCGTATAACTAGGAGATGGAGACATACCCCAGTGTACAGGCCCCTGGTGGACTTGGCAAGACTGGAGGACAGACAAATTATCCTCACCTATAGACTTGACAGGGCCACAATTACAGAGCAGTGTGCCCAATTGGAGCCTGACCTGATATCTGCTATCTGTCACCACACTGGGATCCCCTCTCTTGTGCAAGAGCTATATGTACTCCATTTCCTTGCAACTGGTTCTTTCCAAGTGAAAGTGGGGTTGGCAGCAGGAATGTCACAGTCACTGGTCTCAATAGTGCTGACAAGAGTGTTGTCTGCCCTGATAAAACACCTGTGTAGCTACATTGTTTTCCCCCACGTTGAGGATTTGGCCACAGTGAAGGGTGAGTTTTCTGCAATGGGACATATCCCCAACATAATTGGGGTGACTGATCGTACACATATTGCATTTGTCCCCCCCCCCCCCCGGCAGAATGAACAGGTGTTCAGGAATCGTAAGAGTTTCCACTCCATGAATGTTCAGATGGTGTGGTTGGCAGACCAGTACATCTCCCCGCTAAGTATCGGTCGGTGCATGATGCCTTTGTCCTGACGAATAGCAGCATCCCAAATGTGATGTCCCAACTTCAGAGGCACAGGGTGAGGCTAATATGTGAGCCCTGGTTCCCACCCAGTATATGTTGGTGTATGGGTATGGTGTGGGCCATATAGTAGTGTGTGGCTAAATGTTGTCCCTCAATTTTTGCAGGTGACTCTTGTTACCCAAACCTGAGGACAGTGATGATGAGGTGCTGTGGTGTTGAATCCTGATGGAAGAGGCTTTGTGGTATTCTGTGAGTGGGCTTGGGTGACCGTCTGTCCAGTGGTCCTGATGGGACATCCTCTCCACTGACATTGGCTGGGGTACCTGTGGGGATGTAAGTGATGTATTATGCTTAAAGTGTATGACATTTGTAGTTCCCTGGCTTCCCCTCGATCCCTGGTTTTGACCTGCCAGCTTTTGCTTGTGTATGGTGATATATTGTGGGTATGTTCGTTTCCCTCTGCTGTGCATGCTTTAGTGATGGGTGTCTATGCAGGGCTGGGAGGGGTGTCCATGCATTGGTTTGGCATGCAGGGCTTGGCACTGGGGTTAGTGAGATGTGTGGGTGTAGTGTGTGGGATGGAGTGGAGTGATGGGAGTGAGGGTGTGGGTGTGAGATGGCATACAGGTAGTGGGGGGTAATAGGTAGTAAATGTTGACTTACCGGTGTCAAGTCCTCCAGCTCACACAGGATGCAGTATTGTCAGTACCTGCTCCTCCCATGCTGTGAGGTGTGGGTGAGGAGATGGGGGTCCAACGCCAGTCCTCTGTATGGCGAGCTGGTGCCTTGCTGCAATGGAACGTACCTTCCCCCATAGGTCATTCCACCTCTTCCTGATGTCATCCCTTGTTCTTGGGTGCTGTCCAATGGTGTTAAAACTGTCCACAATTCTCTGCCATAGCTCCATCTTTCTGACACAGGATATTTGCTGTACCTGTGCTCCAAAGTGCTGTGGCTCTACCCTGACAATTCTCTACACCATGACCCTGAACTCCTCCTCAGTGAAACGGGGGTGCCTTTTTGGTGCCATGGGTGTTGTGTGATGTGTGTTGTTGAGGGTGTTTTGGGTAATGTGGTAATGTGGTGGGGTGTGTGATGTGGGGTGCATGAGGAGTGTATGGGTGTAAGTGGTATATGTGTCTAGTTGTCTCAGTGCTCTTCATCTCAGTCTCCTGATGGCCATTGTTGTTCGTAAGGGGTTGTGGGTAATGTGGGTGTTTGTTTTATAGTGGTGTGGGTTTGCGGGTGTAGTGTTTGTATGGGTGTCAGGTGTGTGTATTTGATATTGGCCAATGTTGGGCTGTTTTGTATGTGGGTGTCCATTCTGTGCGCAGCGGTATGTACCACCAATGGTTTACTGCCATTGAATGTCTACTGTGGTGATTCGTGGTTCATAATGTGATGGGCATTTTGTTGGTGTAACAATATGGGTTTTGGGACCACCACTTTATCACTGACCTTAGTTCTGGCAGATTTGTGTATGTAGCTGTATTTTGTCAGATTGGTGTGTGTGTCATAATATGGTGAACGGATATCTGCCACCGCTTGGTGGCATGCTGTACCAATTCATGGACACCCCTCATAGCCCTGCATGGACACTCATCACTAAAGCATGGACACTATAGAGAACTAACAATCCCACCATACACTAACATACACACCATACTAACATACACAAGTGAAAGCTGGCAGGGCAAATCCAACCATAGAGGAGAAGCCATGGATGAACAATATGTCAGACACATAAACCATAACACATCATTTACCTCCCCACTGGTACCCCAGCCAATGTCAGCGGAGAAGGGGTGCCAGCACTATCCAGTCCCCCAACAGAAGAGGCCCACAGTGATGACAGTAACTCTGGTCTTCAGCATCTGGACGATTTACCTGGCCCATCAGGGACCACTGGACAGCCGGTTACCCAAGCCCAGTCACACACCACCACAGAGCCTCCCCCATCTGGAAACACCACTACAGCACCCACCCAGCGTACCCACACCTCTGTCCCCAGGACACATCAATCAGCAGTGTGCCCACCTCTACAGGGACCCCAGGCCACACCTCGCCCCCAAGACAGTCAGGGACCTGGGGTCAGTGGCAGTGGGCACATGGTTCACGGGACAGAGCTACAGGCCAACAGGAAATCTGGGAGGACTGCTGTTCACCAGGGGGAGGACAGGCCCAGGAAACCAACTCTCCAGGAGGCACTCTCTGTGATCCTGGGAGTCTATCAACATTCCTAGGACACAATGAGCCAGATCCTGGACAACGTGAAGAAGAACAGGCGGCTGCAGGAGGGACAGTACCAGGGGATCAGGGAGGACTTGCAGGCCATCAACAACACCCTGATCTCCATAGCAGGGGTGCTGGCAGACATGGCCAACTATATGAGGGAGGCAATCTCACACCAGCGGGCCCCTGCCACTAGCCAGACAAATGAACAGCCTTCCACTGCAGCTAGTGGCCAGGAGGCCCCGCCACCGGTCTCACATGCCAGCAGCTCCCCTCCTCCTGCTGAAGGTGAACCACCCTGCAAACATTCCCTGCGATCCAGGCAGAAGCCAGAGACACTTGCAAAGACCCCTCCAGGAAATGAGGCTCTCCTGATTGTCACCCTTGTGTCCCACTCAGTCACCCTGTCCACCTTGAACTGCCATTGCTCCCCTTCCTTGTCCCCTTGGACAATGCAGGTGTGCTACAAACAGACTGGAACAATACCCTGGACTTAACTCGATCATCACCCCATCCCATAGCACTTTCCCACTCTATAGTAGCACTTCAATAAACACCCTTTGAAAAAAATCCATTTGGAGTATGTCATGTATATCAAACATGTATTCTTTGAAATAGGTACAAACATTGCAAATTAACTGTACATAGAATGAGCATAGATTAACGACCTGTAGCTGGCTGTAGTGATCACACCCGGAGTATATGTCAATTCACCAACAGGGAACAGAAAGTGTGCATAGAAGTGGGAAATATCAGCACGCCATTGCTACACAGATTACAACCAAAGTAATTGAAATGTAAAGTTACACTGTCCTGTGTGTCATTGGAAGTATTGTCATATAACTGATGTTCTGTTGTCCTCATCCTCTGCCTCTTCATCCTCACTGTCCACAGGGTCTACTGCTGCCACACGGGCCTCTCCAGTCTCCTCCTCCTGCAGAAGAGGGCCATGGCATCTGAGGGACAGGTTGTGTAACATGCAGCATGCCACTACTATCTGGCACACCTCTTTGGGTGAGTAGCATAGGGATCCACCTGTCAGATGGAGGCACCTGAACCTGGCCTTCAGGAGGCCAAAGGTCCTTTCAATGATCCTTCTGGTTCACCCATGTGCCTCATTATAACGTTCTTCTGCCCTGGTCCTTGAATTCCTTACAGGGGTCAGCAGCCATGATAGGTTTGGGTAGCCAGAGTCACCTGCATGAGGGAGACAACAGCACACCAGCAGGCCCCTACCACTAGCCAGTCCAATGAGCAGCCCTCCACTTCTGCTGCCGCTAGTGGGCAGGAGACCCCGCCACAGGACTCACAGGCCATCAGCACCCCTCCCCGTGCAGAAGGTGAACTACCCCGCAAACGTTCCCTGCAATCCAGACAGAAGCCAGAGGCACTTGCTGAGACCCCTGCCAGGAAATGAGACTCTCCTGATTGTCACCATTGTGTCCCACTCAGTCACTCTGTCCACCTTGAACTCCCAGTGAGGGAGGGGTGCCCGTCGGACCCTGACCCCCCCCTGATGGCCCGCGTACTGGCAGTGACATACCCTGAGCTGCATGGACAGTTGAGGGAATCACAGCAGCCACAAGGAGGTGAGTGCAGTGGGTATCATTACAAATTTTGGCTGGTGGGGTGGTATCTAGGTGGTGGTTGTGTGTTAGAGGGTGCCCCTAAGGCCAGGCCACACATTGCAGCATGGGTCCTCTGAAGGGTAATGGTTGCATGGCAAATACAGGTAACCTAGCTTGTTAGTAGTCACTTCCAGGAAGGGCATCGTGGATCCCAGGTGTGCTGCAGTTGGCAGTGTTTGCTCCTCATCATGCCTTGGTGATTAGCCATATCACTGGTAGTGCAATGTATTGTGTAGGCCTGTTCCCTGTGTGTGAGAGTGCTGTGTATGCCAATGGTGGTGTTGGTGCAGTCATTAACCCAGTGTATCCTTTGTCTCTCTCCCCGCCTTTCTTGTTTTGTCATCCTGTCCTTGTGTGCATTATCAAAATCTGGAGGAGGAGCAGGGGCACCGGCAACAGAGGGAGCTGCATTGCACATGACCCTGGAGGCGGAGGCCAGTGATGCAGAGGGAACCAGTCAGAAGTAGGGAGAGGGGAGCACCATGGCAGAGACTGGCAGGGACAACACAGACTCTGATACCTCCACCGATGGGAGCTCCCTGGTGGTGGTGAACACCTCTGTGACCACCATAGCTGCAGGTACAGCTGCCACACCCATACCAGCACCCCCCGTAGCCCCTCAGCGAGTTGCCCATGCCCACTCACCCAGGAGTGGGGGCATCTCCTTCACCCCAGGCACCTCAGGCCCTGCCCCAGTGAGCCCTGCTGCCCTGAGTGAGGATACTTTTGACTTCCTGAGATCCATCTCTGTAGGGCAGTCAACCATTGTGAATGCCATCCTGTGGCTGGCATCCCAGATGCAGCAATGTAATGCATTCCTGGAGGGCATTCATAGTGGATTGGCGTCCCAACAGAGATCGATTCAGGCTCTGGCTTCCTGTATGTTGGCAGCCATCACATCTGTTTCTACTGTGCCCCCTCCCAATACCACTTCTCAGTCCCACTCCCCTCAACCCCAACCCATCCCAGGCACACATACAGACGAGCATGGACAAAAGACAACACACAAGAGTAGCACAGGCAAACACAAGCACGACACTTCATCCCATAGGCACTCACACAAACACCACACAGTTGCAGACACAACCACATCCACTGCCTCCACTGTTCTCCTCCTCCCCCACCAACTCCCATAGTTTAAGTCTGTTTGTGGCACAGGTGCAGTGTCCACACTTACACCTGCATGCACTACATCATCATCCACTATCAGCATCACCTCACCAAGCACAACACACACCTCACTGGCAGACACCTCCACAACACTGTGTCCTCTCCCACCGTGTCTGTCCCCCCCTCCTAAGGGTCATCCACCTCACATCAGCATACCGCGCATGCACCCAAATCCAGCAGAGATACACCTCCAACAACCCCTCCCTCTTCCTCCACTCCCATTACTCCTCCCTCCTCCCACCCCAACGTTCCTAAAAAGCTTTTCCTTTCCCAAATTGACCTCTTCCCTACCCCCCTCCTGCACGTATGGGCAGGATACCAAGGACACAGCCCAGCACCTCAGCCAAACAGTCCAAGGGGACAGTGGTAGCACCACCTACTCATGGTGGTAAGGATACCAGACCTACAACACAGAAGGGGAAGGAGCCAGCACCACCAGGGAAGAAGGGGAAGGGGCCTGCACCATCAGGGAAGAGTGTGAAGGGGCCTTCACCATCTGTGAAGAACAGGAAGGGGCCTGCACCAGCTGTGAAGAAGGGGAAGGAGCCTGCACCATCAGGCAGAGAGAGAAAGAGCCCATCCAACCCTGCCAGGAAGGGTACAGGATCCACAACTCATGGACAGGAGGAGACAAGGCACTCTACAGCAGCGGAAGCTGTCAGGCTAACACCGCCACCACCACCAGCTGTCACAGGGCCCCCACCACCAGCTGTGGAAGTGCAGCCATCAGAGAGTGCAGGGTCTGCCCAGGAGGCTCCTCAACCACCACCAACCAGTGGGCAAGTCACCCACTTGTGAGACTGTGGCCTTACACTCCCCAGGACAAAGCAATGGGCATGTTGCCCCCTCCAGAACCAGTGGGCAAGTCACCCACTTGTGAGACTGTGGCCTTGCACTCCCCAGGACAAAGCATTGGGCATGTTGCCCCATCCAGAACCAGTGGGGACATTCCCATATTCGGCTGAGATGCCACCCATCCCCTGAGGTACCTTCCCACTAGCAAAATGATGCCCCTGCAGTGTTCTCTCCGGCTGTGTCACGAAACAGGTTGGGCCTTGGACTGTGCCCTGTGGCATTATGTGCCCTCATGACTTTGGACTGGGCATTGGCCCTTCATGGACATTTTTATATGTTCGGTTTGTGTGGTGGGTTTTGCTATGCTAATCATTGTCGCTACTCTAGCATTATTGTCTGTGTTTTATTATGTCGCGTGTCGTGTGCCATTGGTTTACGTGTGCAGCTGGTTGTGTGTATGGTGTGTGTGTGTGTCGGGGTGTGTTGTGCTGGTGTGTGTCACTCTCGTTTTCTTCCCACCCTCCCTTGTGTGCTTGGTGGCTGTACTCACCGTTGTCGTCTTTGTCGGCATTAGTGTTCCAGGTGGAGCACGATATAGAAGACTTACAGTTCGAGTTCCATGGTGGCATGGTTCTTCTCTGTGTCTCCAATGGTTAGTCCTTTCACTTCTGATCTCTGTTTCTGCCAAGCTTTAAATGGCGTTGGTACCGCTCCGGTAAAGGTGGCGGTTTGCAGTGTCTTAATATGGTGGACGGTACTTTGTTTTCTGTCTGGCTGTTGTTGGCTACCGCCGTGGTGATTGTTGTTTCCGCTGTGGTGGTTGGTGTGGTACATTGGCTGTCTATGGAAGTTATCACCGCCAAATTTGGCGGTACATACCGCCAGCCAGTTGGCGGTAATACCGCCACTTTATCACTCACTGCCAGGGTCGTAATGTGGGCCGTAGTCACATAGACTGACAAAGATTGAGTTATTTTGGCAGAGAGAATTAGTATCACACAATTTGACCCATAATTTCATTTCAAACATATATTTAAAAATATGTTGGCAAATAGTTTTTTGCAGGAGATACTTGAGTGATGTAAAACAATACTCCATCTCCCACTCTTATTTATACAGGTACACTCTTCTTCCTCATGTAGCATATATACTGATACAGCTGACATTAACAAAACAATAGTCACAAAAGCATTCAGTTACTCATTATATAATTTCCTTCATATGTTTAGAAAACATGTTGGTAGAACAGACAATAATGCCAATCAAGTGCTAATGTAGTATATGAGCAAAATAACTCCCTCTCTTATGTTCCTTGTTTGCCAACATTATTGATTTGTATGGACAGTATCACAACCACAATCACAATATTCATTGGGTATGGGCAAAATACTGATGTATATATCATGTGTAACAAGATTTTCTCACCGAACTTACCTAGGGTGGATATCCCCTCTTCCATATTATGATCCCATTATTTCCTATGGAGATCGTAATAAAGCAGATGGGATATCCTTTCTATCTGAGCCACAGTATTCCTTCCCCCATAATCTAAATAAATCAGGTGCCTAATCATTTAAAAATACTAAAAGTCCTATGTTGATCAAAACTTACATTAGGGCTAATACATGTCATATTCTAGCTCCAGCACCAAAAGACCTCCATGAAGAAACATATATCACCTCACAGTGCATATCACTATTGGTATCATGGCAAACAGTATCCTCAGAAACCTGACTAAAAACTAGATGTATCCTCATGCTCAACTATAAGAACAAATGCTGAAGTGCAGTGCTTGAAAGTGAAAAAAACAAAAGAAAGAACTAATGTTTTTCCTTGCCCATGTATAGAGCAGATTCAATAAGCATAACCCAATAGAAAATGAAAATGTTGTTGATTCCTATACATTAACGTTAGCATATAAAAACTTCATGCCACTTCATACTCAAATTCACTGAACAAAAACTAGTGTGAACAAGGAGGTGCATCATGGGGTGAACCCTAGCTGTGGAGCAAGATGGCTGCTCCTTAGGATGGCTCTGCCGTCTGAGATCTCCAACCTCCATAAATCCTGAAAACAGCTCACCTGAGAGGGAAATTGTGTCTGCAAATTGCCCCCTAATGACAGAGACACTTGCTGCTGCCTGGGAGTGCCCAGATCGGGCCGAGCATGGGGCCTTGGTGAGGCCGGCGAGCAGGCTGTTGCGCTAGCGAGGCACAACAATGGGAGTGACTCCTTCTTGGGGATAGCCTGAAAGCTGAATCAGCTGCCAACACACATGCGAGCCACTGAGGGGGTGAATACAACAGTTGGGTGGATACTGCAGACCAGAGAGAGGTGCTGGCTGTACCTGCATTTATGCGACTCAGGGCTGGGCGATGCCGACTGACACACTGGTAACAAATTGCACGGAACACCGGTAAGTGCGTGGCTTATATTGCTTGGCCCCCCCTGAGAACCTCCCTTGCTTCTGGCTGGGAGACCAGGCACTACCTTATACTGCTAGCAGCCCATGTGCACTGCACCACCTTCTGGGCCTAGATGCAGGCACTGCTCACGTATGTGGTAGTGCACAACACCACTGCATGTCACTGAGGCCTCTCCCTGCCTGCGATTGGACACCCTGGACCAGCCGCGGCCGTAAGCTGCTGTCTACGTGCCAACGTGTGTTTGGGTGCTGGCCCTGATGTGCAGCTGGCTAAGCAGCTTGGGGCCCATGCTCTTGCCCTCACCTCCAGTCCAGCACCACCTGGGAATTGTTTGGCCTACACGACTCAACACCGCCCTGGTGCACTCGTCAAAGCATCAAATGACCTGCTGCTGACCAGAGTGGATTTTGGGAGGGGGGTTCAGATGACTGTGCATCTTCCCTCTACCTAATAGTTCACTCCCCCAATACAGTGCTGGTACCAGTGGCCCCCTGCCTGCCATGGAGTCATGACAGCACAATCACTTCACTGACTCCTACTGCTCAACCCTTTGAGTGCAGGGGAGAGCTTTTGCATCATCTGGCTTGCAAGGAGTGTTGTGCAGAGAAAGCTTGTAGCCACAGCTGGACTACCTCCAACAACGCTGCTGGCCAGCAGAGTATGCCCTTGCCACCCCCCCACACCAGACTGTGACGACCCGGGGAGAGGCAGGGCTCTGGGACTCTTTCCATCTGCCATTGCTTGTGCCAGCCACAAGTGGCCTCTTGTTCCATTGTGACAATGACCAGTGTATTCCTATCCTGCATTGAGGGTCTCTCCTTGTGGAGTCCCTAGCCTTTCAACTCCACCAAGGCCTGACAAGTGAAGCTAGGTTTTGGGAACAAATGTCTAGCCTGCCAGGCAGATCACAGCTCACTCCCCCGAAACTTACACAGAGTGCACCAAAAGCACAGCAACATAGGAATCAGAATCAGACCTCAAAAAATTTATTGATTGAATTGAAATCCAGCCTCATGTCAATTGACACGAAAAATGTATATCCTTACAAATCGTCTTGATCAAGTCAAGCAATGTGTTGACAAACATGCACATTGGCTGGACCTTCCTCACTACAATATGCTTGCCTCACTCTGGCCATCCAGATCTCTTTCTTTGACTGTGTGCCCTCAACTAGCTATACCTCTTTGGCTACCCGGCCAAGATGGCCTGGGATGTTCACACAGCTTCCCTTCCACTTCAAGGGATTTTTCCCATTTGTGTTCTCGATTAAACTGTGGGGCAGAGTTGGGTGGGAGGTCACCTTAGTCTCAATCAAGTTCTTGGGATGGTGTGGGTGGTGGACAGGCTGAGGCTGTTTTCTATGTTTGTTTAAAAATGCTGCTTGCTTTTTCACTTCCAAAAACACCAAGGCACCATATCCCATTCCAGTCGAGAGATACAGACCTGACATAATGGCTACACACACTTGTGGGATGAATGACAGCAGGAACATTCATGCCTATCTTAAAAGACATAAAATATATATATATATATATATATATATATATATATATATGCGCACTACACCTCATGAGAGGCACTGATTCTAAATTGTGTGCCAGTTGGTGCAGCAAGATAAGCCAGGGGAGTCGCTATCCTAATGCACAGAGGGCTCCTCTGGAAGATAGGAAATGTGATTTTTGACCCAGAGGGCCGATACGCCATGGCCGCAGGTACACTCCACAGCCAGCCTGTGACCCTCACCACTATCTATGTTCCAATCTCTGATGATCCAGTCTTTTTTCTCAGAAACCTGGAGGCTGATCACTGGGCTGGGCTCTGGTGAAGTGCTCTGGGTTTGGCCTTTCACATAACATAACTTGACATAACATACCCCTCCATGATGAGCTGGACAAATCAGGACTATCCAGGAGACCCCATCGCAGCATGGCACAGACACTCTGAACAATTATCCTGGGTCATGGCCTGGTAGACTTTAGAAGACACACACAAAACAATATGGAAAGGTACATGTTTCACACCACACCTTAGCTCCTTTCCAGAATCGAATACTGGCTAATCTCTCGAGATTTCAGCACATGGACCATGGCTGTTTCACACCTAACCTCTTCCGATCACATACCAGTGCTCTTGGAGCTGTCGATACCCTCTGTTGTGCCCCAGGCCTTCTTTTGCTGCTTATAGCTGGAAGAGCTTCATGATACGGCATTTCCCAAAGATATCCATAAAGAGATATGTGACTACTTCACACTTAATAAAGGTTATGTGCAATCACCATTGACTCTGTGGGAGGCTTTCAAGGTGATCATATAGGTAAACAGGCTAGGGTGCTCAAATCCATCCGTGTGATATTATCACAGCTAGAATGAGACATCCACATGCTAGAAGAAGTATATTTCCAACATAGGAACAGGGCACTTCTGGTCTTCATCTGTGCTAAGGTATCAGAGTTCATGGTGGAGACAGGCAGAGAGGTCTCTTACTTGCAGGGAGATACACAGGCCAGATGATATGGGGAGGGAGACTACCCAAGCAGGATCCTTGCGGGGCTGCTTCTAGCACCGCACACATCCTCTCATGTCATGGACCTCCCCAACTAAAAATCCAAGCATGTTTCTACCCGGTTTACTCAACTTTATGTTCCTCAGACTGGACCTTGGAACAGTCAACTTGACTGAATATTTTGACAACAATAAACTAATATGCCTAGACAGGGCACAGCATGAGTGCCTAGATTCATCTATCACAATGTCTATCACAACAAATGAGATAATTCAGACCTAATTCAGTGCGATAGTGCTCCCCCTGGGAGCCCCCACAGGGAACCCCCACCTTCCCCAGTGACGTCCGATAAAGTCAGTGCGTGATCGCACGCTGACCTCATCAGAGGGTGCCTTCCATCGCACTGGAAGCGTGCTCTGAGGAGAAACAGATTAGTTTCTCCTTGGTACGGGGCAGGAGAGGTCAGAGAGGCATGAAAAAGAAAGGAAAGGATTTTCCTTTTCTTTCTATGTCTCTCTAAGCATTCCTGCAGCCTGATCATAAACGATCAGGCTGCAGGAATGCCACTAGACATCAGGGAGGTTTTGTTGGGGGGGAAATTGGCATAGGGGGAGTGACCCCTTTGGCAAGGGTTGCTACTCAAGGAGGGACATTTATTCTAAAGCTACTTCTGCCCCCCCGGGGGCAGATCTGCCTATATTAGTTAGGACGATCTGCCCCTAGGGGGGACAGAAGCGATTAGACAGCAGGGATAATTTATTCATTTGTGTTTATAAGAGGAGTGAACTCTTAGGCAAAGGTCGCTCCCCAGGGGACAGTTTTATTATTAGGCCTTTTCTACCCCCCCTGGGGGCAGATCAGCATATATTAATTAGGCGCCTCTGTCCCCAAGTGAGGCAAAAGGCACTAGACATCAGGGATTTTCCTTTGTTTGTTTTTATAGATGGGGAGTGAGCCCTTAGGTAAGGGTGGCTCCCCTGGGGGACAATTTTATTTTAGGTCATTTCTGCCCCCCTTGGAGGCAGATTGGCCTATTTTTCTTAGGCCAATAGGGGCAGAAACCACTAGACACCAGGGATTTGTTTTGCACCAATTTCACGCAAGGGGAGCAAATCCTTAGGCAGGGGTAGTTCCCCTGGGTGGAAAATTTATTTTAGGCATTGCTTCCCCCCTTGGGACAGATTGGCCTATTTTTGTAAGGCCCATCTGCCCCCAGAGGGGGAAGAAAGCCCATGAGAGACCATAGAAGATTTTTATTTATTTTGAAAGACGGTGGGGGTATGGCCATATCCCCACCCCAAATAAATGGGGACAAAGTTGTTCTGCCCACCGGCGGGCAGATGGGGCAATTACCCCTGAGCCACTTCCCAGGTGGCCACAAAGCCTATTACATGCCAGGGAATTAAAAAAAAAAATAGTGGGGTGGTGGCTACCAACCAGTATGGGCATGGTTCTGCCCCCACCCCAATTGAAGGGGTTAACAATCTTTCAGCTGTCCCCCCGCACACTAAAACATCTTATCCCACAGCAAGCAAGAGGACATTTGATTATTTGGGGTTTTGAGTTTACATTTGGGCCATGAGAGCTTGTCTAACTCTCACTTGGAATGGTGAGGGCTCCACTTTTTGGGCCTCTGGATGTTTCCACATAGTAAAATCTATGAGACTTAGACTCATCTGAAAACTAAACATTGGGGTGAGTCAAGGGTGGTGTGTTTTACATGTACCCCACACCATTTTCTTACCCACAGTGCCCTGCAAACCTCCCACATTTTTGTGATGGAACCTTCCGGAATCTGCAGGGACCCACAAAATTCCTACCATCCAGCATTGTTGCATCGATACCGATAAAAATTCTGCCCCACTTGTCAGCTTAAAAACGTTTTTTTTTCAAACTGCCCTTTTGGTCCTTCTTTGGTTCCCCCTTATTTTTAACATGCTTTTGGCTCTTCTCTGTCACAGGCATTTGGCCCGCCTCCACAAGTGAGGTATCATTTTTACTAGGAGACTGAGGGGAACGTTAGGTGGTAGGAACTTTGTGCTGGTATGGTGATCCCACACAGAAATGTGGGAAAAAATGTGGGGTTCTTTTAGGTAAATTTGAGGTTTTATGAGGATTCTGGGTAAGAAAACACTGGGGGATCCACGCAAGTCACACCTCCCTGGACTCCCTCTGATGTCTAATTTTCAGAAATGTTTGGGTTTGGTAGGTTTTCCTAGATAGCTGCTGAGCCCAGGACCAAAAACACAGGTGCCACCCGCAAAACAGGTCGTTTTGTATTTGATAATTGTGATAATTTGGATGTGTCCACATAGTGTTTCGGTGCATTTCCTGTTGCGGGCACTAGGCCTACGCACACAAGCAAGGTACCATTTTTATCGGCAGAGCTGGGAAAACGCTGGGTTAATGGAAGTTTGTGGCTCTCCTCAGATTCCAGAACTTTGCAGCACTGAAATGAGAGGAAAAGTGTTTTATTTGCCAAATTTTGAGGTTTGCTAAGGATTCTGGGTAACAGAACCTGATGAGAGCACCACAAGTTACCCCATCCTGGGTTCTCCTTGGTGTTTAGTTTTCAAAACTGTATAGTTTTTCTAGGTTTTCCTAGGTGCCGGATGAGCTAGAGGCCAAAATCCACAGCTAGGCACTTTGCATAAAACAGGTCAGTTTTCTTTGAGAAAATGTGATGTGTCCAAGTTATGTCTTGGGGCATTTCCTGTCGCAGGCACTAGGCCTATCCACACAAGTGAAGTACCATTTTTATTAGGAGACTTCGGGGAATGCTGGATGGAAGGACATTTGTGGCTTCTCTCGGATTCTATCACAGAAATGTGAGGAATTTTTTTTATTTTGCCACATTTTGAGGTTTGCAAAGGATTATTAGTAACAGAGCTTGGTGAGAGCCCCACAAGTCACCCCATCCTGGATTGCCTGAGGTGTCTAGTTTTAAAAAATGCGCAGGTTTGGTAGGTTTCCCTATGTGCTGGCTGAGCTAGAGGCAAAAATCCACAGATAGGCACTTTCCAAAAATCACGTCACATTTCAATGTAACAATGTGATGTGTCCATGTTGCATTTCCTGTCGCGGGCATTAGGCCTACCCATGAAAGTGGGGTACCATTTTTATCGGGAGACTTGGGAGAACACAGAATAGAAGAACAAGCATCATTGCCCCTTGTCTTTCTCTACATTTGTTCCTTCCAAATGTAAGACAGTGTGTAAAAAAGACGTCTATTTGAGAAAGGCCCTGTAACTCACATGCTAGTATGGGGACCCCGGAATTTAGAGATGTGCAAGTAACCACTGCTTCTCAACCTCTTATCTTGTGCTAATTTTGGAAACAGAGAGGTTTCCTAGATACCTATTTTTCACTCTTTATATTTCACTAATTGAATTGCTGTATACCCGGTATACAATGAAAACCCATTGCAAGGTGTAGCTCATTTATTGGCTCTGGATACCTAGGGTTCTTGATGAACCTACAAGCCCTATATATCCCCCCAAAGTATACGAGTCCAGCAGATGTAACGGTATATTGCTTTTGAAAAAATGACATAGCAAGAAAAAGTTACAGAGTAAAATGTGAAGAAAAATTGCAGTTTTTTCACCTAAATTTCAATTTGTTTTATTTCAGCTGTTATTTTCTGTAGGAAAACCTTGTAGGATCTACATAATTGTCCCCTTGCTGAATTCAGAATTGTTTCTACTTTTCAGAAATGTTTAGCTGTCACTAACTGGAAGGAGGCTAAAAGCACAAAAATAGTGAAAATGGGATATGTCCCAGTAAAATGCCAACATTGTGTTGAAAAATGTGGTTTTCTGATTTAAATCTGCCTGCTCCTGAAGGCTGGGAATATGGTGATTTTAGCACCACAAATCGTTTGTTGATGTCATTTTCAGGGGGAAAAAAACCACAGGACTTCTTCTTCAGCCCTTTATCAGCATTTCTTTTTGAAAAACAACATTTTAGCTGTATTTTTGCTAATTTCTTGGTCTCCTCTATGGGAACCCATAAACTCTGGGTACCTTTCAAATCCCTAGGATGTTGGAAAAAAGGATCCAAATTTAGCGTGGGTAGCTCATGTGGACAAAAAATTATGAAGGTCTAAGCGCAAACTGCCCAAATTGCCAAAAAAAGGCCTGGCACATGAGGGGGAAAAGACCTAGCAGGGAAGGGGTTAATCTGTGGAACTGCTAAAAGGGATGATTCTCCCTAAGATGACAAGGGTGGAAACTATCTTATAGAAGTAAACAGTTCTTAGCTGTAGTTTTCTTGTATATAGTGATCTTTAAAGCTCCTTGTTCAGCTATGATATTAAAATCCAGAAAAAAATGTTGTTTATTGCTTATTGTGTTTGTTGAATTTCAGAAACTCGTCTTGTCTGTTGAACCACCTCGGAAACCACCCTGCCGATCAGCAGAATCCTCTCATATGACAAATACATCACCAATATATCTTTTCCACATCTTGCTATGATGTCCATAGGGGTTGTGTGTGCTTAGGATCTTATGTGTTTCTAAGTGGTGGACATAGAGTCCAACTATGCTCGGCTCAAAGGTACTTCCCATGCTGGTCCTATGTTTTTGTAGGAAAAGAGCTCCCTCAAAATCAAAAACATTCTTTGTCAGAGCCTAATGACAGCATTCCATCACCCTATTGTGTGGTTTTTGGTTCTCCCAGTCTACCTCAAAGAGAACTTCTTTGATTATTCTCAGAGTACCTGTGTGTAGAAGACTGGTATAAAGACTCTCAGTACGATAGTTATTAAATGTTTGCTCCTCCTTAACGTAATTTTCTTTTTTACTCTAAAGTAGCGCAAACCTAACTCCATATTTATATTTTGACAATAAACCCGTCTAGCGTCAAAATATCAACGTTAGCGCCATTTTTTGGGATTTTTAGGGATCCATCTTGCTTCCCATTGCGAGAATGAGATGCAAGGTAGGGGGTCCCTTCTTAAAAATTATGCTATCCTCCCAGCGTCATATTTAACTGCCCACGCTAAAACCCCGCACACATAGAAAGTGGACTAAAAAAATGATGCTAAGGCTGATTAGCGTCAAAATTGAACGCTTGGTCAGACTAGGCTTTAAAATGCAGTTAGGCACATTTCCTTAGAGAAACACCATGGATTCCACCATGGTGTCCCTATTTTGGGCACATAGATGCCCAAATCATAGAATCACCCACACCACAGGGACACTACAGGTGGAGGGAGCCCATCTCAGGTAAGTTAAGGTAATAATATATGTTTTAATATTATGTGCCAGTGGGGGCCACTTACATGTGGTCAGCATTGGGGTTTTGGTAATGACTCCTGTCAATATGTAGATAGGAATCATTTTTTTGGCTGCTTGTGCATGAAAAAATGACGCTAGGCTGACTAGCAGCTGATATTTTGCCCCTAATCTGCCTAGTGCCATTTTTTCTACTGCCGTCCAGCCCCGGCTAGCGTAATTATTCACAACACTAGCCATTCCTTAGTGCCATCATGTGTCATTTTATAATTATGGCTCATAGGAATGGCGTTATCTTGCATTACATATTTTGTGACATAACTGTGCTAGCGTAGTTGTGCATAATTCTTCATAAATATAGGCCTCAATGTCCTGTCTTAGTAAATTGTGATTGGGTCAAAGACTATGGGGTCATTATGAGTCTGCCAAACTCCAGCAGTCAGGTTTCCGGGAGTGGGGCTGCCTTCACGTGGGTCCAATTATGAGTTCCCTGCTAGTTCAGGGCTGCTGGCCCAGTGGGGGAGACCCCACAACATTGACACCGGCTCATAATTGAGCCGGTGGCAATGTTGCGGTGCGTAGGGTGCAATAGCACCCATCGCACTTTTCACTATCTGCAATGCAGGCAGTTAAAAGAGATAAAGGGAGGTCAATGGGGGCCCCTGCACCACTTCTCTGCTAGCTTTTACATGGGGATGCTACTTCCATGCACAAGCTGGCAGAGAGGGGACTGTATACAGCACTGTCCTGGCAGATGAGACTACCGGCACTGCCAGCACCTCCTGTGGAGGGAAACTGACAGTGCTGGCGGTCCGACCATGGTGCTTTCACCATGGTCATAATGTGGCGGTCTGACCAGTCAGACTGCCACCAATGAGGCCCTATGTCTTTGGTAAAATGTAATCCAGGATATAACACAGATTCTGATTTTTCAGACACTGGTTCTAGTGGTTCTGAGACTGGTATGGGTACTGAGGGGAACTACCAGGCTAGGAGGAACAATAGGAGAAATAGGAGATTAGGTTTCAGACAGCCAAGAGGGTGGGGTCAATATCCCGGATCACCCAATACAGTTTAGTCACTCATCAGTTTAAATACGCTGAGCTAATGTTCTGCTGCTCCATATTTTTTTTAATTTTAAGACTTGTTTGTAGCGTTTGTAACATTAATGTTACTTACCCTACAGTGGGGCTGGTCGCTCATAATATTTGGATGGACATGCTTTTCTGTTGCATACCTTTCTTTTCTATGTAGGTCCCCTCTATAGGAAGCCAGTCATTTCTGCTGGTCCTAGCACAATATTTGAATGACCTGTAATCAAGACTCAAGATGTCACATTTTTTTGCAGCTAGTGTACTAATCATAGCTTCGCTGGTAACATTAGTGAACAATTGAAAATGTATGTGATGCATAAGTGTCCATTCAGAAGATATTATTAGCCTTCTGGTAGCAAAATCGCTATAGAATCTCAAAGTTGAGTGACCCATAGTAATTAAGGCAAGCTTAAAATGTGTTTCTTCCAAACCTAAAAGAGTTTACTTTGGAAAACCAGCAATTTGTTTATCTCTCTACTGGAAATGCGAGAGGCATGGAAGGATGCAGTTCCTATATCGTAGATAGGCAGGTCTTGGGCAGAGTGGCAAAGAACTGACAACATGTTGAAGCTAACTCTATGTTCAAATACATTCAAAATAAAATGTCACATAGTGCACAGTGCATGACCTGTAATGCAGTTTGTTTTAAAAGTTCATTTTTTTTTTAATCTTGCTTTTTCATGTGTGTAAAACCAATGAGAAGGTATGTACATGCGATAACCTAAAAATTAAATACATCAGGTAT
Source organism: Pleurodeles waltl (assembly GCF_031143425.1). Classification (NCBI taxonomy): domain Eukaryota; kingdom Metazoa; phylum Chordata; class Amphibia; order Caudata; family Salamandridae; genus Pleurodeles; species Pleurodeles waltl. The sequence continues at coordinate 267,314,624 of NC_090440.1, forward strand.
TGCAGTATTCCAGTCATGTACTTCTGTCATTAGAATCTAGTCCACACAAATGGATAGTCTACTATATAATATTGCAAAACATATTTTGACACTTTAACCCTGTCCCTGATGTTGTAATTATATGTTTTCTGGATTATTCTAGTTACACAGAAGTTCTGCTTTCTGGACGCACTGACACCAAGGATTCAGACAATGTGCTGACCCAATACAGAAAACCAATCTTACTACAACCACCCCGTAGCCCACTAAACAAAATTTGAGTGAGGCATGTTTTGAATAACCATCACTCCCATGAGAAATTACATGGATAGTAGTGGAAACCCTACCACCTTTTATTAAAAAATAAAACACTCAAGGCCACTGGAACATGAGGGATGCATTTTAAAGATCTAGGGCCTGGTTTCTGTAGTGGCAGATGAGTTACTCTGTCACAATGATGATGGATATCCTGTCTGCCAAAATCAAAATCTCATACGATATAATGCAGTGCTTAATTTGTAAATAAAAAGGTGCCGGTGCCCAAAGCCCTCTTCTTAAACACACGGCTGCTGCGATTCAAACTGCGAGCATGGAATACTGAGGCAGCTAATTCTGAAGCCATCTCAGGCCTCTTCAATCCATTTAAAGCCACTCCCTGCCCCTTCAGCTCGCACCTGCAGCTTTCTGCTTTCTCTCATTGTGACACTTTTTTGGTTTTCTCTCCCTCTTTCTTTCCCAAATGTGTCTTTTGCCCGCAGCAGATGCTTGAGGCAGAAGGCTAAGCTCCAGCCCTCAAAAATAAGTGCCAGTGCTCAGCGCCGGGAACAACAAGCACAAATTAAGCACTGATATAATGGGATTTAGATTTCTGCAGACGGGATATCTGTCACCGTTGAGGCAGAGTAACTTATCTGGAAATATCTATATCAGCCCCTTAGTTTAAAAACAAAACCCTTTTCTAGTGTACATGATATACATTTTACCTACAATAAAGACAAAATGGCAGCAGCAACATTTACCAAAGGTGTATATTTTTAGAGCACCCCTTTCTGCTAGTTCTCGGTTATAAGATTATTCTAGCACACTAGAAAATAAAGCCCTGTTTTGAGTTTCAGAGATTATCACACCTGCATAGCTGTGAGAACAATGAAACTTGAGTTCAATATAATAACAAGGCCTACTATCCTTGATGTGCAAGGCATGCTGCACTGGTAAGCTCAGCAAGTAAAGGCTCAGTTCCTTCCTTCCCGGTAGCCTTCAGTTAGAACTGGAGATAAGATTATGCATGGCCTGTCCTATTGTCACCTGGCATGAAAATTCTCCCTTACGCCTCACTCTTGTAGTCTCTGTCCTTTTCAACAATAATAAACAAGGCACATTGTTATCAGCCTTCGATAAACGTCTGACAAAAATCAACAGGGGACTGTATTTTCGTCATTGATGCATTTTGAAGCAGAGACAATTTTAGTCAGAAGACAGCTAAAATAAGCCATTTGTGTCTTCCAAAACTGGGAGTCACCTGCCTGATTGAGGTCTGCTGGAATTTATGGATTAACTACTGTGAATTTATTCAAGCAATCGTGATCATCACGATGCAGAAAAGAATAATATAAACTAAATGTGCATTACACATATTCACATTTGATTGATTAGCACATGCAACTCAAGATGGGGCATACCCAGAAGAGAAAGACCTACTATTTGTGAGACTAGCAACAAAGGAGAATAATTGCACTCTCCAACATAGGTGGCCCATCCTTAAGTGTGAAGGGGTCCCCATCCCCACCTTTTTTCAAACATAAAGAGAGTCTATCAGGCAAGGCAAAGGGCAGCTTGACAGACAATCTCCAATCTTCAAGTCGGTTAGCCAGGTGCAGTACTTGTGCTAAATGTGCAGGTGCCTGGCTACCTGAGCTGAACTTTGCCAGGCTGAAAATGTAGCAGCCCTGTAGGTGTGACCTCGTCAACCTGGCAAAGCCCTTGGTGGTCCTTTACTTCATGATGAGGAGAGGTGTCTTGGCCCTTCTGTTTAAATCCTTGATGAGTCCAGAGCCAAGTGTCGTCACCGAGTGTGGTGGGGTCAGCCGTCACCCTCACCCCATCTCACTCTGTGATGAGTAAGGGACTGCCACCTACATTCATTGGCTGAAGGCCAGCCAATGAGGGAACCTGGCAGTCCCAGTCATCAAGAACCCCTGAGGTTTCCCTCCGACCACCCAAGATCACCGCTGCAGCCCAGTACATTTTTATTTCTTTTAATGCTTGGTGAGTGTATGTGTGTGTGTATGTATGCATATGCTGTGAATGTGTGCGTGTGTGTGTGCTTGCAAATACATGGGTGTGAGTGAATCTGCATGTGTCTGTGTGAGGCTTGCCCCCTCTGTTCAAATTAGCAGCTACCACTTCCAAGGTTTATGGTTTCTGCAAAACAAAAATAGAGACAATCATTTTTTTATGTTTGCCATTGCTGACACTTTTTCTTGAAAGCTGTAATTTAGTACCCATTTATCTCAGCATGATTTGTGGACATTAATTTGTTTCTTTGTCTACCTTTTTATAGAAATGGTTGCCTTGATTTCTGAGGTGCAGTCAGTGGCTTCTGTCACATTTGTTAAATACACTGGTTTTGGTTTGGGTGGGGTTGGGCAAAGGCTTTCCTTGGGTCTATCGGGATCAAGGGTCTAATTACAAGTCTGGCAGTCACTAGACTGCCAGACTCGCGGTAGCAGTCTGGACTGCTCCGGCTTTGACGGGCAGACCATCAAATTAAAAGTTTGGCTGTCGGCCGCCAAAAACAATCTCGGATCCTGATGGAATGAAGTCAGTGCTGCTGTGCTGATTACAACTTTGTTCTCTGCCAGCCAGCGGTCTGACAGCCATGACAAGGCCAGTGAAGAAAAAGTGCAGGGGGTAGCATGGAGGCCCGTGCACTCCCCATGCCAAAGGAATGGGCAGTGCAGCGGTCCCCCTGCCCGGCACCCTTGATAGGCACACTGTCTGATGTGCAGACAGTGTGCATTTCAAGGGTGCTGGTGCAACCTGTGTGCGGCAGTATTGCCGCGGGCTCAACAATGAGCTGGGAACAATGCTGCTGCACCTTTCCCGCTTGCCAGGGCCAGTGGAAACCTTGGTTTCCGCCCGTCAGCCCAGTGGGAGAATTGTACCAGGGCTGGTGGGGAGACCGCCAACACTGTGACCATCTCCTCACTGGGAGTTTGACAGACGGATGTTTCTGACTGTCCAACTCCTAATGACCAGCTAAGTCTTCTCTTGGAAGCACTATGCCCCTGGTGCTTACTTACATGTACATTTTTGTGCGATTCTCTATCATCAATTAGGAAACCTGAACAATAATTCAAGAAGTTTTTGTCAAAGCACCTAGAGCGAATGAGCAAAGCACCTTACTCCAGAATTCACGTTTGTTTTAAAACCACACATATAACTTTTCTCTTCAATCAAACTGATACATAAAAGTAGTTTTACTCCACTTTGGGGTATGTCAGGTACTTCACTTTCCTGTCAATTTCAAAACAGAATAAAGACTTGCCATTGGCACGCTCCTGGCTTTTCGATCTGCTCCGTCCTTTTATTCTGGTGGCATGACGGATTACTTGTTAATTATATCTAATCAGAGTATGCACAACCAGCAAGGTGCCAGACAGCACAAACATTTTATTGTTAGTGAGTAGACCCTTGAGAATTGCATGAATCACAGAAGTATAAGAAGCGCAGGTAGATTAACTATTCTCTACACAACAACAACTCAAGGCCTGGCATTAGCAGTCTAAACGAATTTAAAACAGTAATTACATATGGTTTTTGATGGTATGCTAGAGAAAAACGTTTTGAAGGTTTCCAGTTTATCTTCTTATTTATAATAGTTAACATGGGCATTAAAACACCTCCATTATACAGTCCATGTAGTGAAAATACGCCTTGATTTCGTGGTTCTTCTCTGGTTTTTTTTTTATTTCGCAGAACTTGACAAAATATGACAAATTAATTTTTTCAAAACATTTCATTGAATTGTAGAAACAAAATATTACCGCCACTGGAATCACTCTATTAGCTCAATTGGTATGTTGTAGTGAAAACTGGGAATTCCCAGGGGCTTATTTCACATTACGGCGGTGCAAAAAAATTCCCCCACCCCACGCCTTATTTACAAACTAGCACAATGTCACCACTGCACCAGTTTGTAAACCATTGCGTCACATTATACCTGTGCCAGGTATAATGCATGAAAGTGAGGTGTTCCCACACATGGAGGCCCCAAAAAATGGCGCAGTGAAATCTACAAGATTTCACTGTGCCATTCCAGAATCATTTTTTAACACTTGCTCAGCTCTTTTCAATGGGCCTCCACGAGCTTTGCTGGACTCGTGTCAACATTTTTGATGCTAGTCCAGCAAAGCGCCACAACTGCATCAAAAATATTTACAAGGTTGTGCTAATGAACACTATGGTGCACTGTATTATAAATACATAACTACCATGGTGTCATTAGGGGGCCAAAAGGTAACTGAAGTTGATAATGCGTCCCAATCTAGGTAATTTATTCGATCTGGGACTCGTTGTAGGCCAATGAATCTTTTGACCCTGATTGGAGACTCCTTAAGACGAGATAACTAATCAACATGTCATTCAATAGGTCAATAACCTCATCAATATTCACAATAGCAAATTCATCTCTTTAATCAATGACATCAATAAGAACTGAAACACACCATGACCTTTCAGTCATGAATAACCACACAAGGTTTAGTAAGATTATGACATTTAGGGCCATATTTATACTTTTCGACGCACAACTGCGCCAACGCAGTTGTGCATCAAAAAATCTAATGAAAAATTACTTACACCAGGCAGCGCCGGCGTAGGGGAATATGGAGCTTGGGCGTCAAAAAATGGGGCAAGTCAGGCTGAGGCAACATTTTCACCTCAACCCGATTTGCGCCATCTTTTTGGACTCCCAACCCCCATTGAAATGACTCCTGTCTTAGCAAAGACAGGAGTCATGCCCCCTTGGCCAATGGCCATGCCCAGGGGACTTATGTCCCCTGGGCATGGTCATTGGGCATAGTGGCATGTAGGGGGGCACAAATCAGGCCCCCCTATGCCACAAAAAATAAAAATAAAAATACTTACCTGAACTTACCTTAAGTTCCCTGGGATGGGTCCCTTCATCCTTGGGCGTCCTCCTGGGGTGGGCAAGGGTGGCAGGGGGTGTCCCTGGGGGCATGGTAGGGCACCTCTGGGCTCCTTCTGAGCCCACAGGTCCCTTAACGCCTGCCCTGACCAGGCGTTAAAAAATGACGCAAAAGCGGCTGGACGTCATTTTTTTTGACCCGCCCACTCCCGGGCATCATTTTTGCCCTGGAGTGTAAATACGGCGCATATGCCTCGGAGTCATTTTTTAGAAGGGAACGCCTACCTTGCATATCATTAACGCAAAGTAGGTGTCCACGCTAAAAAATGACGCAAACTCCATGAACTTTGGCGCTAGACGCGTCTAACGCCAGAGTATAAATATGGAGTTTGTTTTGCGTCGAATTTGCGTAAAAAAAAACGACGCAAATCCGGCGCAAACAGAGCATAAATATGGCCCTTATTCCCTATTGATTACACTTCTACTAGTCAGTTTATTAATCTCATTACCAGAAAACACATCAGCAATGTCACAATACGGCAACTCAAATAAGATTTCATCAAATCAAAAATCATAAACATTAGAAAAAAGCACGATGTCAACATGGATTAATTTTAGCAGAGTATCATTAGCGCATTCTTCAACAAAGCATAGATTCAGTCATTTGTCTATTTGCGTTCATTCAGTGAACTCCTTAAAAAACCTCGAAATAGCATTGGCATGTTGGGCTTCATGCAAAACAATTTAGCAACACAAATTTAGAAAACTTCTAACTATGGTCTCTATCAAAAGGAAGCAGTTGGTACCTAGAAAGAAAAGGCAAACAGACAATTACAATTTCATCATCATATAGTTACCCTCCGTAATGGGTCAGCATTCAGAGTCAGTCTTCGTCCTCAGGTAATCAGTTGATTCACCATCAGCCAGGAATGCAGCAAAGTTCAGCAAGATAAGTAATAAGGGACACTTCCCTCAGAAGGAGGAAAGGTATGAAACGGGCAAGGCAAAGTAAGGATGGTTTGAAGAGTCAAACAGCAAAGTCTTTAAGACAGAGTGACAAAGTGGCTAGAAAACCGCAAAGAATGGCACGTAATGGCAGTGGCAAAAAGGTAGCACGGAATGGCTGGATTCTCCTTGTGTCATGGCATTATATCAATCTTGATGTACAGTCCACTAATTTCCAATTGGGTACATTTTGGTGCATCATTATCTCCATCCAAATATTAGCTCTTCACTTCATTAGGATTGTTACTTTAGGACAGTTCTCACATAGTTTATTGGCTCCTGTAATTGACGTCTCCAATGGGTAGAATGTCAGGTACAACTTCTTATTCTCGCGGTCCTAGTCTGTAGTCCCATTGTCTATACCAGTGCAGACGACCTTGTACCTGCTGCAATTTTACACTGTTGCATTCGGCAAGAATGTCTCCTTGAGCAAGTCGAGTCTCATGAGAAAGAATTTACTATGGTTACACACATCTTCTAGCTTCTGGAAAAGTACGGTTCCATTGCACGATAGAAAAACACATTTAATATGAAACGGGGCAGCTAGGCTCCGACTCACGCTAACTAAGGCCTAGTGATTAGTTTAGCAAAACCTTAACATATAACCCTCAATGCTAATACAAAATCATACATTAGTACATTAATATTTCATTATTAGTTCATTTCAATTATCTTCATATACATTGGTGACCACTCCCCGTGGGCACATTTCACATGCGTATGTTAAAACATATTAATACGTTTTCTATGAGGCAACATTATTCATTAATTCGCAAACATTTCATGTTAATTTTGATTATAAAACTACACTCCAACAATCCCTCCTCTGATGACACTTGTCATCACACAAATCCAGTCTTTAAAAATTCTTTCACTTGTTCATTTCCAATTTCCTCTTTTTGCTTCGCCTTTTCATATTTTGCTCTGAACATTTTCTACCTTTTCTTTTCTTCCCTCCTCACTTTATGTTTTGCCCATTTTGTTTGAACCCTTTTACTACATATACTCAATAACCATAATCCAAATAAGCAAGCCAGAACAATTACTATTCTCTGTATTATTTTTCTTAAAAACCCATGCCAAATACCACTAAACCAGCTTCCCACACCACAAATCCCTCTCCAACCTTTTCCCAGACTCCTGGTTCTTTCAGTTCTTTCAAATCTGCACTATCTCTTGTTAGGTTAGTAAGCATACTTCTAATCTCATTACTATTATCCAGTATGTAGGCACAACAGTGACGCTCATTAAGCATCTTACAGACTCCGCCATTTTTCGCTAAAAGAATGTCTAAAGCAAGCCTATTTTGAAGAGTCATAGCCATCTCCACAGCAAGTTCAATATCCATCAGGAGTATAGCCCCTGTGAAGTTTGTCAGCATGTTATCCACAATAGTAGACAACTTTCGAATCTTTATGGAGTTCAAAACAACTCCCACTGAAGGAATTATTGCTCCAAATATGTCTCCCACTACACCAGCAGCAGTTTCTCTCTTTTGTCTAGCACAAAGTAATTCTGTCACTTTCGGAAATTTCTTTAAATCATCTAGTTGATAGATCTTTGGGAAAACTATCCCCAAATAACATGTCCCATACCATCCCTTTGGAAGACGGTAATTAGCACTAAGTCCACAAATATAATAGACCCCTGGGATCGCTTGATCCATTCCATTTAGCATTTAGTCCATTTATTCTGAAACAAAAACACATGCTTACACTCACTCGTTCCCACAAACACATTGTCATAATATGACTTTGGTCGCGTTATGCAAAGCCTGCCTACATGTTTTGCATCTAAAGCTAGATTCCCTTGTTCCCTAACCCCATTATTACTATTACTAAGGAATGATCGCTGCTGCAAGGCCTTTTCTAATTTCACCTTTAAAACCCTCCTTCTATCTTCAGTGTGATCTAAAAAACTCTTTTCTACAGGTGTAAGCAAGCATGTCAAATTATTGCGGTGCGCATATGATGTACTCATTGTCATTCTAGGTTCGAAGAAACCCTTAATGAGCTTTATAGCATAATATTTAGCTACACTAGTCAAATCTTCTATGATAGGCACATAAGAAAACACTAAATCATAGTTTGAGTAAAAATATTGCACTTCCTCTTTATTATAGAAACGTGTTAATAGCAAACAACAACTAATCCCGTATGTTAATGGCAAGCTGTGATATGTAACTCCCTCTTGGACCAAAAGAGGAATTTGTGTACACACATAACAAGCCTTTGCATCCATAGTGTCAACATACTCACTCAGAAAGCGATAGAAAACATTAGTGGACAGCTCCCCTTTCGCATTAGTTTCGTCATGCAAATACTTTGTATCCTGCTCAAACCGATCCCACTGTGTTAGTGTATCAGTCTCAAAAACTGTAGCATTGTTAGCTTCACTCTCATCCACTAAACGCATTTCCACAAATATAGCTATAATGAATATCATACATACAATACCCAAAGCAACACACAAATATTTACAAATCATATTTCCCTCAACGTCATCTCCTGACCTAGGCATGATCTGTAAAGAATCAGAAAATAAAGTACTATAAGCAAAAAACTAATTTGAGGATGGTTAATAACTCTCTTTTTCTTTTTTTTGTTCTTTTTTTCTTCTTCAGCAAAGCTAAACAAAGTTTTTCTTCAGCAAATATTTACAGCGTTCTCATTCACTCTCGGGGTCTTTGTCAAATCAGGTTAGCAGCTTGTCACAATCGTTTTTCAAAAGTCAATTCAGGTTAACAATGTCAAATCCGGTAATTTTCATCATTCTCTTTTCTCAGGTTTCCTTAACTCAATTTCAACTTAACACAGTCTCTCATTTGTGGGCAACTTCAAGTACCATAATATTGACCTGGAACTTCACGATCAAAACAGAATGCCAAGAACTCTTGCTGCCACTCATCTGACATTGCATAAGCCCATTCAGGACCCACGTATCTTCTATTTGCTATTCTATTTCTTTTCAACCTGCAGTCACCCTGCAATTCTCCTTCACTCATATCTTCCTTCCTCGTGGTATCGACCTCTTCCTCTATTGTTTCGTTAATGACCACTTTCCCTTTTGCAGTTTGTGACTCTGGCCACTTATTTCCCCTCAGTGTCCTTTTACTGTTCAGCTTTTCAGGTTGTTATTCACTGCCCTCCTCTTTTGCTATGGTGTTTTCTCTTGCTGAAACTGCAAGTGGCTCAGGAAGAGTCTGAACACTTTGACTTCCTTACGCCTCAACTCCTTCACCTTCTGGGTCTGTCAGGGGTTCAACTTCAAACCTGTATCTGTCTACTTCTGGGAGAACCTCTCTTTGGGTCAGTTCCTCCGGTGCCTCAGTTGTCATAGGCTCACTGTCACCCTTCTGGATCTCGTTTGCTGTTTGAGTGACCAAGCCGTTCTCAACGGGCTCTCCTTCAGTCTCAGTTTTCCTTTTATTACTCTCCGGCTCTGAGACTTCCTTTTCTGTAGCTGTTATTTTTGACAATTCAAGTTCCTCATCAGTTGGACACGTCAGCTTCTTTGTGTGACTGGCATGGATCCAGTTTGGAATTCCCGCACATTTCACAGCAGTAGTAGTTGTCAGTATCACTTGATGCGGCCCCTTCCAACGTGGCTCCAAACATGACTTCCTCACGTGTTTCTTGACAACAACCCAGTCACCAGCTTTCAGATTGTGACCTGGATCATTAATCAGTGACAATGTGGTTGCTTCCACCTGGTGAGAGAAAGAGCGGACCACGTCAGCCAGACCCTTGCAGTAGTCCAACACCATATCATCCGTGATAGTCACAAGAGCATTTGCAGGCACTGCGGGCAGTCTCATAGCTCGACCCATAAGAATTTCATGAGGAGACAGTCCTGTTGTCTTGTTGGGTGTATTTCTCATTGACATCAGCAGTAAGGGCAATGCATCTGGCCATTTCAAACTCATAGCTGCGCACATTTTCGCCATTCTCGACTTCAAGGTACCATTCATCTGTTCCACTAATCCTGATGCTTCAGGACAGTAGCTACAGTGCAGCTTCTGCTCAATATTCAGTGCTGCACACAAGAGCTTAACCACCTCATTGATGAAGTGACTTCCTCTACCTGATTCTAAAGAGATCGGAAACCCGAAACGTGGTATCAACTCCCTAAGCAGCAACTTCGTTACTGTGAGACTGTGATTCCTATGTGTAGGGTAAGCTTCAATCCAGTGACTAAAGATGCACACAATCACCAGCACGTATCTCAGACCTCCACACACAGGCATCTCGATAAAATCCAATTGGATCCTGCTAAATAGACCTCCAGCTCTCCCAATGTGGCACAAATTCACCACTGTCCCTTTCCCCGCATTCATCTTTTGACAGATGATGCACCTGTGACATATTACTTCTGCAGCTTGTCTGAATTTTGGATTGAACCAATCAATTTTGAACAACCTGATCATGGCATCTCTCCCAATATGTGCTTGACGATGGTAAAACCTTGCAAACTGTGACAGGAGACTGTTTTGCAAAACCATTTTCCCCTCATCTGAAACCCACAAATCATCAGGTCTTTGTACACATTGCATTTTAAGCCAAAAACGGTTCTCTTCTCTGCTGGCACATCCCTGCAACAATTTTAGTTCTTCTATCGTGTCAACCACCCTCAATGCGTAACCTGTGCATGTCTCATTTTCAGTTTCAGGTAACAATTCCCACTGACCCTTGAACGATATACAGTTCAATGCACAAAACCTTGTGACTTGATCTGCATAATTGTTTCCCATTGACACAAAGTCTTGTGATTTCACATGAGCGCTGCATTTCACCACGGCAATTTCAAGCGGTAACTGAATTGTGTGCAACAACTCCTTAATTCTTTCACCATTTTTCACTGGAGAACCAGAAGAGGTCATGAAACCCCTCTGTGACCATAGCTGGCCAAAATCAAGGACAATCCTGAATCCGTATCTGCTGTCAGTATAGATAGTCACTTTTAATTTGTCAGCGGCATGGCAAGCCCTAGAAAGAGCAACCATTTCAGCCACTTGGGCAGAGTACACTCTCTCGAGCCAAGATGCTTCTAGGATACCCGTGATTATACACACAGCGTATCCATCTCTCAGTACTCCCACTGAATCTCTTAGGCATGAACCATAGACAAAGATAATGTAATCATTTACCTCCAATTGAGTTTCTTTAATGTCAGGTCTCGGTTTCGTTCACAGTTCTGTTACCTCAAGACAATCATGTTCTACTTCCTCAGCATCATCAACATCTGTATTCTCATTAGGAAGCAAACTTAGGTGACCCCAATATAATTGTCTCGTATTTTGTTAGGTGGGCATTTGTCATATGCTGCGTCTTTGTGCGGGTGACTAATATCTTGACTGAGTGTTGGACCATTACTGTTAAAGGATGTCCCATCACTATGCCGTCACATTGAGTAAGGCTTTGACCAACAGCTGCAACTGCACGCAGACAACCCGGTAAGGCTGCTGCAAATGGGTCCAAAGTAGCTGAAAAATATGCTACTGGGCGGTTCGCACCTCCATGGACCTGTGTCAGAACAGACAAAGAACAAGCATCACGTTCATGACAAAGCAGGACAAAAGGCTTTGTGTAGTCAGGCATACCTAAAGCTGGAGCCCTGCACATACCCTCCCTCAACTCAATGAATGCTGTCATCTCGTTCTCGGACATGGTCAGGGTATCCGGGCCATCCTTAACCTCCTTGATGGTCAAGCTCACCAATGGCTTAGAGATAATTGAGAAGTTTGGAATCCACTGGCGACAGTAGCCCACCATTCCCAAAAACATCCTAACGTCTCTTTTGGATGTCGGGGGATTAATCTGTAGTATGGCTGTCACTCTTTCTTTAGATATTCTCCTTGACCCCTTCTCAATCAGATGACCTAAGTACTTCACCTCCTTATCGCAGTATTGCAGCTTCTTTGGGGATACTTTATGTCCGTTCTTTCCCAAATGATTCAGTAAGGCAATAGTATCGTACCTACAGTCATCTTTCGTTTTGGACGCAATCAACAAATCATCAATGTACTGCACTAGAGTCAAATTAAAAGGCAATTCCAATGATTCCAAATCCTTCTTCAATATATGATTGAAGATGGAAGGTGATTCTGAAAACCCTTGAGGAATTCGACAATAACTGTAAACTTTATCCAAGAATTTGAAACTGAAGAGAAATTGGCTATCCTCATGAAGAGGCACCGAAAAGAACGCTTGAGACAAGTCCACGACTGTGAACCACTCTGCATCACATGGAACCTGGAACATGATCACGGCTGGATTTGGCACTATGGGGCAACATTTTACCACAATCTCATCAATTTACCTCAGATCTTGGAGAATTCGAACCTTCCCACAAGGCTTTCCTAGTCCTATAATTGGTGAATTACATGGGCTGCTCATTACTTCTTTCAGGACCCTTGCTTCACAAAGTCTGCAATTATCTGCGTCACCTGTATAAGGACATCTTGTGCCATGTGGTACTGCAGTACCTGGGGAAACACTGCATTTGGCTTCACCTCTACCTTGACTGGTTATACTCCTTTTATCAATCCTACTTATTTTCCTGTCAAGTCCCACACTTTCTCTGTCACTGTTCCCTGTAATTCTGTTGGCAAATCGGTCATGGTGAACATCGGGAAGAAGCTCATCAAAGGGTACTCTTCATCTGTGGTCTCTGTTTCTGGCTCTGAGATCTGACCATCATCCCCTTCATCATCGCTGTTTGTCTGCACCTCAATTCCTTCATTTGAACAGGTGATTGAACACCTTGTCTTACACAGCAAGTCTCTTCCCAGTAGGGACACAGGACTTGAATCACAGACTACAAACCTGTGCAGCCCCTGAAAGGTACCAATCTCAACTTGGACCGGATCTGTATGCGGATTTTTCAGGAGCTGATTTGCTACTCCTACCACCATTATAGTACGCCCTGAAAGCAGCAATTTCAGAACCTCTGCACTTCTAACTGTAGAGCGTGCAGCTCCCGTGTCAACCAGGAATGAAACTTTGTGACCCATCACCTTTCCCTGTGCGTAAGGTCCCCTCTGATCTACTTCTAGGGATGCTGCAAGCCTGCACTCCTCGCTATCTGAACAATCATCGACAATTCATTGTTTATTCCATTCTCACCACGCAATGGGAACTGTTGTACTGCATTATTTTGATTTGTAGTTTGGCCTGTGACCTGTTGAGGAAGCATCACCTGTTGCTGTCCCATCGGAGCAAAAGGCAACTGCATTTGCTGTCTAGGTACCAAGGGAATCTACTGTTGCACTTGCTGCACCTACACTGGTTGTACACGTGGCATTTGCATTTGTTGCATGGGCTGAAGACCATGCATCTGAACCATGTTATTCTGAAAGTTTGGATTTGGACCCCTCATTCTTGGACCCCTCACATTTTGAAATGCACTGACATCATTGCTTTGTTGAACAACACCATCCTGCACCATCATTGGACATTCCCGCTTCCAGTGTCCCATGCCCCCGCATGCATGACATGACGACATCTTTTTCATCCCTTGCACATCTTTTTGAACCACAACAGTATTCAAATCTGGACCACGGTTCACAAAACCTCCCCGACCTCGGCCTCTCTCTTGTGTTTGCAACATTCCATTCCTTTGCGGTTGCTGCACCATCTGCTGCACTCCATTTCCCTGCATCCCTGCTTGAACTGCCTTAATTTGCATCACCATCACCTTCTCTTTCAGCTTTCTCTGCTTCAATTCAATCACATCACTACAGTATTTCGCATACTGCAACACCTAATCAATCGGCTTTGCTTGCCAACAGATCACATCATTTTTAATCATCTGGCTAATCTCTGGCCTCAATCCTTCAACAAACCTGAACACAAGGTAATTCTTGTCTTTCGGTTCTATGACCTCTGTGCCACTGTAATTCTTGAACGCCTTTAACAACCTCTCATAGTAAGCATGTATTGACTCTTTGCCTTCTTGTGCCCTTCGATCAATTTTCTGCCAATCAGTAACTTTCAGCGACACCTTCTGCTTCAAAAACTCAATCACTTTATAGTAATACCTCATCACCTCAGAAGACGGTGCTCCAGTAATCTTGTCCCTTGCAGGTTCTTCTGTAGGCCAATCTACATTCCTTTTACACTCAACCCACAAATCAGCTGGAACTCTAATCTCAAACAGTGTATTCAAGTCTTCCCAAATACATTTTGCAAGCTTCACAAACCTGTCTGTCTGCTACTATTCTATCAGCTTTTCCCTTAACCTGGGGTAGTCATTTGTGAATGACAAAATGTCTCCTCTAGACCATGGTACATGAACTAGAACCCCTCCAGCTGTTTCTCTCATCGGAAACATCTTTATTGTTCCTGTGTCTGGTGCAGCTTTCACCTGCTGCAGTTCCAAGCAGTCACTTTTCCTCTTATCTCTCTTCTTCATCCAACTGCCTTCCCACTTCTCTAATGCGCCTCAAACTTGAGCACCCTGTAGTATCACTTTAAGGTGTGCCTTCATTCCAGTAGATCTCATGTGGTCAAAATCTTTAGGCTCGAAGGCTAACCTGTAACTCTTCTTCAGATGATTAGTATTGTCTAAGTCTATGCCATATTTGTCTGCCAAGTTCCCTAACCTCTGGTGCACCTTACTCACTTCTTTGGTTATTTTCGGGCACAGATACCTCAATTCTGCTTCAATGTAGGATTCTAACCTGTTCACTCCCATGCTCCCTTCAACTAGCTCAGCTGCTTCCACCCCCAACCTCATAAAATTCAGGTATTCCTCTCTCTCTGACCGTCCTGCTGCCGCAGGAGTAGTTTGCGGAGTGTTAAGCTTGTCTAACCATTCATTCAATTGTTGTGCAGTCAAACCTTGTAACGAGATATTTCCAGCTTGCACCATCGGTGTTTGTAACGTATGTGCACTCAGTACCTGTGGAGTCAGTAGAACCAAACCTGCTTGTCTCATGGTTTCTAAAGGAACCCCAATCGGACTGAAGTCCAACAAGGATCTAGACCTCTCCGCTGTCTGTTCTCACAGTGTCATCCCTTGGGAGCTTCCTGTGAACCTTCCACTTATCACCTCTTGAGTCATTACACCTTGGTCACATACACTAGGCCTCGTCTGCGCATACAGCGGTACTGGCGGACCAACGGTAATTGGCAAAGATATAGCAGCTGGTGACTGTCCCTTTCCCAATCCCGGTGGGGCATTGACTCCCATAGCTTGATTCATTATAGGTGCTGTAACTGATTGCGGTCCTGTGACCGAAGTATAATTCGGAACCACCTGTTGCTGCGGCTGTGGCAGCAAATGTGGAGTTGGCTCAATCTGCACTAATTTTGATCCCGTGTATACTGGATCAGGCGGTACCTTTAAATTCGTAGTCGTCTCTAATACTGGGACATCAGCCTCTGAACTGGTGGTGGCTGCAACTGTATCTGCGTCTCGGTGCAGTGGATACACTAGCACCATTCTGTATCGGAGCTGATGTGGTAACATTATTTGCCTTTACTGTATTCGTGATCCCCTGATTCTGTGTCGAATTTACAGGACCTGCACTGGTACTTGTCATTTATGGCATATGGTGGTGGTCGATCATGTAACAACTGATTAAGAAACTCATCATCATCTGAATCATCTGCATCTGCCCAAGACTTCTGAGTCTCCTTTTGCTTGCTAGAGCCCTTGTCTGTTTTACAAGTTGCCTTTCTTCCCAGTGTTTCAGCCTATTGAGTTATTGCCAGAAACATCCTAACTCTGTCTATTTCCCTTCTCTACATTCTGGTCTCACTATCCCATCTAGCCTCCGCTAGAGTCTTTTCTGCTTTCCTCATTCTCCTCTCAAATTTGTGTTGCCTCTGTCGTATGGCCTTTAATTCCCAAATCGCTAATGCCTCAAACTGAGTTGGTCTCGGAGGTGGCTTTTGCTCATTTAACGCATTCCGCAAGTTTTCCAGAACCACTATGTTGAATGTTCCATTCTCTGGAAACGCCAAACACCCATCTTTCTCTGTTAATTTGCACCATTGCTTTAGCCAAATACATGGCACAACTCCCTTCTCCTCCATTACGGCATAAGCCGGAGTATCCTCTGGCAGTGTAGGTTCCCCTACACTCGCTGTAATGTACACATCTCCCCTCAAAGCACTCTTTAGAGCCTTGAAAAACTTCATTTTTGCGACTCTTATATTGTGTTTAGAATCTAATCAGGAAGTGACTTTAATTCCCAGAACACTCTTCGCTTACCTTCTCAACCAATTGCCTCTCACGGATGGCTGCCAATCCGTGTGCGACCCTTTTCCCTAACTGACCTATCCCAGCGCGGCTCCAATGACGTCACACCCACCCACACTGCGGCTGATAAAATCCTGCAGCTTGTGTTCCTCGCTCTCTATTCATACAAAACTAATGCAATATATTGCGAGCACCTTAACAAAAAACTCAAATTTGCCGGTTTACTACAGGAAGGGTAACACAATCGCTTCAGAACTTGACAGAGATTTCACTTGAAGTCTCGGCCGCTACTCTCTCTTTCTCAGATCCTGCACTCGCAAGCAAAATTTGACCCGCAAATTTCACTCTCGACTTGTTAATGGTTCATCCTAGTGCACTTTAGAACTTACCAAATCTCCATCGAAGGTTCCACTCACACACTTTGACTCAAACTTGACTCGTCGACCACGCCCGATTGACCTATTAAACCACTCAAATTACAACATAAACCTTCGATAAACGTCTGACAAAAATCAACAGGGGACTGTATTTTCGTCATTGATGCATTTTGAAGCAGAGACAATTTTAGTCAGAAGACAGCTAAAATAAGCCATTTTTGTCTTCCAAAACTGGGAGTCACCTGCCTGATTGAGGTCTGCTGGAATTTATGGATTAACTACTGTGAATTTATTCAAGCAATCGTGATCATCACGATGCAGAAAAGAATAATATAAACTAAATGTGCATTACACATATTCACATTTGATTGATTAGCACATGCAAATCAAGATGGGGCATACCCAGAAGAGAAAGACCTACTATTTGTGAGACTAGCAACAAAGGAGAATAATTGCACTCTCCAACATAGGTGGCCCATCCTTAAGGGTGAAGGGGTCCCCATCCCCACCTTTTTTCAAACATAAAGAGAGTCTATCAGGCAAGGCAAAGGGCAGCTTGACAGACAATCTCCAATCTTCAAGTCGGTTAGCCAGGTGCAGTACTTGTGCTAAATGTGCAGGTGCCTGGCTACCTGAGCTGAACTTTGCCAGGCTGAAAATGTAGCAGCCCTGTAGGTGTGACCTCGTCAACCTGGCAAAGCCCTTGGTGGTCCTTTACTTCATGATGAGGAGAGGTGTCTTGGCCCTTCTGTTTAAATCCTTGATGAGTCCAGAGCCAAGTGTCGTCACCGAGTGTGGTGGGGTCAGCCGTCACCCTCACCCCATCTCACTCTGTGATGAGTAAGGGACTGCCACCTACATTCATTGGCTGAAGGCCAGCCAATGAGGGAACCTGGCAGTCCCAGTCATCAAGAACCCCTGAGGTTTCCCTCCGACCACCCAAGATCACCGCTGCAGCCCAGTACATTTTTATTTCTTTTAATGCTTGGTGAGTGTATGTGTGTGTGTATGTATGCATATGCTGTGAATGTGTGCGTGTGTGTGTGCTTGCAAATACATGGGTGTGAGTGAATCTGCATGTGTCTGTGTGAGGCTTGCCCCCTCTGTTCAAATTAGCAGCTACCACTTCCAAGGTTTATGGTTTCTGCAAAACAAAAATAGAGACAATCATTTTTTTATGTTTGCCATTGCTGACACTTTTTCTTGAAAGCTGTATTTTAGTACCCATTTATCTCAGCATGATTTGTGGACATTAATTTGGTTCTTTGTCTACCTTTTTATAGAAATGGTTGCCTTGATTTCTGAGGTGCAGTCAGTGGCTTCTGTCACATTTGTTAAATACACTGGTTTTGGTTTGGGTGGGGTTGGGCAAAGGCTTTCCTTGGGTCTATCGGGATTAAGGGTCTAATTGCAAGTCTGGCAGTCACTAGACTGCCAGACTCGCGGTAGCAGTCTGGACTGCTCCGGCTTTGACGGGCAGACCATCAAATTAAAAGTTTGGCTGTCGGCCGCCAAAAACAATCTCGGATCCTGATGGAATGAAGTCAGTGCTGCTGTGCTGATTACAACTTTGTTCTCTGCCAGCCAGCGGTCTGACAGCCATGACAAGGCCAGTGAAGAAAAAGTGCAGGGGGTAGCATGGAGGCCCGTGCACTCCCCATGCCAAAGGAATGGTTTAGTGCAGCGGTCCCCCTGCCCGGCACCCTTGATAGGCACACTGTCTGATGTGCAGACAGTGTGCATTTCAAGGGTGCTGGTGCAACCTGTGTGCGGCAGTATTGCCGCGGGCTCAACAATGAGCTGGGAACAATGCTGCTGCACCTTTCCCGCTGGCCAGGGCCAGTGGAAACCTTGGTTTCCGCCCGTCAGCCCAGTGGGAGAATTGTACCAGGGCTGGTGGGGAGACCGCCAACACTGTGACCATCTCCTCACTGGGAGTTTGACAGACGGATGTTTCTGACTGTCCAACTCCTAATGACCAGCTAAGTCTTCTCTTGGAAGCACTATGCCCCTGGTGCTTACTTACATGTACATTTTTGTGCGATTCTCTATCATCAATTAGGAAACCTGAACAATAATTCAAGAAGTTTTTGTCAAAGCACCTAGAGCGAATGAGCAAAGCACCTTACTCCAGAATTCACGTTTGTTTTAAAACCACACATATAACTTTTCTCTTCAATCAAACTGATACATAAAAGTAGTTTTACTCCACTTTGGGGTATGTCAGGTACTTCACTTTCCTGTCAATTTCAAAACAGAATAAAGACTTGCCATTGGCACGCTCCTGGCTTTTCGATCTGCTCCGTCCTTTTATTCTGGTGGCATGACGGATTACTTGTTAATTATATCTAATCAGAGTATGCACAACCAGCAAGGTGCCAGACAGCACAAACATTTTATTGTTAGTGAGTAGACCCTTGAGAATTGCATGAATCACAGAAGTATAAGAAGCGCAGGTAGATTAACTATTCTCTACACAACAACAACTCAAGGCCTGGCATTAGCAGTCTAAACGAATTTAAAACAGTAATTACATATGGTTTTTGATGGTATGCTAGAGAAAAACGTTTTGAAGGTTTCCAGTTTATCTTCTTATTTATAATAGTTAACATGGGCATTAAAACACCTCCATTATACAGTCCATGTAGTGAAAATACGCCTTGATTTCGTGGTTCTTCTCTGGTTTTTTTTTTATTTCGCAGAACTTGACAAAATATGACAAATTAATTTTTTCAAAACATTTCATTGAATTGTAGAAACAAAATATTACCGCCACTGGAATCACTCTATTAGCTCAATTGGTATGTTGTAGTGAAAACTGGGAATTCCCAGGGGCTTATTTCACATTACGGCGGTGCAAAAAAATTCCCCCACCCCACGCCTTATTTACAAACTAGCACAATGTCACCACTGCACCAGTTTGTAAACCATTGCGCCACATTATACCTGTGCCAGGTATAATGCATGAAAGTGAGGTGTTCCCACACATGGAGGCCCCAAAAAATGGCGCAGTGAAATCTACAAGATTTCACTGTGCCATTCCAGAATCATTTTTTAACACTTGCTCAGCTCTTTTCAATGGGCCTCCACGAGCTTTGCTGGACTCGTGTCAACATTTTTGATGCTAGTCCAGCAAAGCGCCACAACTGCATCAAAAATATTTACAAGGTTGTGCTAATGAACACTATGGTGCACTGTATTATAAATACATAACTACCATGGTGTCATTAGGGGGCCAAAAGGTAACTGAAGTTGATAATGCGTCCCAATCTAGGTAATTTATTCGATCTGGGACTCGTTGTAGGCCAATGAATCTTTTGACCCTGATTGGAGACTCCTTAAGACGAGATAACTAATCAACATGTCATTCAATAGGTCAATAACCTCATCAATATTCACAATAGCAAATTCATCTCTTTAATCAATGACATCAATAAGAACTGAAACACACCATGACCTTTCAGTCATGAATAACCACACAAGGTTTAGTAAGATTATGACATTTAGGGCCATATTTATACTTTTCGACGCACAACTGCGCCAACGCAGTTGTGCATCAAAAAATCTAATGAAAAATTACTTACACCAGGCAGCGCCGGCGTAGGGGAATATGGAGCTTGGGCGTCAAAAAATGGGGCAAGTCAGGCTGAGGCAACATTTTCACCTCAACCCGATTTGCGCCATTTTTTTGGACTCCCAACCCCCATTGAAATGACTCCTGTCTTAGCAAAGACAGGAGTCATGCCCCCTTGGCCAATGGCCATGCCCAGGGGACTTATGTCCCCTGGGCATGGTCATTGGGCATAGTGGCATGTAGGGGGGCACAAATCAGGCCCCCCTATGCCACAAAAAATAAAAATAAAAATACTTACCTGAACTTACCTTAAGTTCCCTGGGATGGGTCCCTTCATCCTTGGGCGTCCTCCTGGGGTGGGCAAGGGTGGCAGGGGGTGTCCCTGGGGGCATGGTAGGGCACCTCGTGGGCTCCTTCTGAGCCCACAGGTCCCTACATGCCTGCCCTGACCAGGCGTTAAAAAATGACGCAAAAGCGGCTGGACGTCATTTTTTTTGACCCGCCCACTCCCGGGCATCATTTTTGCCCTGGAGTGTAAATACGGCGCATATGCCTCGGAGTCATTTTTTAGAAGGGAACGCCTACCTTGCATATCATTAACGCAAACTAGGTGTCCACGCTAAAAAATGACGCAAACTCCATGAACTTTGGCGCTAGACGCGTCTAACGCCAGAGTATAAATATGGAGTTTGTTTTGCGTCGAATTTGCGTAAAAAAAAACGACGCAAATCCGGCACAAACAGAGTATAAATATGGCCCTTATTCCCTATTGATTACACTTCTACTAGTCAGTTTATTAATCTCATTACCAGAAAACACATCAGCAATGTCACAATACGGCAACTCGAATAAGATTTCATCAAATCAAAAATCATAAACTTTAGAAAAAAGCACGATGTCAACATGGATTAATCTTAGCAGAGTATCATTAGCGCATTCTTCAACAAAGCATAGATTCAGTCATTTGTCTATTTGCGTTCATTCAGTGAACTCCTTAAAAAACCTCGAAATAGCATTGGCATGTTGGGCTTCATGCAAAACAATTTAGCAACACAAATTTAGAAAACTTCTAACTATGGTCTCTATCAAAAGGAAGCAGTTGGTACCTAGAAAGAAAAGGCAAACAGACAATTACAATTTCATCATCATATAGTTACCCTCCGTAATGGGTCAGCATTCAGAGTCAGTCTTCGTCCTCAGGTAATCAGTTGATTCACATCAGCCAGGAATGCAGCAAAGTTCAGCAAGATAAGTAATAAGGGACACTTCCCTCATAAGGAGGAAAGGTATGAAACGGGCAAGGCAAAGTAAGGATGGTTTGAAGAGTCAAACAGCAAAGTCTTTAAGACAGAGTGACAAAGTGGCTAGAAAACCGCAAAGAATGGCACGTAATGGCAGTGGCAAAAAGGTAGCTCGGAATGGCTGGATTCTCCTTGTGTCATGGCATTATATCAATCTTGATGTACAGTCCACTAATTTCCAATTGGGTACATTTTGGTGCATCATTATCTCCATCCAAATATTAGCTCTTCACTTCATTAGGATTGTTACTTTAGGACAGTTCTCACATAGTTTATTGGCTCCTGTAATTGACGTCTCCAATGGGTAGAATGTCAGGTACAACTTCTTATTCTCGCGGTCCTAGTCTGTAGTCCCATTGTCTATACCAGTGCAGACAACCTTGTACCTGCTGCAATTTTACACTGTTGCATTCGGCAAGAATGTCTCCTTGAGCAAGTCGAGTCTCATGAGAAAGAATTTACTATGGTTACACACATCTTCTAGTTTCTGGAAAAGTACGGTTACATTGCACGATAGAAAAACACATTTGATATGAAACCGGGCAGCTAGGCTCCGACTCACGCTAACTAAGGCCTAGTGATTAGTTTAGCAAAACCTTAACATATAACCCTCAATGCTAATACAGAATCATACATTAGTACATTAATATTTCATTATTAGTTCATTTCAATTATCTTCATATACATTGGTGACCACTCCCCGTGGGCACATTTCACATGCGTATGTTAAAACATATTAATACGTTTTCTATGAGGCAACATTATTCATTAATTCGCAAACATTTCATGTTAATTTTGATTATAAAACTACACTCCAACAATCCCTCCTCTGATGACACTTGTCATCACACAAATCCAGTCTTTAAAAATTCTTTCACTTGTTCATTTCCAATTTCCTCTTTTTGCTTCGCCTTTTCATATTTTGCTCTGAACATTTTCTACCTTTTCTTTTCTTCCCTCCTCACTTTATGTTTTGCCCATTTTGTTTGAACCCTTTTACTACATATACTCAATAACCATAATCCAAATAAGCAAGCCAGAACAATTACTATTCTCTGTATTATTTTTCTTAAAAACCCATGCCAAATACCACTAAACCAGCTTCCCACACCACAAATCCCTCTCCAACCTTTTCCCAGACTCCTGGTTCTTTCAGTTCTTTCAAATCTGCACTATCTCTTGTTAGGTTAGTAAGCATACTTCTAATCTCATTACTATTATCCAGTATGTAGGCACAACAGTGACGCTCATTAAGCATCTTACAGACTCCGCCATTTTTCGCTAAAAGAATGTCTAAAGCAAGCCTATTTTGAAGAGTCATAGCCATCTCCACAGCAAGTTCAATATCCATCAGGAGTATAGCCCCTGTGAAGTTTGTCAGCATGTTATCCACAATAGTAGACAACTTTCGAATCTTTATGGAGTTCAAAACAACTCCCACTGAAGGAATTATTGCTCCAAATATGTCTCCCACTACACCTGCAGCAGTTTCTCTCTTTTGTCTAGCACAAAGTAATTCTGTCACTTTCGGAAATTTCTTTAAATCATCTAGTTGATAGATCTTTGGGAAAACTATCCCCAAATAACATGTCCCATACCATCCCTTTGGAAGACGGTAATTAGCACTAAGTCCACAAATATAATAGACCCCTGGGATCGCTTGATCCATTCCATTTAGCATTTAGTCCATTTATTCTGAAACAAAAACACATGCTTACACTCACTCGTTCCCACAAACACATTGTCATAATATGACTTTGGTCGCGTTATGCAAAGCCTGCCTACATGTTTTGCATCTAAAGCTAGATTCCCTTGTTCCCTAACCCCATTATTACTATTACTAAGGAATGATCGCTGCTGCAAGGCCTTTTCTAATTTCACCTTTAAAACCCTCCTTCTATCTTCAGTGTGATCTAAAAAACTCTTTTCTACAGGCGTAAGCAAGCATGTCAAATTATTGCGGTGCGCATATGATGTACTAATTGTCATTCTAGGTTCGAAGAAACCCTTAATGAGCTTTATAGCATAATATTTAGCTACACTAGTCAAATCTTCTATGATAGGCACATAAGAAAACACTAAATCATAGTTTGAGTAAAAATATTGCACTTCCTCTTTATTATAGAAACGTGTTAATAGCAAACAACAACTAATCCCGTATGTTAATGGCAAGCTGTGATATGTAACTCCCTCTTGGACCAAAAGAGGAATTTGTATACACACATAACAAGCCTTTGCATCCATAGTGTCAACATACTCACTCAGAAAGCGATAGAAAACATTAGTGGACAGCTCCCCTTTCGCATTAGTTTCGTCATGCAAATACTTTGTATCCTGCTCAAACCGATCCCACTGTGTTAGTGTATCAGTCTCAAAAACTGTAGCATTGTTAGCTTCACTCTCATCCACTAAACGCATTTCCACAAATATAGCTATAATGAATATCATACATACAATACCCAAAGCAACACACAAATATTTACAAATCATATTTCCCTCAACGTCATCTCCTGACCTAGGCATGATCTGTAAAGAATCAGAAAATAAAGTACTATAAGCAAAAAACTAATTTGAGGATGGTTAATAACTCTCTTTTTCTTTTTTTTGTTCTTTTTTTCTTCTTCAGCAAAGCTAAACAAAGTTTTTCTTCAGCAAATATTTACAGCGTTCTCATTCACTCTCGGGGTCTTTGTCAAATCAGGTTAGCAGCTTGTCACAATCGTTTTTCAAAAGTCAATTCAGGTTAACAATGTCAAATCCGGTAATTTTCATCATTCTCTTTTCTCAGGTTTCCTTAACTCAATTTCAACTTAACACAGTCTCTCATTTGTGGGCAACTTCAAGTACCATAATATTGACCTGGAACTTCACGATCAAAACAGAATGCCAAGAACTCTTGCTGCCACTCATCTGACATTGCATAAGCCCATTCAGGACCCACGTATCTTCTATTTGCTATTCTATTTCTTTTCAACCTGCAGTCACCCTGCAATTCTCCTTCACTCATATCTTCCTTCCTCGTGGTATCGACCTCTTCCTCTATTGTTTCGTTAATGACCACTTTCCCTTTTGCAGTTTGTGACTCTGGCACTTATTTCCCCTCAGTGTCCTTTTACTGTTCAGCTTTTCAGGTTGTTATTCACTGCCCTCCTCTTTTGCTATGGTGTTTTCTCTTGCTGAAACTGCAAGTGGCTCAGGAAGAGTCTGAACACTTTGACTTCCTTACGCCTCAACTCCTTCACCTTCTGGGTCTGTCAGGGGTTCAACTTCAAACCTGTATCTGTCTACTTCTGGGAGAACCTCTCTTTGGGTCAGTTCCTCCGGTGCCTCAGTTGTCATAGGCTCACTGTCACCCTTCTGGATCTCGTTTGCTGTTTGAGTGACCAAGCCGTTCTCAACGGGCTCTCCTTCAGTCTCAGTTTTCCTTTTATTACTCTACGGCTCTGAGACTTCCTTTTCTGTAGCTGTTATTTTTGACAATTCAAGTTCCTCATCAGTTGGACACGTCAGCTTCTTTGTGTGACTGGCATGGATCCAGTTTGGAATTCCCGCACATTTCACAGCAGTAGTAGTTGTCAGTATCACTTGATGCGGCCCCTTCCAACGTGGCTCCAAACATGACTTTCTCACGTGTTTCTTGACAACAACCCAGTCACCAGCTTTCAGATTGTGACCTGGATCATTAATCAGTGACAATGTGGTTGCTTCCACCTGGTGAGAGAAAGAGCGGACCACGTCAGCCAGACCCTTGCAGTAGTCCAACACCATATCATCCGTGATAGTCACAAGAGCATTTGCAGGCACTGCGGGCAGTCTCATAGCTCGACCCATAAGAATTTCATGAGGAGACAGTCCTGTTGTCTTGTTGGGTGTATTTCTCATTGACATCAGCAGTAAGGGCAATGCATCTGGCCATTTCAAACTCATAGCTGCGCACATTTTCGCCATTCTCGACTTCAAGGTACCATTCATCTGTTCCACTAATCCTGATGCTTCAGGACAGTAGCTACAGTGCAGCTTCTGCTCAATATTCAGTGCTGCACACAAGAGCTTAACCACCTCATTGATGAAGTGACTTCCTCTACCTGATTCTAAAGAGATCGGAAACCCGAAACGTGGTATCAACTCCCTAAGCAGCAACTTCGTTACTGTGAGACTGTGATTCCTATGTGTAGGGTAAGCTTCAATCCAGTGACTAAAGATGCACACAATCACCAGCACGTATCTCAGACCTCCACACACAGGCATCTCGATAAAATCCAATTGGATCCTGCTAAATAGACCTCCAGCTCTCCCAATGTGGCACAAATTCACCACTGTCCCTTTCCCCGCATTCATCTTTTGACAGATGATGCACCTGTGACATATTACTTCTGCAGCTTGTCTGAATTTTGGATTGAACCAATCAATTTTGAACAACCTGATCATGGCATCTCTCCCAATATGTGCTTGACAATGGTAAAACCTTGCAAACTGTGACAGGAGACTGTTTTGCAAAACCATTTTCCCCTCATCTGAAACCCACAAATCATCAGGTCTTTGTACACATTGCATTTTAAGCCAAAAACGGTTCTCTTCTCTGCTGGCACATCCCTGCAACAATTTTAGTTCTTCTATCGTGTCAACCACCCTCAATGCGTAACCTGTGCATGTCTCATTTTCAGTTTCAGGTAACAATTCCCACTGACCCTTGAACGATATACAGTTCAATGCACAAAACCTTGTGACTTGATCTGCATAATTGTTTCCCATTGACACAAAGTCTTGTGATTTCACATGAGCGCTGCATTTCACCACGGCAATTTCAAGCGGTAACTGAATTGTGTGCAACAACTCCTTAATTCTTTCACCATTTTTCACTGGAGAACCAGAAGAGGTCATGAAACCCCTCTGTGACCATAGCTGGCCAAAATCAAGGACAATCCTGAATCCGTATCTGCTGTCAGTATAGATAGTCACTTTTAATTTGTCAGCGGCATGGCAAGCCCTAGAAAGAGCAACCATTTCAGCCACTTGGGCAGAGTACACTCTCTCGAGCCAAGATGCTTCTAGGATACCCGTGATTATACACACAGCGTATCCATCTCTCAGTACTCCCACTGAATCTCTTAGGCATGAACCATAGACAAAGATAATGTAATCATTTACCTCCAATTGAGTTTCTTTAATGTCAGGTCTCGGTTTCGTTCACAGTTCTGTTACCTCAAGACAATCATGTTCTACTTCCTCAGCATCATCAACATCTGTATTCTCATTAGGAAGCAAACTTAGGTGACCCCAATATAATTGTCTCGTATTTTGTTAGGTGGGCATTTGTCATATGCTGCGTCTTTGTGCGGGTGACTAATATCTTGACTGAGTGTTGGACCATTACTGTTAAAGGATGTCCCATCACTATGCCGTCACATTGAGTAAGGCTTTGACCAACAGCTGCAACTGCACGCAGACAACCCGGTAAGGCTGCTGCAAATGGGTCCAAAGTAGCTGAAAAATATGCTACTGGGCGGTTCGCACCTCCATGGACCTGTGTCAGAACAGACAAAGAACAAGCATCACGTTCATGACAAAGCAGGACAAAAGGCTTTGTGTAGTCAGGCATACCTAAAGCTGGAGCCCTGCACATACCCTCCCTCAACTCAATGAATGCTGTCATCTCGTTCTCGGACATGGTCAGGGTATCCGGGCCATCCTTAACCTCCTTGATGGTCAAGCTCACCAATGGCTTAGAGATAATTGAGAAGTTTGGAATCCACTGGCGACAGTAGCCCACCATTCCCAAAAACATCCTAACGTCTCTTTTGGATGTCGGGGGATTAATCTGTAGTATGGCTGTCACTCTTTCTTTAGATATTCTCCTTGACCCCTTCTCAATCAGATGACCTAAGTACTTCACCTCCTTATCGCAGTATTGCAGCTTCTTTGGGGATACTTTATGTCCGTTCTTTCCCAAATGATTCAGTAAGGCAATAGTATCGTACCTACAGTCATCTTTCGTTTTGGACGCAATCAACAAATCATCAATGTACTGCACTAGAGTCAAATTAAAAGGCAATTCCAATGATTCCAAATCCTTCTTCAATATATGATTGAAGATGGAAGGTGATTCTGAAAACCCTTGAGGAATTCGACAATAACTGTAAACTTTATCCAAGAATTTGAAACTGAAGAGAAATTGGCTATCCTCATGAAGAGGCACCGAAAAGAACGCTTGAGACAAGTCCACGACTGTGAACCACTCTGCATCACATGGAACCTGGAACATGATCACGGCTGGATTTGGCACTATGGGGCAACATTTTACCACAATCTCATCAATTTACCTCAGATCTTGGAGAATTCGAACCTTCCCACAAGGCTTTCCTAGTCCTATAATTGGTGAATTACATGGGCTGCTCATTACTTCTTTCAGGACCCTTGCTTCACAAAGTCTGCAATTATCTGCGTCACCTGTATAAGGACATCTTGTGCCATGTGGTACTGCAGTACCTGGGGAAACACTGCATTTGGCTTCACCTCTACCTTGACTGGTTATACTCCTTTTATCAATCCTACTTATTTTCCTGTACTTTCTCTGTCACTGTTCCCTGTAATTCTGTTGGCAAATCGGTCATGGTGAACATCGGGAAGAAGCTCATCAAAGGGTACTCTTCATCTGTGGTCTCTGTTTCTGGCTCTGAGATCTGACCATCATCCCCTTCATCATCGCTGTTTGTCTGCACCTCAATTCCTTCATTTGAACAGGTGATTGAACACCTTGTCTTACACAGCAAGTCTCTTCCCAGTAGGGACACAGGACTTGAATCACAGACTACAAACCTGTGCAGCCCCTGAAAGGTACCAATCTCAACTTGGACCGGATCTGTATGCGGATTTTTCAGGAGCTGATTTGCTACTCCTACCACCATTATAGTACGCCCTGAAAGCAGCAATTTCAGAACCTCTGCACTTCTAACTGTAGAGCGTGCAGCTCCCGTGTCAACCAGGAATGAAACTTTTTGACCCATCACCTTTCCCTGTGCGTAAGGTCCCCTCTGATCTACTTCTAGGGATGCTGCAAGCCTGCACTCCTCGCTATCTGAACAATCATCGACAATTCATTGTTTATTCCATTCTCACCACGCAATGGGAACTGTTGTACTGCATTATTTTGATTTGTAGTTTGGCCTGTGACCTGTTGAGGAAGCATCACCTGTTCCTGTCCCATCGGAGCAAAAGGCAACTGCATTTGCTGTCTAGGTACCAAGGGAATCTACTGTTGCACTTGCTGCACCTACACTGGTTGTACACGTGGCATTTGCATTTGTTGCATGGGCTGAAGACCATGCATCTGAACCATGTTATTCTGAAAGTTTGGATTTGGACCCCTCATTCTTGGACCCCTCACATTTTGAAATGCACTGACATCATTGCTTTGTTGAACAACACCATCCTGCACCATCATTGGACATTCCCGCTTCCAGTGTCCCATGCCCCCGCATGCATGACATGACGACATCTTTTTCATCCCTTGCACATCTTTTTGAACCACAACAGTATTCAAATCTGGACCACGGTTCACAAAACCTCCCCGACCTCGGCCTCTCTCTTGTGTTTGCAACATTCCATTCCTTTGCGGTTGCTGCACCATCTGCTGCACTCCATTTCCCTGCATCCCTGCTTGAACTGCCTTAATTTGCATCACCATCACCTTCTCTTTCAGCTTTCTCTGCTTCAATTCAATCACATCACTACAGTATTTTGCATACTGCAACACCTAATCAATCGGCTTTGCTTGCCAACAGATCACATCATTTTTAATCATCTGGCTAATCTCTGGCCTCAATCCTTCAACAAACCTGAACACAAGGTAATTCTTGTCTTTCGGTTCTATGACCTCTGTGCCACTGTAATTCTTGAACGCCTTTAACAACCTCTCATAGTAAGCATGTATTGACTCTTTGCCTTCTTGTGCCCTTCGATCAATTTTCTGCCAATCAGTAACTTTCAGCGACACCTTCTGCTTCAAAAACTCAATCACTTTATAGTAATACCTCATCACCTCAGAAGACGGTGCTCCAGTAATCTTGTCCCTTGCAGGTTCTTCTGTAGGCCAATCTACATTCCTTTTACACTCAACCCACAAATCAGCTGGAACTCTAATCTCAAACAGTGTATTCAAGTCTTCCCAAATACATTTTGCAAGCTTCACAAACCTGTCTGTCTGCTACTATTCTATCAGCTTTTCCCTTAACCTGGGGTAGTCATTTGTGAATGACAAAATGTCTCCTCTAGACCATGGTACATGAACTAGAACCCCTCCAGCTGTTTCTCTCATCGGAAACATCTTTATTGTTCCTGTGTCTGGTGCAGCTTTCACCTGCTGCGGTTCCAAGCAGTCACTTTTCCTCTTATCTCTCTTCTTCACCCAACTGCCTTCCCACTTCTCTAATGCGCCTCAAACTTGAGCACCCTGTAGTATCACTTTAAGGTGTGCCTTCATTCCAGTAGATCTCATGTGGTCAAAATCTTTAGGCTCGAAGGCTAACCTGTAACTCTTCTTCAGATGATTAGTATTGTCTAAGTCTATGCCATATTTGTCTGCCAAGTTCCCTAACCTCTGGTGCACCTTACTCACTTCTTTGGTTATTTTCGGGCACAGATACCTCAATTCTGCTTCAATGTAGGATTCTAACCTGTTCACTCCCATGCTCCCTTCAACTAGCTCAGCTGCTTCCACCCCCAACCTCATAAAATTCAGGTATTCCTCTCTCTCTGACCGTCCTGCTGCCGCAGGAGTAGTTTGCGGAGTGTTAAGCTTGTCTAACCATTCATTCAATTGTTGTGCAGTCAAACCTTGTAACGAGATATTTCCAGCTTGCACCATCGGTGTTTGTAACGTATGTGCACTCAGTACCTGTGGAGTCAGTAGAACCAAACCTGCTTGTCTCATGGTTTCTAAAGGAACCCCAATCGGACTGAAGTCCAACAAGGATCTAGACCTCTCCGCTGTCTGTTCTCACAGTGTCATCCCTTGGGAGCTTCCTGTGAACCTTCCACTTATCACCTCTTGAGTCATTACACCTTGGTCACATACACTAGGCCTCGTCTGCGCATACAGCGGTACTGGCGGACCAACGGTAATTGGCAAAGATATAGCAGCTGGTGACTGTCCCTTTCCCAATCCCGGTGGGGCATTGACTCCCATAGCTTGATTCATTATAGGTGCTGTAACTGATTGCGGTCCTGTGACCGAAGTATAATTCGGAACCACCTGTTGCTGCGGCTGTGGCAGCAAATGTGGAGTTGGCTCAATCTGCACTAATTTTGATCCCGTGTATACTGGATCAGGCGGTACCTTTAAATTCGTAGTCGTCTCTAATACTGGGACATCAGCCTCTGAACTGGTGGTGGCTGCAACTGTATCTGCGTCTCGGTGCAGTGGATACACTAGCACCATTCTGTATCGGAGCTGATGTGGTAACATTATTTGCCTTTACTGTATTCGTGATCCCCTGATTCTGTGTCGAATTTACAGGACCTGCACTGGTACTTGTCATTTATGGCATATGGTGGTGGTCGATCATGTAACAACTGATTAAGAAACTCATCATCATCTGAATCATCTGCATCTGCCCAAGACTTCTGAGTCTCCTTTTGCTTGCTAGAGCCCTTGTCTGTTTTACAAGTTGCCTTTCTTCCCAGTGTTTCAGCCTATTGAGTTATTGCCAGAAACATCCTAACTCTGTCTATTTCCCTTCTCTACATTCTGGTCTCACTATCCCATCTAGCCTCCGCTAGAGTCTTTTCTGCTTTCCTCATTCTCTTCTCAAATTTGTGTTGCCTCTGTCGTATGGCCTTTAATTCCCAAATCGCTAATGCCTCAAACTGAGTTGGTCTCGGAGGTGGCTTTTGCTCATTTAACGCATTCCGCAAGTTTTCCAGAACCACTATGTTGAATGTTCCATTCTCTGGAAACGCCAAACACCCATCTTTCTCTGTTAATTTGCACCATTGCTTTAGCCAAATACATGGCACAACTCCCTTCTCCTCCATTACGGCATAAGCCGGAGTATCCTCTGGCAGTGTAGGTTCCCCTACACTCGCTGTAATGTACACATCTCCCCTCAAAGCACTCTTTAGAGCCTTGAAAAACTTCATTTTTGCGACTCTTATATTGTGTTTAGAATCTAATCAGGAAGTGACTTTAATTCCCAGAACACTCTTCGCTTACCTTCTCAACCAATTGCCTCTCACGGATGGCTGCCAATCCGTGTGCGACCCTTTTCCCTAACTGACCTATCCCAGCGCGGCTCCAATGACGTCACACCCACCCACACTGCGGCTGATAAAATCCTGCAGCTTGTGTTCCTCGCTCTCTATTCATACAAAACTAATGCAATATATTGCGAGCACCTTAACAAAAAACTCAAATTTGCCGGTTTACTACAGGAAGGGTAACACAATCGCTTCAGAACTTGACAGAGATTTCACTTGAAGTCTCGGCCGCTACTCTCTCTTTCTCAGATCCTGCACTCGCAAGCAAAATTTGACCCGCAAATTTCACTCTCGACTTGTTAATGGTTCATCCTAGTGCACTTTAGAACTTACCAAATCTCCATCGAAGGTTCCACTCACACACTTTGACTCAAACTTGACTCGTCGACCACGCCCGATTGACCTATTAAACCACTCAAATTACAACATAAACCTTCGATAAACGTCTGACAAAAATCAACAGGGGACTGTATTTTCGTCATTGATGCATTTTGAAGCAGAGACAATTTTAGTCAGAAGACAGCTAAAATAAGCCATTTTTGTCTTCCAAAACTGGGAGTCACCTGCCTGATTGAGGTCTGCTGGAATTTATGGATTAACTACTGTGAATTTATTCAAGCAATCGTGATCATCACAATGCAGAAAAGAATAATATAAACTAAATGTGCATTACACATATTCACATTTGATTGATTAGCACATGCAACTCAAGATGGGGCATACCCAGAAGAGAAAGACCTACTATTTGTGAGACTAGCAACAAAGGAGAATAATTGCACTCTCCAACATAGGTGGCCCATCCTTAAGGGTGAAGGGGTCCCCATCCCCACCTTTTTTCAAACATAAAGAGAGTCTATCAGGCAAGGCAAAGGGCAGCTTGACAGACAATCTCCAATCTTCAAGTCGGTTAGCCAGGTGCAGTACTTGTGCTAAATGTGCAGGTGCCTGGCTACCTGAGCTGAACTTTGCCAGGCTGAAAATGTAGCAGCCCTGTAGGTGTGACCTCGTCAACCTGGCAAAGCCCTTGGTGGTCCTTTACTTCATGATGAGGAGAGGTGTCTTGGCCCTTCTGTTTAAATCCTTGATGAGTCCAGAGCCAAGTGTCGTCACCGAGTGTGGTGGGGTCAGCCGTCACCCTCACCCCATCTCACTCTGTGATGAGTAAGGGACTGCCACCTACATTCATTGGCTGAAGGCCAGCCAATGAGGGAACCTGGCAGTCCCAGTCATCAAGAACCCCTGAGGTTTCCCTCCGACCACCCAAGATCACCGCTGCAGCCCAGTACATTTTTATTTCTTTTAATGCTTGGTGAGTGTATGTGTGTGTGTATGTATGCATATGCTGTGAATGTGTGCGTGTGTGTGTGCTTGCAAATACATGGGTGTGAGTGAATCTGCATGTGTCTGTGTGAGGCTTGCCCCCTCTGTTCAAATTAGCAGCTACCACTTCCAAGGTTTATGGTTTCTGCAAAACAAAAATAGAGACAATCATTTTTTTATGTTTGCCATTGCTGACACTTTTTCTTGAAAGCTGTAATTTAGTACCCATTTATCTCAGCATGATTTGTGGACATTAATTTGGTTCTTTGTCTACCTTTTTATAGAAATGGTTGCCTTGATTTCTGAGGTGCAGTCAGTGGCTTCTGTCACATTTGTTAAATACACTGGTTTTGGTTTGGGTGGGGTTGGGCAAAGGCTTTCCTTGGGTCTATCGGGATTAAGGGTCTAATTGCAAGTCTGGCAGTCACTAGACTGCCAGACTCGCGGTAGCAGTCTGGACTGCTCCGGCTTTGACGGGCAGACCATCAAATTAAAAGTTTGGCTGTCGGCCGCCAAAAACAATCTCGGATCCTGATGGAATGAAGTCAGTGCTGCTGTGCTGATTACAGCTTTGTTCTCTGCCAGCCAGCGGTCTGACAGCCATGACAAGGCCAGTGAAGAAAAAGTGCAGGGGGTAGCATGGAGGCCCGTGCACTCCCCATGCCAAAGGAATGGGCAGTGCAGCGGTCCCCCTGCCCGGCACCCTTGATAGGCACACTGTCTGATGTGCAGACAGTGTGCATTTCAAGGGTGCTGGTGCAACCTGTGTGCGGCAGTATTGCCGCGGGCTCAACAATGAGCTGGGAACAATGCTGCTGCACCTTTCCCGCTGGCCAGGGCCAGTGGAAACCTTGGTTTCCGCCCGTCAGCCCAGTGGGAGAATTGTACCAGGGCTGGTGGGGAGACCGCCAACACTGTGACCATCTCCTCACTGGGAGTTTGACAGACGGATGTTTCTGACTGTCCAACTCCTAATGACCAGCTAAGTCTTCTCTTGGAAGCACTATGCCCCTGGTGCTTACTTACATGTACATTTTTGTGCGATTCTCTATCATCAATTAGGAAACCTGAACAATAATTCAAGAAGTTTTTGTCAAAGCACCTAGAGCGAATGAGCAAAGCACCTTACTCCAGAATTCACGTTTGTTTTAAAACCACACATATAACTTTTCTCTTCAATCAAACTGATACATAAAAGTAGTTTTACTCCACTTTGGGGTATGTCAGGTACTTCACTTTCCTGTCAATTTCAAAACAGAATAAAGACTTGCCATTGGCACGCTCCTGGCTTTTCGATCTGCTCCGTCCTTTTATTCTGGTGGCATGACGGATTACTTGTTAATTATATCTAATCAGAGTATGCACAACCAGCAAGGTGCCAGACAGCACAAACATTTTATTGTTAGTGAGTAGACCCTTGAGAATTGCATGAATCACAGAAGTATAAGAAGCGCAGGTAGATTAACTATTCTCTACACAACAACAACTCAAGGCCTGGCATTAGCAGTCTAAACGAATTTAAAACAGTAATTACATATGGTTTTTGATGGTATGCTAGAGAAAAACGTTTTGAAGGTTTCCAGTTTATCTTCTTATTTATAATAGTTAACATGGGCATTAAAACACCTCCATTATACAGTCCATGTAGTGAAAATACGCCTTGATTTCGTGGTTCTTCTCTGTTTTTTTTTTTATTTCGCAGAACTTGACAAAATATGACAAATTAATTTTTTCAAAACATTTCATTGAATTGTAGAAACAAAATATTACCGCCACTGGAATCACTCTATTAGCTCAATTGGTATGTTGTAGTGAAAACTGGGAATTCCCAGGGGCTTATTTCACATTACGGCGGTGCAAAAAAATTCCCCCACCCCACGCCTTATTTACAAACTAGCACAATGTCACCACTGCACCAGTTTGTAAACCATTGCGCCACATTATACCTGTGCCAGGTATAATGCATGAAAGTGAGGTGTTCCCACACATGGAGGCCCCAAAAAATGGCGCAGTGAAATCTACAAGATTTCACTGTGCCATTCCAGAATCATTTTTTAACACTTGCTCAGCTCTTTTCAATGGGCCTCCACGAGCTTTGCTGGACTCGTGTCAACATTTTTGATGCTAGTCCAGCAAAGCGCCACAACTGCATCAAAAATATTTACAAGGTTGTGCTAATGAACACTATGGTGCACTGTATTATAAATACATAACTACCATGGTGTCATTAGGGGGCCAAAAGGTAACTGAAGTTGATAATGCGTCCCAATCTAGGTAATTTATTCGATCTGGGACTCGTTGTAGGCCAATGAATCTTTTGACCCTGATTGGAGACTCCTTAAGACGAGATAACTAATCAACATGTCATTCAATAGGTCAATAACCTCATCAATATTCACAATAGCAAATTCATCTCTTTAATCAATGACATCAATAAGAACTGAAACACACCATGACCTTTCAGTCATGAATAACCACACAAGGTTTAGTAAGATTATGACATTTAGGGCCATATTTATACTTTTCGACGCACAACTGCGCCAACGCAGTTGTGCATCAAAAAATCTAATGAAAAATTACTTACACCAGGCAGCGCCGGCGTAGGGGAATATGGAGCTTGGGCGTCAAAAAATGGGGCAAGTCAGGCTGAGGCAACATTTTCACCTCAACCCGATTTGCGCCATTTTTTTGGACTCCCAACCCCCATTGAAATGACTCCTGTCTTAGCAAAGACAGGAGTCATGCCCCCTTGGCCAATGGCCATGCCCAGGGGACTTATGTCCCCTGGGCATGGTCATTGGGCATAGTGGCATGTAGGGGGGCACAAATCAGGCCCCCCTATGCCACAAAAAATAAAAATAAAAATACTTACCTGAACTTACCTTAAGTTCCCTGGGATGGGTCCCTTCATCCTTGGGCGTCCTCCTGGGGTGGGCAAGGGTGGCAGGGGGTGTCCCTGGGGGCATGGTAGGGCACCTCGTGGGCTCCTTCTGAGCCCACAGGTCCCTACATGCCTGCCCTGACCAGGCGTTAAAAAATGACGCAAAAGCGGCTGGACGTCATTTTTTTTGACCCGCCCACTCCCGGGCATCATTTTTGCCCTGGAGTGTAAATACGGCGCATATGCCTCGGAGTCATTTTTTAGAAGGGAACGCCTACCTTGCATATCATTAACGCAAACTAGGTGTCCACGCTAAAAAATGACGCAAACTCCATGAACTTTGGCGCTAGACGCGTCTAACGCCAGAGTATAAATATGGAGTTTGTTTTGCGTCGAATTTGCGTAAAAAAAAACGACGCAAATCCGGCACAAACAGAGTATAAATATGGCCCTTATTCCCTATTGATTACACTTCTACTAGTCAGTTTATTAATCTCATTACCAGAAAACACATCAGCAATGTCACAATACGGCAACTCGAATAAGATTTCATCAAATCAAAAATCATAAACTTTAGAAAAAAGCACGATGTCAACATGGATTAATCTTAGCAGAGTATCATTAGCGCATTCTTCAACAAAGCATAGATTCAGTCATTTGTCTATTTGCGTTCATTCAGTGAACTCCTTAAAAAACCTCGAAATAGCATTGGCATGTTGGGCTTCATGCAAAACAATTTAGCAACACAAATTTAGAAAACTTCTAACTATGGTCTCTATCAAAAGGAAGCAGTTGGTACCTAGAAAGAAAAGGCAAACAGACAATTACAATTTCATCATCATATAGTTACCCTCCGTAATGGGTCAGCATTCAGAGTCAGTCTTCGTCCTCAGGTAATCAGTTGATTCACCATCAGCCAGGAATGCAGCAAAGTTCAGCAAGATAAGTAATAAGGGACACTTCCCTCATAAGGAGGAAAGGTATGAAACGGGCAAGGCAAAGTAAGGATGGTTTGAAGAGTCAAACAGCAAAGTCTTTAAGACAGAGTGACAAAGTGGCTAGAAAACCGCAAAGAATGGCACGTAATGGCAGTGGCAAAAAGGTAGCTCGGAATGGCTGGATTCTCCTTGTGTCATGGCATTATATCAATCTTGATGTACAGTCCACTAATTTCCAATTGGGTACATTTTGGTGCATCATTATCTCCATCCAAATATTAGCTCTTCACTTCATTAGGATTGTTACTTTAGGACAGTTCTCACATAGTTTATTGGCTCCTGTAATTGACGTCTCCAATGGGTAGAATGTCAGGTACAACTTCTTATTCTCGCGGTCCTAGTCTGTAGTCCCATTGTCTATACCAGTGCAGACAACCTTGTACCTGCTGCAATTTTACACTGTTGCATTCGGCAAGAATGTCTCCTTGAGCAAGTCGAGTCTCATGAGAAAGAATTTACTATGGTTACACACATCTTCTAGTTTCTGGAAAAGTACGGTTACATTGCACGATAGAAAAACACATTTAATATGAAACCGGGCAGCTAGGCTCCGACTCACGCTAACTAAGGCCTAGTGATTAGTTTAGCAAAACCTTAACATATAACCCTCAATGCTAATACAGAATCATACATTAGTACATTAATATTTCATTATTAGTTCATTTCAATTATCTTCATATACATTGGTGACCACTCCCCGTGGGCACATTTCACATGCGTATGTTAAAACATATTAATACGTTTTCTATGAGGCAACATTATTCATTAATTCGCAAACATTTCATGTTAATTTTGATTATAAAACTACACTCCAACAATCCCTCCTCTGATGACACTTGTCATCACACAAATCCAGTCTTTAAAAATTCTTTCACTTGTTCATTTCCAATTTCCTCTTTTTGCTTCGCCTTTTCATATTTTGCTCTGAACATTTTCTACCTTTTCTTTTCTTCCCTCCTCACTTTATGTTTTGCCCATTTTGTTTGAACCCTTTTACTACATATACTCAATAACCATAATCCAAATAAGCAAGCCAGAACAATTACTATTCTCTGTATTATTTTTCTTAAAAACCCATGCCAAATACCACTAAACCAGCTTCCCACACCACAAATCCCTCTCCAACCTTTTCCCAGACTCCTGGTTCTTTCAGTTCTTTCAAATCTGCACTATCTCTTGTTAGGTTAGTAAGCATACTTCTAATCTCATTACTATTATCCAGTATGTAGGCACAACAGTGACGCTCATTAAGCATCTTACAGACTCCGCCATTTTTCGCTAAAAGAATGTCTAAAGCAAGCCTATTTTGAAGAGTCATAGCCATCTCCACAGCAAGTTCAATATCCATCAGGAGTATAGCCCCTGTGAAGTTTGTCAGCATGTTATCCACAATAGTAGACAACTTTCGAATCTTTATGGAGTTCAAAACAACTCCCACTGAAGGAATTATTGCTCCAAATATGTCTCCCACTACACCTGCAGCAGTTTCTCTCTTTTGTCTAGCACAAAGTAATTCTGTCACTTTCGGAAATTTCTTTAAATCATCTAGTTGATAGATCTTTGGGAAAACTATCCCCAAATAACATGTCCCATACCATCCCTTTGGAAGACGGTAATTAGCACTAAGTCCACAAATATAATAGACCCCTGGGATCGCTTGATCCATTCCATTTAGCATTTAGTCCATTTATTCTGAAACAAAAACACATGCTTACACTCACTCGTTCCCACAAACACATTGTCATAATATGACTTTGGTCGCATTATGCAAAGCCTGCCTACATGTTTTGCATCTAAAGCTAGATTCCCTTGTTCCCTAACCCCATTATTACTATTACTAAGGAATGATCGCTGCTGCAAGGCCTTTTCTAATTTCACCTTTAAAACCCTCCTTCTATCTTCAGTGTGA
The DNA here is from genome assembly GCF_031143425.1 of Pleurodeles waltl. Lineage (NCBI taxonomy): Eukaryota > Metazoa > Chordata > Amphibia > Caudata > Salamandridae > Pleurodeles > Pleurodeles waltl. The sequence continues at coordinate 267,353,577 of NC_090440.1, forward strand.
TCTAAAAAACTCTTTTCTACAGGCGTAAGCAAGCATGTCAAATTATTGCGGTGCGCATATGATGTACTCATTGTCATTCTAGGTTCGAAGAAACCCTTAATGAGCTTTATAGCATAATATTTAGCTACACTAGTCAAATCTTCTATGATAGGCACATAAGAAAACACTAAATCATAGTTTGAGTAAAAATATTGCACTTCCTCTTTATTATAGAAACGTGTTAATAGCAAACAACAACTAATCCCGTATGTTAATGGCAAGCTGTGATATGTAACTCCCTCTTGGACCAAAAGAGGAATTTGTATACACACATAACAAGCCTTTGCATCCATAGTGTCAACATACTCACTCAGAAAGCGATAGAAAACATTAGTGGACAGCTCCCCTTTCGCATTAGTTTCGTCATGCAAATACTTTGTATCCTGCTCAAACCGATCCCACTGTGTTAGTGTATCAGTCTCAAAAACTGTAGCATTGTTAGCTTCACTCTCATCCACTAAACGCATTTCCACAAATATAGCTATAATGAATATCATACATACAATACCCAAAGCAACACACAAATATTTACAAATCATATTTCCCTCAACGTCATCTCCTGACCTAGGCATGATCTGTAAAGAATCAGAAAATAAAGTACTATAAGCAAAAAACTAATTTGAGGATGGTTAATAACTCTCTTTTTCTTTTTTTTGTTCTTTTTTTCTTCTTCAGCAAAGCTAAACAAAGTTTTTCTTCAGCAAATATTTACAGCGTTCTCATTCACTCTCGGGGTCTTTGTCAAATCAGGTTAGCAGCTTGTCACAATCGTTTTTCAAAAGTCAATTCAGGTTAACAATGTCAAATCCGGTAATTTTCATCATTCTCTTTTCTCAGGTTTCCTTAACTCAATTTCAACTTAACACAGTCTCTCATTTGTGGGCAACTTCAAGTACCATAATATTGACCTGGAACTTCACGATCAAAACAGAATGCCAAGAACTCTTGCTGCCACTCATCTGACATTGCATAAGCCCATTCAGGACCCACGTATCTTCTATTTGCTATTCTATTTCTTTTCAACCTGCAGTCACCCTGCAATTCTCCTTCACTCATATCTTCCTTCCTCGTGGTATCGACCTCTTCCTCTATTGTTTCGTTAATGACCACTTTCCCTTTTGCAGTTTGTGACTCTGGCCACTTATTTCCCCTCAGTGTCCTTTTACTGTTCAGCTTTTCAGGTTGTTATTCACTGCCCTCCTCTTTTGCTATGGTGTTTTCTCTTGCTGAAACTGCAAGTGGCTCAGGAAGAGTCTGAACACTTTGACTTCCTTACGCCTCAACTCCTTCACCTTCTGGGTCTGTCAGGGGTTCAACTTCAAACCTGTATCTGTCTACTTCTGGGAGAACCTCTCTTTGGGTCAGTTCCTCCGGTGCCTCAGTTGTCATAGGCTCACTGTCACCCTTCTGGATCTCGTTTGCTGTTTGAGTGACCAAGCCGTTCTCAACGGGCTCTCCTTCAGTCTCAGTTTTCCTTTTATTACTCTACGGCTCTGAGACTTCCTTTTCTGTAGCTGTTATTTTTGACAATTCAAGTTCCTCATCAGTTGGACACGTCAGCTTCTTTGTGTGACTGGCATGGATCCAGTTTGGAATTCCCGCACATTTCACAGCAGTAGTAGTTGTCAGTATCACTTGATGCGGCCCCTTCCAACGTGGCTCCAAACATGACTTCCTCACGTGTTTCTTGACAACAACCCAGTCACCAGCTTTCAGATTGTGACCTGGATCATTAATCAGTGACAATGTGGTTGCTTCCACCTGGTGAGAGAAAGAGCGGACCACGTCAGCCAGACCCTTGCAGTAGTCCAACACCATATCATCCGTGATAGTCACAAGAGCATTTGCAGGCACTGCGGGCAGTCTCATAGCTCGACCCATAAGAATTTCATGAGGAGACAGTCCTGTTGTCTTGTTGGGTGTATTTCTCATTGACATCAGCAGTAAGGGCAATGCATCTGGCCATTTCAAACTCATAGCTGCGCACATTTTCGCCATTCTCGACTTCAAGGTACCATTCATCTGTTCCACTAATCCTGATGCTTCAGGACAGTAGCTACAGTGCAGCTTCTGCTCAATATTCAGTGCTGCACACAAGAGCTTAACCACCTCATTGATGAAGTGACTTCCTCTACCTGATTCTAAAGAGATCGGAAACCCGAAACGTGGTATCAACTCCCTAAGCAGCAACTTCGTTACTGTGAGACTGTGATTCCTATGTGTAGGGTAAGCTTCAATCCAGTGACTAAAGATGCACACAATCACCAGCACGTATCTCAGACCTCCACACACAGGCATCTCGATAAAATCCAATTGGATCCTGCTAAATAGACCTCCAGCTCTCCCAATGTGGCACAAATTCACCACTGTCCCTTTCCCCGCATTCATCTTTTGACAGATGATGCACCTGTGACATATTACTTCTGCAGCTTGTCTGAATTTTGGATTGAACCAATCAATTTTGAACAACCTGATCATGGCATCTCTCCCAATATGTGCTTGACAATGGTAAAACCTTGCAAACTGTGACAGGAGACTGTTTTGCAAAACCATTTTCCCCTCATCTGAAACCCACAAATCATCAGGTCTTTGTACACATTGCATTTTAAGCCAAAAACGGTTCTCTTCTCTGCTGGCACATCCCTGCAACAATTTTAGTTCTTCTATCGTGTCAACCACCCTCAATGCGTAATCTGTGCATGTCTCATTTTCAGTTTCAGGTAACAATTCCCACTGACCCTTGAACGATATACAGTTCAATGCACAAAACCTTGTGACTTGATCTGCATAATTGTTTCCCATTGACACAAAGTCTTGTGATTTCACATGAGCGCTGCATTTCACCACGGCAATTTCAAGCGGTAACTGAATTGTGTGCAACAACTCCTTAATTCTTTCACCATTTTTCACTGGAGAACCAGAAGAGGTCATGAAACCCCTCTGTGACCATAGCTGGCCAAAATCAAGGACAATCCTGAATCCGTATCTGCTGTCAGTATAGATAGTCACTTTTAATTTGTCAGCGGCATGGCAAGCCCTAGAAAGAGCAACCATTTCAGCCACTTGGGCAGAGTACACTCTCTCGAGCCAAGATGCTTCTAGGATACCCGTGATTATACACACAGCGTATCCATCTCTCAGTACTCCCACTGAATCTCTTAGGCATGAACCATAGACAAAGATAATGTAATCATTTACCTCCAATTGAGTTTCTTTAATGTCAGGTCTCGGTTTCGTTCACAGTTCTGTTACCTCAAGACAATCATGTTCTACTTCCTCAGCATCATCAACATCTGTATTCTCATTAGGAAGCAAACTTAGGTGACCCCAATATAATTGTCTCGTATTTTGTTAGGTGGGCATTTGTCATATGCTGCGTCTTTGTGCGGGTGACTAATATCTTGACTGAGTGTTGGACCATTACTGTTAAAGGATGTCCCATCACTATGCCGTCACATTGAGTAAGGCTTTGACCAACAGCTGCAACTGCACGCAGACAACCCGGTAAGGCTGCTGCAAATGGGTCCAAAGTAGCTGAAAAATATGCTACTGGGCGGTTCGCACCTCCATGGACCTGTGTCAGAACAGACAAAGAACAAGCATCACGTTCATGACAAAGCAGGACAAAAGGCTTTGTGTAGTCAGGCATACCTAAAGCTGGAGCCCTGCACATACCCTCCCTCAACTCAATGAATGCTGTCATCTCGTTCTCGGACATGGTCAGGGTATCCGGGCCATCCTTAACCTCCTTGATGGTCAAGCTCACCAATGGCTTAGAGATAATTGAGAAGTTTGGAATCCACTGGCGACAGTAGCCCACCATTCCCAAAAACATCCTAACGTCTCTTTTGGATGTCGGGGGATTAATCTGTAGTATGGCTGTCACTCTTTCTTTAGATATTCTCCTTGACCCCTTCTCAATCAGATGACCTAAGTACTTCACCTCCTTATCGCAGTATTGCAGCTTCTTTGGGGATACTTTATGTCCGTTCTTTCCCAAATGATTCAGTAAGGCAATAGTATCGTACCTACAGTCATCTTTCGTTTTGGACGCAATCAACAAATCATCAATGTACTGCACTAGAGTCAAATTAAAAGGCAATTCCAATGATTCCAAATCCTTCTTCAATATATGATTGAAGATGGAAGGTGATTCTGAAAACCCTTGAGGAATTCGACAATAACTGTAAACTTTATCCAAGAATTTGAAACTGAAGAGAAATTGGCTATCCTCATGAAGAGGCACCGAAAAGAACGCTTGAGACAAGTCCACGACTGTGAACCACTCTGCATCACATGGAACCTGGAACATGATCACGGCTGGATTTGGCACTATGGGGCAACATTTTACCACAATCTCATCAATTTACCTCAGATCTTGGAGAATTCGAACCTTCCCACAAGGCTTTCCTAGTCCTATAATTGGTGAATTACATGGGCTGCTCATTACTTCTTTCAGGACCCTTGCTTCACAAAGTCTGCAATTATCTGCGTCACCTGTATAAGGACATCTTGTGCCATGTGGTACTGCAGTACCTGGGGAAACACTGCATTTGGCTTCACCTCTACCTTGACTGGTTATACTCCTTTTATCAATCCTACTTATTTTCCTGTACTTTCTCTGTCACTGTTCCCTGTAATTCTGTTGGCAAATCGGTCATGGTGAACATCGGGAAGAAGCTCATCAAAGGGTACTCTTCATCTGTGGTCTCTGTTTCTGGCTCTGAGATCTGACCATCATCCCCTTCATCATCGCTGTTTGTCTGCACCTCAATTCCTTCATTTGAACAGGTGATTGAACACCTTGTCTTACACAGCAAGTCTCTTCCCAGTAGGGACACAGGACTTGAATCACAGACTACAAACCTGTGCAGCCCCTGAAAGGTACCAATCTCAACTTGGACCGGATCTGTATGCGGATTTTTCAGGAGCTGATTTGCTACTCCTACCACCATTATAGTACGCCCTGAAAGCAGCAATTTCAGAACCTCTGCACTTCTAACTGTAGAGCGTGCAGCTCCCGTGTCAACCAGGAATGAAACTTTGTGACCCATCACCTTTCCCTGTGCGTAAGGTCCCCTCTGATCTACTTCTAGGGATGCTGCAAGCCTGCACTCCTCGCTATCTGAACAATCATCGACAATTCATTGTTTATTCCATTCTCACCACGCAATGGGAACTGTTGTACTGCATTATTTTGATTTGTAGTTTGGCCTGTGACCTGTTGAGGAAGCATCACCTGTTGCTGTCCCATCGGAGCAAAAGGCAACTGCATTTGCTGTCTAGGTACCAAGGGAATCTACTGTTGCACTTGCTGCACCTACACTGGTTGTACACGTGGCATTTGCATTTGTTGCATGGGCTGAAGACCATGCATCTGAACCATGTTATTCTGAAAGTTTGGATTTGGACCCCTCATTCTTGGACCCCTCACATTTTGAAATGCACTGACATCATTGCTTTGTTGAACAACACCATCCTGCACCATCATTGGACATTCCCGCTTCCAGTGTCCCATGCCCCCGCATGCATGACATGACGACATCTTTTTCATCCCTTGCACATCTTTTTGAACCACAACAGTATTCAAATCTGGACCACGGTTCACAAAACCTCCCCGACCTCGGCCTCTCTCTTGTGTTTGCAACATTCCATTCCTTTGCGGTTGCTGCACCATCTGCTGCACTCCATTTCCCTGCATCCCTGCTTGAACTGCCTTAATTTGCATCACCATCACCTTCTCTTTCAGCTTTCTCTGCTTCAATTCAATCACATCACTACAGTATTTCGCATACTGCAACACCTAATCAATCGGCTTTGCTTGCCAACAGATCACATCATTTTTAATCATCTGGCTAATCTCTGGCCTCAATCCTTCAACAAACCTGAACACAAGGTAATTCTTGTCTTTCGGTTCTATGACCTCTGTGCCACTGTAATTCTTGAACGCCTTTAACAACCTCTCATAGTAAGCATGTATTGACTCTTTGCCTTCTTGTGCCCTTCGATCAATTTTCTGCCAATCAGTAACTTTCAGCGACACCTTCTGCTTCAAAAACTCAATCACTTTATAGTAATACCGCATCACCTCAGAAGACGGTGCTCCAGTAATCTTGTCCCTTGCAGGTTCTTCTGTAGGCCAATCTACATTCCTTTTACACTCAACCCACAAATCAGCTGGAACTCTAATCTCAAACAGTGTATTCAAGTCTTCCCAAATACATTTTGCAAGCTTCACAAACCTGTCTGTCTGCTACTATTCTATCAGCTTTTCCCTTAACCTGGGGTAGTCATTTGTGAATGACAAAATGTCTCCTCTAGACCATGGTACATGAACTAGAACCCCTCCAGCTGTTTCTCTCATCGGAAACATCTTTATTGTTCCTGTGTCTGGTGCAGCTTTCGCCTGCTGCGGTTCCAAGCAGTCACTTTTCCTCTTATCTCTCTTCTTCACCCAACTGCCTTCCCACTTCTCTAATGCGCCTCAAACTTGAGCACCCTGTAGTATCACTTTAAGGTGTGCCTTCATTCCAGTAGATCTCATGTGGTCAAAATCTTTAGGCTCGAAGGCTAACCTGTAACTCTTCTTCAGATGATTAGTATTGTCTAAGTCTATGCCATATTTGTCTGCCAAGTTCCCTAACCTCTGGTGCACCTTACTCACTTCTTTGGTTATTTTCGGGCACAGATACCTCAATTCTGCTTCAATGTAGGATTCTAACCTGTTCACTCCCATGCTCCCTTCAACTAGCTCAGCTGCTTCCACCCCCAACCTCATAAAATTCAGGTATTCCTCTCTCTCTGACCGTCCTGCTGCCGCAGGAGTAGTTTGCGGAGTGTTAAGCTTGTCTAACCATTCATTCAATTGTTGTGCAGTCAAACCTTGTAACGAGATATTTCCAGCTTGCACCATCGGTGTTTGTAACGTATGTGCACTCAGTAACTGTGGAGTCAGTAGAACCAAACCTGCTTGTCTCATGGTTTCTAAAGGAACCCCAATCGGACTGAAGTCCAACAAGGATCTAGACCTCTCCGCTGTCTGTTCTCACAGTGTCATCCCTTGGGAGCTTCCTGTGAACCTTCCACTTATCACCTCTTGAGTCATTACACCTTGGTCACATACACTAGGCCTCGTCTGCGCATACAGCAGTACTGGCGGACCAACGGTAATTGGCAAAGATATAGCAGCTGGTGACTGTCCCTTTCCCAATCCCGGTGGGGCATTGACTCCCATAGCTTGATTCATTATAGGTGCTGTAACTGATTGCGGTCCTGTGACCGAAGTATAATTCGGAACCACCTGTTGCTGCGGCTGTGGCAGCAAATGTGGAGTTGGCTCAATCTGCACTAATTTTGATCCTGTGTATACTGGATCAGGCGGTACCTTTAAATTCGTAGTCGTCTCTAATACTGGGACATCAGCCTCTGAACTGGTGGTGGCTGCAACTGTATCTGCGTCTCGGTGCAGTGGATACACTAGCACCATTCTGTATCGGAGCTGATGTGGTAACATTATTTGCCTTTACTGTATTCGTGATCCCCTGATTCTGTGTCGAATTTACAGGACCTGCACTGGTACTTGTCATTTATGGCATATGGTGGTGGTCGATCATGTAACAACTGATTAAGAAACTCATCATCATCTGAATCATCTGCATCTGCCCAAGACTTCTGAGTCTCCTTTTGCTTGCTAGAGCCCTTGTCTGTTTTACAAGTTGCCTTTCTTCCCAGTGTTTCAGCCTATTGAGTTATTGCCAGAAACATCCTAACTCTGTCTATTTCCCTTCTCTACATTCTGGTCTCACTATCCCATCTAGCCTCCGCTAGAGTCTTTTCTGCTTTCCTCATTCTCCTCTCAAATTTGTGTTGCCTCTGTCGTATGGCCTTTAATTCCCAAATCGCTAATGCCTCAAACTGAGTTGGTCTCGGAGGTGGCTTTTGCTCATTTAACGCATTCCGCAAGTTTTCCAGAACCACTATGTTGAATGTTCCATTCTCTGGAAACGCCAAACACCCATCTTTCTCTGTTAATTTGCACCATTGCTTTAGCCAAATACATGGCACAACTCCCTTCTCCTCCATTACGGCATAAGCCGGAGTATCCTCTGGCGGTGTAGGTTCCCCTACACTCGCTGTAATGTACACATCTCCCCTCAAAGCACTCTTTAGAGCCTTGAAAAACTTCATTTTTGCGACTCTTATATTGTGTTTAGAATCTAATCAGGAAGTGACTTTAATTCCCAGAACACTCTTCGCTTACCTTCTCAACCAATTGCCTCTCACGGATGGCTGCCAATCCGTGTGCGACCCTTTTCCCTAACTGACCTATCCCAGCGCGGCTCCAATGACGTCACACCCACCCACACTGCGGCTGATAAAATCCTGCAGCTTGTGTTCCTCGCTCTCTATTCGTACAAAACTAATGCAATATATTGCGAGCACCTTAACAAAAAACTCAAATTTGCCGGTTTACTACAGGAAGGGTAACACAATCGCTTCAGAACTTGACAGAGATTTCACTTGAAGTCTCGGCCGCTACTCTCTCTTTCTCAGATCCTGCACTCTCAAGCAAAATTTGACCCGCAAATTTCACTCTCGACTTGTTAATGGTTCATCCTAGTGCACTTTAGAACTTACCAAATCTCCATCGAAGGTTCCACTCACACACTTTGACTCAAACTTGACTCGTCGACCACGCCCGATTGACCTATTAAACCACTCAAATTACAACATAAACCAAGTGTCTCATACACTTATCAATATACTCCGGAGTCTTAGACCACGCAGGGTCTGTACATAACCAAAAACCACATGAACACATTTTTTTTAGCACAAAGGGCCCCATTCAAATGAAGTTCGCCGACTTCCCTACTCTCATACTGCGGAGTACGCCCACTCCTACTAAAATATTAACTGGCATAAATTCTCACAAACCTCACAATTCACCTACGATATGCATAAGCTGTGCAAGCGCAAATTCTACAGCACGCGTACTATCACTAGAATGCCAAGAACATACCCAACTCACTTAGGAAAGCTCAGAGATTCCTGGAAAGTCATTTGGGACTTAGGGGCACATCATACATCCAATCTGCATTATTTCAAAAACAATTCTAAAACAATGGTCCCTCGTCCTAGGGCCCCAAAGGGCCTGAACCATCCTCTGCTACCAGAACTGATAACGTGTCCCATTCTAGGTAATTTATTTGATCTGGGACTCATTGTAGGCCAATGAATCTTTTGACATGATTGGAGACACCTTAAGATGAGGTAACTAATCAACATGTCATTCGATAGGTCAATAACCTCATCAATATTCACATTAGGGAATTAGGCCCTCATTCCAACCCTGGCGGTCATGGACCGCCAGGGTGGAGGGACACGGAAGCACCGCCAACAGGCTGTTGGTGCTTCAATGCCCATTCTGACCGCGGCAGTAATGCCGCAGTCAGAAAAGGGGATCCAGCGGTTTCCCGCCGGAATACCCCTGGCTGGGCTGAATCTCCATGGCGGCGCTGCTTGCAGCGCTGCCATGGAGATTCCGACCCCCTTCCCGCCATCCTGTTTCTGGCGGTTTTTACCGCCAGGAACAGGATGGCGGGAACGGGTGTCGTGGGGCCCCTGGGGGCCCCTGCACTGCCCATGCCATGGCATGGGCAGTGCAGGGGCCCCCTAACAGGGCCCCAGAGAGATTTTCACTGTCTGCATTGCAGACAGTGAAAATCGCGACGGGTGCAACTGCACCCGTCGCACCCCTGCAACTCCGCCGGCTCCATTTGGAGCCGGCTTCATTGTTGCAGGGCCTTTCCCGCTGGGCTGGCGGGTGCTCCTTTGGCGGGCAGGAGCGCCCGCCGGCCCAGCGGGAAAGCCAGAATGGCCTCCGCGGTCTCTTGACAGCAGAGCGGCCAAATGGCGGTGACCGCATGGCGGGCGGCTACCGCCGCCCGCCGCGGTCAGAATGACCGCCTTAATCTCTTTAATCAATGACATCAATAAGAACTGAAACACACCATGACCTTTCAGTCATGAATAACCACACAAGGTTTAGTAAGATATGATATTTATTCCCTATTGATTACACTTCTACTAGTAAGTTTATTAGTCTCAATACCAGAAACCACATCAGCAATGTCACAATATGGCAACTTGAATAAGATTTCATCAAAGCAAAAATCATAAACATTAGAACAAAGCATGATGTCAACATGGATTAATCTTAGCAGAGTATCATTAGCGCATTATTCAACAAAGCATAGATTCAGTCATTTGTCTATTTGCATTCATTCAGTGAACTCCTTAACTAACCTCGAATTAGCATTGCCATGTTGGGGTTCATGCAAAACAATTTAGCAACACAAATTTAGAAAACATCTAACTGTGGTCTCTATCAAAAGGAAGCAGTTGGTACCTAGAAAGAAAAGGCAAACAGACAATTACAATTTCATCATCATATAGTTACCCTCCGTAATGGGTCAGCATTCAGAGTCAGTCTTCGTCCTCAGGTAATCAGTTGATTTTCCATCAGCCAGGTACGCTGCAAAGTTCAGCAAGATAAGTAATAAGGGACATGTTATAATCCACAAACTGTAGACGGAGAGAATGAAGCATATTAAGAAATTGAAAATAGTTGTCATGAATAGTTAATTTATGGCTATAAGAAATGTATACATAATGTTGTTATATGTAAGAATAGTATCTTCTGTGGTCCCTTGGAATGTTGCAGAATGGTACACCCGGGAGCTCAAAGTAGAATGTTAAGAATGCAGGTTGACAGTGTGTGAGAAAGATGGAGCTCGGGAAGCGTTCAATAAATATCTACTGATCCAGTCATCTTGAGTCAGCCTTTGTTTCGAGCAAATTACAACATAAAACGTGGCGACGAGGAAGAAAACCTGTGCAGGGGACAGAGAACGCTTCCTGCCCCTGATGATAGTAAATCTCCGTCTACGTGCCTGAAGAAATGGCAAAGTGATTTGAAGCTTTGACAGCTGTTCGGAATTAGGGTAAGCAGGATTTGAAACAAACGCGCGGTATGTGAAAGCGGCAGTCCGTGACAGAGACGCTGTTTCATGTTGTGAGTGAAGAACGAAAACAACGCGTGTTGAGGTGGCAGTACGAGGAAGAGACGCTGTTTGATTTGAGGAAAAAACAGCTGACAATTGCATTAAGTTATGCGTTGGCACTGACGGCAGTGGTTAACAAGTTGGAAACTCACAGAACACTAGACTAAATTTTGAAAATTGAAAACAAACGCGCGGTATGTGAAAGCGGCAGTCCGTGACAAAGACGCTGTTTCGTGTTGTGAGTGAAGAACGGGAACAACGCGTGTTGTGGAGGCGGCAGTACGAGAAAGAGACGCTGTTTTAATTTGAGGAAATAAACAGCTGACAATTACATTAAGTTATGCGATAACACTGACGGCAAGGATTGACAATTTGGGACCTCACAAAACTTGTAATAAATGCGAGCGAGCGAAATTCAGCATTTTACTAAACCATTCAACAATTACAGACATTACGGCATTTTAAAAGGAATCTGTGGAACATTGTAAATGAAGTGCACGTATTGGGATAAAAGGGAAGGGCATTTGAAGGAAATAGGAAGCATATGTACATTCAGAAGCAAAAGACTCAAAGATAACAAGTGTAAGACAAGTCAGAACCATTTTAGGGTGCAGGAACAGAAAGGCATATATTGTTATTTACAAGTATAGATCTCCACACGCACAATGGCAGCAGCAAGCATGACACAGCCACCTCCTTTCCTTAGTGACTTGGATGAACCAAATCTTCCATGGAAGGAGTGGATAAAATAGTTTGACTCTTATTTAATTGCTATAGGAGGGGAACGATTCACAGCATTGAGAAGACAACATATTTTACTCCATAATTTAGGTATCCAAGGACGGAAGGTATTTGAGAGCCTCACAGATGTGGATGTGGAGGAGGACAATGGAGGGGAAGTGTTAGACGATTATGAAAAGACAATAAGAAAGTTAGAAAAACACTTTGGACATAAAGTTAATGTAGTTTTAGAAAGACACAAGTTTTTTTGTAGAATCCAAGAGAAAAATGGAAAGGTTGCTAGTTATATTGCGTGTCTTAGAGGACTAGCCAACACATGTGAATTTGGTATCTTAGAAGACTCATTAATAAGAGATCAGTTAGTAAGATGCACCAACAACCTTAAAATACAGGAGAAATTACTAGTTCACAACCCAGCACTTAAAGAAGCAATCGATATAGCCAAGGGCATAGAACACACAGTTGAGTGCATGAAATTAATTAAACAAAACCCAAACATAGAAGAAGTTAAGGAGATCAATATAGGTTCTAAGCTAGAAGACAAGGAATTGGAATCAGAAAAGGGGAGTAGAATACATGAAATAGCGGTAAAAAGAAATACCACTAACAACATGGACATAGGGAAAAATAAATGTTATAGGTGTGGTAACAATAGGCACCTTGCTAACAACCCAATGTGTCCGACTAGAAATTGTATATGTAGGAAATGTGGCATTAGAGGTAATTTCGCAAGAGTGTGTAAAAATGAAAAAAGTGAAAATTATGGAAAAAAAAATATTCACAAAATTGAAAACTCTCAAGAAATCAAAAGCAAGTAGGTACTACAGTTGAAAGATACAGAGGTAGGAAAGCAATGTGACAAATCATATCCTACATGTGATATTGACCTGGAAGGAGGGAAGGTAAGAGCGTATGCAGATTCTTGTTCCCCGTTTACATTCATGGAATATAGAATATACGAAAATTATTTCCAAGGTAAAGGGTACATATAACAACCCGCCAATATTTCTCCAGGGGGGTACAATGAAGATCCCATTCCCTTAAAGGGTAAATTAGAGTTACAAATTACATTTAAAGACTCTGAGGGTGCCCTGGGCACTGCTGACCAGTCCCAGGGCTTGTGCCCTGTGTAAAATCAGTATGCAAATTAGGCTAATTATAACTGGCTAAGTCAACCTACCTATAAGTCCCTAGTATATGGTAGGGCATGGAGGTTTAGGGACCCCAGCATAGGTAGTGCCCCCATAGGTGCACTGCTGAGGTGCCCAGTGTCATTTTGAAGGCAGGCCTGCCTTGCTGGTTGCTTTTAAATTAAAGTTACATGCAAATTCGACTTTGGAATTAAAAGTAGTTCCAAAGCCTTAAACTACCTGATTTCTACATATAAGTTACCCCTAAGGTGTGCCCTGTGTGCCCCTAGGGCTGGGTGCCATGTAACTATAAGCAGGGACCTTATAAAAATAGTTTTATAAGACCTGGTGAGGTAAAACAGCCAAATGCGTTTTTCCCTCATTGTAGTGAACGGCCTCCATAGGGTAGAATGGGGAGACTTTATTTTAATTTTAAAAATCCCCATAGTGACAGATACCAGAAGTTTGGTATCAAATTAATTGTTATAATAAATCCCACTACTTCTAGTTGTGGGATTTAATATAACTTGTTCAGGTAAAGAGTTTTAAACTTTACCTGAAAAGTTGGCAACTTCAGCCCTGCAGTGTTCTTGCTGCTGTGCTCTGATTGGCCAGCCTCTGGCAGCCTGGCCAGACTGCCTTGTTGAGGTGTGGAGTGGCCTGGCTCAGCACAAAGAGTTGTGCCTGAGGGAGGAGATCTTCCCTCAGCAGATGTGGAAGCAGGAAGGGGAAGGTCTGCCAAACTGGTCTTCAAAGGAGCAACCCAGCAACACCCTCACATCCTGCAAACCCAGACAATTAGATGACTCCTTGATTAGATTAGGAGAGGGGTGTGTTTAAGATTTTTAGCCACACTAGTGAGTGGGCTCAGCTAGATGTAACCTCCAAAAATCACTTTCAGCCATGATGGATTTTTGAGGAATGTTTCTCCCTGGGATTGATTTTTGCCACGCTTCCCAAGAAGTGGTCATCACAGGGGGAAGGACCCTGCAAATGATTGGAGAATCAGGACCCCCCTGTTTTTCACCCAGGAGCAAGGATAAAACTGGCAGACCTGCACCCACACCTCAGTTCCCTACCAGATCCCTACCAGGGAGAACTACAGAAGAAGAAGGACTGCCCTGCTCGACCCCTGACCTGCACCAGGACACAGGCTCTAAAGGACTGCACCAGCTGCACACTTGGGCTTTACCACAAGAAGGACTTTGCTTGGCTTCAACTGGTTTAAGGAGCGACTCCCTGTTTGCTACAGGTGAAAAATTGCTAACCAGAGTCCCCTGCACCAACTCCTGAAGAAACCAACCAGTTGACCACTGTCCAGTGGCCAAAAAGGAGTTTGCGGCAGGTGCATTCTGGGAGTTGTAGTCCACACCGTCAAGGAGCATCTCAGAGCTTCTGGAACCTTGGGGTGAATTGTGGACCTCAAAAGGACCTTAAAAAAGAACATCTGTAAAAAGATCCAGACGTTTGGAGAACTTTGGAGAACTGTTGAAAATAAAGCTCCGCAGAGGGACCGATCCGCCGCGGCAACTCTAGCCGGCTTGCCTCAACCGTGACCCTGCCTGACTTGTAGGTTTGTCCGGGTGAAGAAAATCTCCACAAAAGAGACTAAGTCCGAATGTAGGAAGTTGACCAGGACCTCCCAGCCAAGGTATCCGAAGCGGGCTCTACGGACGTCGGATCAAGCTTCAGGTTTGCCCCGGTCGAAGGACTTTCACCTCAATAAAATTACTAAGTCCGAAGGTAAAAATCTCTACAGAGGGCTCCCACAACGCGTGTCCGAGGAAGAGTTCCAGGAGGTCGATTGGACTGGCAGGTTTGTCCCGCTGAAGAAAATCTCCATTGCGGTCGGCCTTAAACTTTGACTTTGCTCCGGTCGAGGTGCGACCAGATGACTGATAGGCACTTTTTGTTTCTATGCGTTAGAAAGCAATAATTCTTTAAAAATTCATATCTCCGGTTCCCCTTATCTGATTTTATTCATATTGGTGTCATTTTAAAGCTACAAATATTTCCTATTGTTATAAAGTGATATTGGATTTTTAAATAGTTTCCTGTGTTTTTTTTAATTCTTGTTGTCTGATATTTGAATGCTTTGCGCTTTGTCTCCTAAGTTAAGCCTTGTCGCTTGTTGCCAAGCTACCAAGGTTTGAGCTGGGTTTAATTTACTGAGACCTAACTGGACCTAAGTGGAGGTTAGTGGCCTATTGCTAAGTGTAGGTATTTACCTGCCCTTACCAATAACCCATTTTCCAACAATGAAGAAGTGTTATCCCCACCCCTAGAGGAGAGTTTTGGACCTGAAGAAGGATCTTTGTGTTTACTTTTATCCCCATGCTTGTCCTGAGATTTTTCACCATCTTTCTTTTTACCATCCTTGTCAGCCCCTGTATGAGCTTTCCTGTTCACTCTTGTTCTGACCTATTTGTTTGCCTTCTTTCCCAATTCTTGGGGGGAGGTCAGATCTGAGTCCACAAGATACTGATGCAACACGTCAGACGCACAATTATTCAAGATATGCTCTCTCAGAATCAAGTTATATAGGCTTTCATCATCAACACAACTTTATTCGGCTATCAGCCATAAAAGGAAAACACAGTCAAGGGAAACATAATTTAGATAACAGATAATCATATAAATACTAAAACCAGTTTGCACAAATAACAATGGTGCTCCTAAGATCAATAAATAGCTATCAATTTCATCATTACACTAGAAAAAAAAACAAAAAAAGAATTTAATTTCCTAAAATGTATGTCCTGCCCGAAATAATAGCATTGTTTTGTTAGAGAGCTATTTAACCATTATATACAAACAATTGATAAATATGGAGTGATATTCTTAAAATGCAAAGAAAACTATATTCTTCCTTCAATGTATTACTAGATTTATATCTTGAACAAAATAACTACCCATGGTCTATTAGCTTACAAGGAGGGGAACCCGTTAACCATTTAAAACATCATAAAATGTATCTATTAGTATTAAGTCTAAACTTATTAAAACCTCAGGCCCTCCTTGTCCCTAATAAATGAGATTACTAGAAGAAAGCGGATTATTCCAAGGACAATAGATGGGGTAGTATTAGACCTTAACAGTCTGGTCGCTTCATTATAATTTCTAATTCCTACATTCCTACAGATAGGTCAAATCAAATTTTTCCTTGGTTTATCATAGGCTTTACAGATTAGCAAGACATGATCCACCGTTTCAATGGTCCCCATGTTACACAATCCACACTTTGTCTCATGACTATTCCCGCTCTGAGGGCCCCATTTGATAGTGAAAGCCTTGGTCTGAAGGATCCCATATCGAAACTTCAAAAATAGTGCTTTCGCTCGCCTAGGTTAAATTATATCTAACCATTCCTCAGCTGTTGGTATTGGTTTGATGTCCAAAAACTCGATGTCAGTCTACACAAGTCCTTGCTGCGGAAAAGACTAATCGAAGAAAACTCCCAGTAAACTTGCTTTAATCGAATCTTGGATTGTGACGTAAGTGTATGGGGAATATCCCAATAAGATTTTAGCCCTACGTTAGAAAACCAATACTTTATGTGATGAAGCCACGGAAGTGAAACTGATTTGTCAAGGTCCATTATCTCAATTAGTGCTTGTCTGTAATGGATCAGTTCAGGAGTTGTCCAAAGTCTACACCAATAAAGTAAAGGCCTCAGAGCTGCCAGTTTACCTATTTGCTTCATGTTTATGTCATAAGTGAGAGGAATCAGTGGAGTAGATGTTGGCAATCCCAATACCCCCCTCATAAAGCTGTTTTCTTGAGATATTATTGGGGTTAGGTTTGCAATTCCCCAAAGCTCGGCACCATATAAAATAGCAGCCTGCGCTATGTATCTATAGACTTCGAATACTGGTGAAACGATCCCGGTTCTTGATCTTTTATAGTTATTATTTATCGCCATGGAACTGTGGACTAAAGAAGTTGCAGCTTTATTAACATGCGACGTCCAGGACAACTTAGCATCCAGCAATATCCCTAAGTAGTTAAAGTTTTTTACTCGCTCCAGTTGGTGCCCCTTAATCAAGATACTTCTTTTAAGTGCTTTAAGGGAATTAACAGCCAGATATTTTGTCTTGTTTGCATTTATTTCCAGCCCCTTCAAACTACAGTATTTACTAAACGTTTCTAGTAAGGTTTGAAGACCCATGGGGGTTTGCGATAGTAAGATGGTATCATCCGCAAACAGGAGAGCGGGGACTGGATCTCCATTCTATCTTGGCGAGTCATGATTACTTCGTTTGAGATACTCTACCAGGTCATTGATATATAACGAAAAGAGGGTTGGGGCAAGCACACAACCTGCCTCACTCCCCTCTTAATAGGTATTGGGTCAGTCAGTTCTCCATTTGGACCCCACTGTACCTTTGCATATGTGTTTTCGTGCAACCTCTTTGTCTGGCCCAAGAGATTCCCTGGCATACCCTGGTTCCCTAACGCTGCCCATAGAGAGTCTCTTGGAACCAGATCAAAGGCCGCCCGCAAATCCACAAACGCAATATAAAGGTGGCCCTTCTTTAATTTTGTGTATTTCCACATTATTACTAGTAACCTGAAGGCCTGGTCAATTGTGCTTGTCTGCTGCCTGAAACCTGCCTGGTATATTGTCAAAATGCTTTTTTCTTCTATCCACCAGCCTATTCTATTTAGCAGCTGCCTAGCATACATTTTTTGCATGACATCGATAAGGCTAATTGGCCTGTAATTCCCAGGGTCTTCTCTAGAACCTTTTTTATAGACAGGGATTATTTCCGCACCTTTCCATGTTCCAGGAACCGGCTCTCCCCTTGCTATGGCATTGCAGAGTAGATTTACATAGGGTGCCCACATTTCAATGTTATATTTGAACAAATCCCCAGGGATTTTGTCCAGACCTGGGGCTTTGCCTGTTTTAATCGCTTCAATGGCAGTCACCATTTCTTCCAAGCTAAACTGTATATCAGGTAAAATGCCACAGGAGGGTACTTCTTTGTACAGGGAAGAATATGAATCAAGATTGGAAAAATTGGAATAGAGGTGCGTGAAATAATTGACCCACGCACTGGGATCTATATGATGTTCAGTATTATATGTCCCCTCTTTCCTGCCGTGAGTAACTATTTTCCAAAAAGCCACTGCATCATTGCGTTTGGCTGCCTCTAAGAGGTCATGCCATTTTTGATCCTCCCAGTATTTTTGTGCTGTAGCCAGAATTTTCCTGTAACCAGCCCTTGCCTTTTGCACGGCTATTACATTTTTCTGTGTTAGGGCCTCTACCAATAATGTTTTTCCCTCTCTACATTCTGTAGTATACCAGGGGTTAGATGGAGTGATTTGCTCCTTGCCCTTTTATACTTTTGATGTATCTGTTTAGTAAAATAGGGTCTTAGTGCAGTACTCATTAATTGATGAATATCCATGATAGGGATGTCAGTGCAATTTTTATGGGCATGGGGTTTCAGCAGATCTGTATATGTGTTATAAATGTTTGTCATAACACCCAAGTTGCCCACTATCACCGGCCATTTAACTGCCCTTCGGTTACTACTAAGAGTGGGTTGTAACTCCACCTTATCCTTTTCTATACAGTTCAGGTCTATGGGGTAACCCCTAAGTTCAATTACTAACGGAAAGTGGTCACTTTCACTCCTCTTATCTATTTTAAAGGTCACTATTCTCTCCCATGTAATAGTGCTATGCATAATATAATCTAGTTTTGAGCCTATGTTACCTCTCTGGAAAGTATCCATAATGAGAACACCTTGGCCCACTCTACCGTTGCACGCCCTCAGTCCATGCTTTAATGTGAGGCCCAAAAGTTTCAAAGCAGCAACCGTACCGGGGACGGACTCTTCAATTGATAGGTGGGGGACTGCTCTTGCTAGATCTTCATCTTCTGCCAGAAGTTCAAACCCAATTATAGGTTCGTAGTTGCAATTAAAATCTCCCCCTATCATAATTGTCTCTCCTACCGGGATTTTTTTAAGCATGCCATTTAATATTTCTATTTCATGTGACTCCTGGTTAGATCTTCTCGGCCTTATATACACATTAAACAAATGGGATAACACCTTATTTTTGTCCCCTAATTCCAACCACAGAATGTCAGGAGACTCTGCATCATGTTTACATATCTTGATATTAAGGGAAATTTTCACCCATACAAGCAGCCCCCCAGATGGCCTCCCTCTTGCTGCAGCAGTTGCACTGATAAAGAAAGTTTTATACCACAGTTTGTGTGGTGGATCCTTTAACCAAGTCTCTTGAAAGAGGCAAACATGAAATTTTCCAATATAATTATGCCAGTCAGGGTCTATAAGCTTTCTTTTTAGGCCTGCTACATTCCAAGAGACCATAGAGACTAATCCCCTTCCAGTTGAGATCATATCATTGGTAATAGGGCTCTGAAATATGGTCGATTCCTTTCTTCGGGGCAAGTGTTCCTCAATGCTCCCTACTCTTATAACTTGGTGATTATTTTGATCCTGGGATTCAACTGCTATTTGGTCGCTAATCGGTCCCAAATATACTTGGTCTAGTTGTGTTAGTCAATCAACTGTTTCAAGATCAGAATCTCCTTTTCTCATTTGCTCTCCCAATTACTGTGTTTATTCCTCTGAGCTATAAACTTGCAAGTATAGGGATCCAGGCTAAACCTCATAGCATTTTTTATGGGGGCACTGGCTCTCTGTTCCATATTGATCAGACCCTCAGTTAGTCTTTCATCCCTTAATATCAGAGCAACAACATCTTGCTTCCCAGCCTCTCCTGGCATCCTTTCCGCCCTCGTAATGTCTGAGCGGATTAGGGATAAGCAATGTCGTTTATGTCTGATCCAGTGCATAGTTTTGTTCTTTAGGGAATCCTCATCCTCTATACTATTTTGGGCCAATTTCGGGACATTTAGCAAAAAAATTACCTCAGCCCCAGAAGGCCTTATTTTTCCCTCAGTGAGTCTACTCCTTATATATAGGCTTTCATAATCAGTCACCTTACTGCCATGTAACCAACCTTCTAGGGCCTTCAAAGAACAGTCCACAAAGTCTGTCCAGTCCTGGGATGCATCTTTATGGTCTCTCAGATCTTAAGTCTGGACTGTTCAGTGGTTAAACCCAGACCATCTAAGAGTGCATTTTTAAGAACCTGGTAATTATCTGCATCATCCTCTCTGACAATCAGAAGTCTGTCTCTACCTTTGCCAGAGAAGGGTAACCAGAGGATAGCAGCCCACTGTGCATGAGGGACCCTCTGAACTTTACAAGCCCTCTCAAGTGCAGCAAACCACTTGTTGAAGTCATCACCATCCTTGTAAGGAGGGACAACTTTGTGCAGATTCCTAGGGCCAGATGTAGCAAAAAAGCAATTTGCGACTCGCAATTTGCAAGTCGCAAATTGCTATGCAGTACGGTGTCTCAGACACCGACTGCAACTGGCAATGGGGTCGCAATGACCCACCTCATGAATATTCATGAGGTGGGTCGCAAATTGCGGCCCCATTGCGAGTATAGGCACTCGCTAACATGGAGGCCTGCTGACGTCAGCAGACCTCCATGTTAGCGACCTGCTTTTAAATAAAGCAGTTTTTTTTTTTTTTAAATGTAGCCCGTTTTCCCTAAGGGAAAACGAGCTGCATTTCAAAAAAATCCGAAACCTTTTGGGACCACTCCCTGCCCTGAAAAAATGTTTTGGGGTCCAGTCTCAAACTGGAAGGGGTCCCATGGGGACCCCTTCCAATTTGCGAGTGGGTTACCATCCACTTGAAGTGGATGGTAACTGCGACTCCATTTGCGACCGCGTACGCGGTCGCAAATGGAGTTGCATACCACTGCGACTCGCAAATAGGGAGGGAACACCCCTTCCTATTTGCGATTCGGAAATGCATTTTGCGAGTCGGTAACGACTCGCAAAATGCATTTCTGCATAGGAAACACGCATTTGCGAGTCGCAAACGGCAGATTTTGCCGTTTGCGACTCGCAAAGTGTTTCCTACATCTGGCCCCTAGAATCAAATGAAGGTTCCCTAACATTTGTATTTCTAAAACTGCTGCTGCCACCATGGGGAATTAACCCCAAACCCTGCCTCTCTTTCTCCACAGCCAGGGATTCCCTGTGTAAGGCCAACTATTGCTGCACTAGCTTCAGTCTGGCCTCCTCTAACCTCAGCTTTCTGAGTTCCCTATCTAGGGACTGGTCCTCATGGTTGGAATTATGTGAAGCCTCTGAAACAGAGGTAACATGAGAGTGTGCAGAGGCAGACTTATCTCTAACAGGGGCCACTCTAGTGACCTGGCCTCTAGGGATGAAGGGAGCCCTAGTTGCGTGTGAACCCTTCCCACTACCAGTTATACTAGGGGGCTTGTTGACAGATTGGTCTGTGGAAGGACCCACCCCAAGTTTGTCATCATGCTCCTCTGAGCCTTCCTGGTTGGAGTTATCCTCTACCTCTTCCTTGCCTTGTCTGATCTGGACCATCTTGGAGGAGAAGATTTAAGAGGAACTCCTTATTGGGGTTCTTCCCAATCCCTAAACTTCTTTCAGTACAGAGACCCCTCAAAGTTTAGATTCTTAGATGTTGCTTTCACAATTCTAGGGGTAGCATCTACAGAAGACATAGTGAAAGAAAAATGTTTTGGGAAAGTGAGTATAAAGTTAGTAGAATAACAGAGCTAACTTTTTAGAGAAAAGAAGAAAACTTTTCAGAACTTTGAAAAACTTTTGCAAAGATAAACAGAACTTTTAAGAAAGTTAAACAATTGTTTCTAGGTATATGTTATATATGCGCTAAGTATTGGAGCAAGCTTTTCTTGTGAAAAGCAGAGGTAACAAAGTGGTAAGGCAATTGCAAGTACTTATCCCAACGCTGTACCACCAATGTGGGAGGCTGGCCTGGTTTGTAGTGGGTACCTTGGGTACTTACACCTTACATCAAGTACAGTTATCCCTTGTTAGTGAATGTACTAGTATTCTAGCAGCTTAGGCTGATAGAGGTAGCTATAGCAGACCAGCTTAGGCTGAACTAGGAGACATGCAACGCTCATGCAATACCACTTATAGTTACACAGAACACAAGTAAAGACAATACTCAGTGTTACCAAAAATAAAGGTATTTATTTGGGTGACACAGTACCAAAAATATCTTAGAGACAATACTCCTTCTGGAGGTAAGTATTATACACAATATGTACACTAGACACCAAAATTAGACAAGTAAATAGTCACAGAACAATGCAAACAGTAGGACATCCTATAGAATGCAATGGGAGAAAATGGGTCTAGGGGCAACACAAAGCATATACTAAAAAAGTAGAATGTGAATCATGAATTTCCCCCTAGACAAGTGTAGTGTGTGCAGAATCCCTGGGAGAGTAAGAATACAGTAAAGGAAAATAAATGACCCCACCCCAGAGCCCAGAAAAGCAGGAGTAAAGTACCGCAAGTTTCCTTAGGACACACTACACCTCGTTTTTGGGATGTTGCAGCAGCCAACCAAGTCTGCAAAGAACAACTGCTGGATTATTGGACCTGAAGACCTTCAAAGAAAGGGGACCAAGTCCAGAAGTCGAAAGAGGTTAGTAGAAGACTGTAGAAATGCACCCTAGGAAGATGTCAGCGGGTTCCTGCATGATGCAAAAGATGTCCCACGGCATGAAGATTCTTGCAGATGAGATTTTGCTTTGGAAGGTGCCAACAAGTCTTGGCTGTGGCAAAAGGTCAACATGGCACTGGATGATCCCAGGAGGGACCTGGGGGCCTCTACCATGTGTGTGAGGAGGAAGATGGGGCTCTCAGCACTTGAAAGAGCCCTCAGGATGCCAGCCAGGGCCCCCAGAAGCTGCGGGATCCAAATTCGAAGGGGTGCAAAATGCAGTTGATGAAGCATAATAAAAGAAGGTCCTCACCACCGGAGAAAAACTCAGCAACTTGAGCATCACAGGGTGGAGTGCTGGGGACCTGGGCCAGGTTGTGCATGAAGGAATTTTGCAAAGAGTGCACAGAGGCCTCAGGAGGCGAAGAAGACACAAAACCCAGGGGTATTGTTGTTCTCAGGGAGGGCAAGGTCTTACCTCCTGCAAATTGCATCAGCAGGACGTCAGGACAGTCTATGTTGATGATGTCCACCCTCTGTGTCCTTAGGAGCATGCTCGTTGCAGTGAGAGGAGTCCCAGTGTAGGGTTGTCATCTTGGAAGGTGCCTGCTTGGAGCAGGGGAGTGATTCCGTCACTCCACAGGAGATTTATTCGGTTCTTCTGGTGCAGGATGAAGACAGGGAGTCCCCAGAGTATGCACACCATGGAAACTGTTGCAGTTGCTGACTTGGAGCTGAGGTTGCTGAAGAAAAGTGTCTCTTGTAGACACTTTGTTGCAGTTACAGCATTTTTTGGAGCAGGCTGCAGTTGATCCGAGGTCAGAAGAGTCTAAAGTTGTTGAAGAGGATTCCTGAAGGAAACTTGCAAGCAGAAACTGAAGAGAACCCACAGTAGAGACCCTAAATAGCCCTGGGAGGGGGATTGGCTACCTTATCAGGTATGGACCTATCAGGAGGCATCTCTGATGTAACCTGCTGGCACTGGCCACTCAGAGCCCTCCAGAGTGCCCCCACACCTAGCAAAGCAAGATGGCTGAAGTCTGGTACACACTGGAGGAGCTCTGGGCACCTCCCCTGGGTGGTGATGGACAGGGGAGTGGACACTCCCCTTTCCTTTGTCCAGTTTCCTGCCAGAGCAGGGGAGAAGGGGTCCCTGAACTGGTGTAGACTGGTTTATGCAAGGAGGGCACCATCTCATGCCCTTCAAAGCACTTGCAGAGGCTGGGGGAGGCTACCCCTCCCCAGCCTGTAAAACATATTTCCAAAGGGAGAGGGTGTAACACCCTGCTCTCAGAGGAAATGCTTTGTTCCGCCTTCCTGGGGCTGGGCTGCCCAGACCCCAGGAGGTCAGGACCTTGTCTGTGAGGTGGCAGCAGCTGTAGCTGCAGTGCAAGCCTCCTCAGAGAGCTGGTTTGGCAGTACTGGGGCTCCATGGTGGAGCCCCTAGGATAAATGGAATTGGCTCCCCAATGCCAGATTTGGAATTGGGGGACAATTCCATGAGCTTAGACATGTTACATGGCCATATTCAGAGTTTGAATTCACCATTGTGAAGCTACATATAGGTATTGACCTATATGTAGTGCACGCGTGAAATGGTGTCCCTGCACTCACAAAATCCGGGGCAATGGCCCTGAACTATGTGGGGGCACCTTTGTTAGTGCAAGGGTGCCCTCACACTTGCACTCAGCAAGTGAAGATTAGACATATAGGTGACTTATAAGTTACTTAAGTGCAGTGAAAATGGCTGTGAAATAGCGTGTGCACTATTTCTCGCAGGCTGCAATGGCAGTCCGGTGTAAGGGTTTGTCTGAGCTCCTCATGGGTGGCAAAAGAAATGCTACAGCCCATATGGATCTCCTGGAACCCCAATGCCCTGGGTACCTAGGTACCATATATTAGGGAGTTATAAGACGGGTCCAGTATGACAATAAAAAGTGGTAAATGAAGTCACTGGCCTACAGTGACAAATTTAAAAGCAGAGAGAGCATAAGCACTGCAGTTCTGATTAGTAGAGCCTCAGTGACACAGTTAGGCACTACACAGGCATACACATTAGGCCACAAACTATGAGCACTGGGGTCATGGCTAGCAGGATTCCAGTGAGACAGGCAAAACACAGTGACATACAGGTTTTTATCTATGAGCACTGGGGTCCCAGCTAGCACGATCCCAGTGACACAGTAAAAACACACTGGCATACACGCACAAACAGGACAAAAGTGGGGGTAACCATGCTAGAAAGAGGCTACTTTCCTGCAACGTATGTTAAAGGTGGGGCATGTACTTATGGGTTTTACATGTCCTGACAGTGAAATACTGCCAAATTCGGTCTTCACTGTTGCAAGGCCTATCTTTCTTATAGGTTAACATGGGGACTGCCTTTAAATATTATTAAAGCGCAGATTCCCTTTGGGAACAGAGACATGTGGAGTTTGGGGTCTCTGAACTCACAATTTAAAAATACATGTTTTAGTGAAGTTGGTGGTTAGACTGTGTGTTTGAAAATACCACTTTTAGAAAGTAGGCATTTTCTTGCTTAAACCATTCTGTGACTCTGCCTGTTTGTAGATTTCCTGTATGGGTCAGTTTGACAGTTGGGCTGTTCGTACCTCTCTCTAGACAGTGACACATAGGGAGCTGGGGTGTAGCCTACATATCCTGATGAGCCATCTGTGCTAGGAGTAAGGGGAAGATTGGTCACTCACACCAGAAAGGACTGTGCCTGGCCTTACTCAATGCATTCTCCAACCCCCTGTTGTGTGCCTGGGGCCTGGCCTTGGCAAGGCAGGATCTTGAAAACAACAGAGACTTTTCTTTGAAATAGGCTCACTTCAAAGGCAGGAAGGGGTATAAGAAGAGCCCCCAAAACCCCTGAAAATTAGATCACTTCTGGAATCAAGAAGAACCTCTGCCAAGGTGAAGAGCTGAAGAGCTGAGGAGAAGTGTTGCCCCTGCCTGTGACTGTGCTTTGTTGGGCTATCCTGCAGTTGCTGCTTCTGCATGTAAAAGGGGACAAAGACTGGAGATTGTTTTGCATTCCTGCTTAGAAGAATCTCCAAGGACTTGAAACGAGCTTGCCTCCTGTTGTTGAAGTGTCAGGGCCATCAAAGTCTCACCCTGCCAGCACCTGAACCCTCTGCTGAGACTCCTGCCCTGCCAAGTTGTGCCCTATCCAGCTCCTGGGCCCTTAAAAGGTGAAGTTCTCAGACAAGAACTGAAAATCCACACACAGATAGTCCACTGTGCGGGCAAAGTTTTGAGCCACCTTCCATGACGCGGCTGATAAGCGACATGCTGCCAGCTTTGTGGCTGAAATCAATGCTCCACATGCATTGCAGCTGGAAGATCGATGCAGCACTGCTAGAGAAATTATGCACAACACACGGTAACAAAGGCTGATAATGACGCAAACCCAACGCAGTGCGGTTTAGTGATACCCTGCGACCAGGGTTTCAATGCCACATCCCTGGCTTCGGAAAATCAGCACAAAGCCTGCACAGACCCAATGTGCCTGTCTGGATTGACGCATCGCTCTCTTGCAGGAGAGAAGGACTGACTCATGCCGAATGGACTGGATAAGGAACCACGCACGTTCTCGCTTGCGAGTGAGAAATCTACTCATTGATGGCCTTTTTCGATGCACACTCACCTGTGCAGTTTTATTTTGATACTTTTCAGCGATAACAGCGTTCTCACTGTTTTCTAAAAATTAAGGGCCTCATTATGACATTGGCAGCAAATGCCGCCTACCGCCACGGCGACAGCTGCCAACATACCGTCACCGTGTCTACCGACCGACCATGGAATTATGACTGTAGCCGGAATACCGCCAGAAGGCTGGCGGTATTCCAGCTACAGTCATGGTGGTGGACGGCCATGCCAACAAAATACCGCCTACTGTATCATGTTCCATGATACGGCCTGGAGGTGTTTTGCTGGCAGACGCTGCTCCTCGCAGCAGCACCACGTCCGTCTCCTGCCGGAGGACACCCTGCAAGCAGGAAAGTCAGGTTCTCTGACAGGAGATGGGGTGGGGGATATTGTGTGCATTTGTGGGGGTGTGTGTGACTGTGTTTGAATGCATGCATGAGTGTGTAATGCGTGTGTGCATGAGGGGTTGTGTGTGTACGTGCACGTTGTGTCCTATGATTGCATCTGTGCCTGGATGTATGTTTGTGAGTGTTGCTGTGAGTGTGTATGAATGTTTGCATGTGTGGGTGAATGTGTGTGTGTGTTTGTGTATGGGTGTCTATGTATGTGCGTGTATGTGTGTCTATGTGGGCGGAGGGGAAGGGTGGGGGAGGACTCTGGGGAGGGGGAGAGAGGTGGGGAAGACCCCTATCAGTGCCAGGGAAAGAATTCCCTGGCACTGATAGTGCCTACTGCCTTGGTTTCCGTGGCGGTACAGAAACCATGGAAACCATGGCAGTGGGCGGGGCCAAAATGCCATGGGGGGGGCCTGGTGACGGTTGCCAGGCTGGAGACCTTAGTCTCCAGCCTTGCGGTCATTACCGCCGTGGCGGTGGGTGTATTAACTTGGCAGTTTGGCTTTGGCCAAACCGCCAATGTCATAATAGCGGAGGTATGTACCGCCAGCTTGTTGGTGGTAATACCTCCACTATTACACTGACCGCTTGGGTCATAATGACCCACTAAGACTCTTAGGTCCTCATTATGTAATTGGCGGTAAAAACCTCCTTCCTCCGCAATGACGGCCCTCAAAAGACCATTGCCGCAGCTAACATCCATCTGCAATAATATGACCACAGACGGATTTCCACCACAAGAAGGGTGGAAATCGAGCTGTGGTCATGCTGGCAGACGGTGTTAAGGTGGCACTGCTACCACCAGCAGTGCCACGCCAGTAGACCGCCGCCAGCCGTATTATCCCTTTGCCCCCCCTTTTCAATGAAGTAGACTGCGACTCATCTGTAATGGGCAGGCTCAGCAGGGAAGCTGCCTCCCCAAGTTCTGTAAAGTGCCATATTTTGTTGTGGAACTCAACGTGATGCCAAATGGGTAGGTCCAACGGTATTTAATATGATCTTTTTACAGGGCATCTGTTACAGGTCTGAATTGTAGCATTTAGCCAAGGTAGCTGGTGCAATGTCCTGGAACAGGGAGCAAGTTGTACCCTGATAAGACACAGGATGTTTTTTTCTGCCACCTGGAGTATTAGCTCCTTAGTTTTGAAGGAGTGAAGCTTGGCACATATGTCTCTAGTTCGCTTCTCCCTCCCTCAACTCTTTGCACACTCTCAATCCACTTTACTGGATGGTCCACGCCCAGGAGCTCTGCGAAAAAGCCCATTACAAATGCTTCTAGATCTGGACCCTCGCAGCCCTCCTCCAGCCCCCTGAGTCATATTTTATCTCATCAGGTTCGATTCTCCAAATCCACACATTTCAATAGGGCTGAGTGGAGCTGGGATTGGAGATGCAACGTGGTCTGTTCAAGTGGGCCAATGCGTTGCTCCATATCTTGCTGTTTGGTATCTAAGGCCTGCATCTGAGTGCCAACAGAGTCTATGTCCGATTGGAGTGAGGCCAAGTGGACGCCCATGTCAGCTTTGAAGTTCCTCCCTTACTTCCTTCTTAAATTCCAGCAGAGAGGCACAGGAGTCATCCTTGGAGTAAGCCATGGTCACCTCTATCTGTGATGCAGTGGTCGGATCAAAGTAGTTGGACACTCTATTAGCTTGGGACCTCTTAGGTGGGATGTATGATAGGGTGGTGAATTGGTGCCAATCAGGGAGCGCAATATCCAATGGAGGTGTCACAGAGTCTGGGTGGTGTCCCTAAGGACAGTGCCCATGGCCCAGGGAGTGAATGCAGGGCCCAGGCTTCACTTAGGATGTGCTATAATAGGTTGCCCTTTTACATATCCATGCCTCCAGTGCTCTCAGCACTTCAGCCTTCCTCCTGTGCATGGGGAGGCCCGGAACTGGCTCTTTCTGTGTTATCTCCAGTTGTCCCCTCTGCTCCAGACCTGTTATCTACAATGTCCCCTCTCCTGGTTGGTGACAAAGCCCGTCCCCAGAGGGATCGTGATGGGGAGTGTGAAGTGACCCCAATTACCCACCAGTCCAAATGGCATAGGATTTGTTGTTCTCCCCGGCCGGATCCCTCTGGTTCTGAGGAGAAAAATCAAGTTGAGGGGTTAGGCCATGGACATTGCAGTCACCATCTTAAAGTCAGGCGTCAGAGAACCGACGCTTGTTTGCACAGGTCCCCCGGCCTCGGCACTATGTTATTTTGAGTGGGAACTGTCCTCTGGACACCATCCCTCATGATTTCAGTGGGGGTGGTGCACGGACCACCAACATACAGACGTGCCATCACGGCCCTCTGGTGTGCCTTTCAGGCACCCCACTCACCCTCCCCTGACCTCTCACTAGCTCGTCACTGTCCAGTTTTGTTTCTCAGCTCTTGTGACCATCAGGGGCCCGCCTATGATGTCTTCATCACCTCTGTTTCTTCTGCTCATTGCTCCGGCTACCTAGGCCATGCTCCCACTCCAGCCAGAAGTCCACGGCCCACCTCTGGAAAAGTTATTTTCAGCCCCAGGGGCGGCACATCATCGGCTCAGGTCTTGCAGGTGGGACCTCACCTGTGCCCCTCCATTGATAGTAGGCAGATGCCCTTAGGAAGTGCCAGGCAGTGGTGCAGGATTAGATTTCCATGCAGAGCCACGGTTGATCACATCCACTCGGCCATGTTGGTTTGCACCGCCCCCTTTGCCAATATTTTTAAATGTAAACATTTTGTGTCTGATATTCTTCCTTAATTATTTTTCTACCACAATATTTTTGTGCTCACTTTTGTGACTCATAAGCCTCATAACTTTATTTAAATTCACACTTACTCAAAAAATTACTGAGGCCACATACCACATTCTTTACCTTCATCATATTTATACACTATTTACTCTGATTCAGTGCCTTAGTGTCTCCATGGTGATATGGTTGGATCACAATCTGGTCTCCTTCCCCTCTAATGATTAAGTAGCTAAATCATTCCAGAGACAATTTAATGCCATTCACTGTAATGCTTATGTAGGTAATTCAACCCAAAGAACCTTTATCACAGCAAAAGAGAAATATAGGTGGTCATTACAACCCTGGCAGACGGTGTTAAAGATGAGGAACTATTGTGTTTTACTCCTTAGCAGCGTTACTTGTTTCGTTTAAAACAGCTGGCAGTTCTCCATGGAGCTCAGGACAGTAAGACTGGAACCAAGGCGGCCAAAATGTGAATTGAGGAGAGGTTATCATGAGAAAGCTTGGATGGCTTTTAGTCAACATCTTAGGCATATGAAAAATGCTTACATGGCATCAAAATCATTTTTATTTCCTCCCACCTCATGACCGCAAAGAATAAACCACAATAACTTGTGGCTTTCCTGTAGAGCATCTTATATCTCACTGGCTCAAACCCTTTGTGGCAAAATATTTTTTTCAGAACTGAGCTCAACTTATCAGGATATTATTGACAATTAAAATCCATAATCAGGTGCATAAGATGAGACTTATCTTGGGTGAATTTCCAGCCTATTAATAATGTCAGAGGAGGAACTGTACTCAGCTCTGAAGATGCTTAAGTCCGACTCTCTGAATGATCAATGCCTTACAGCCATGCTGCAAGCCTTGTCACTCAGTATTTTGTCCCTTATTCATATGTCCAGTAACATCTCAGTATCCAAGTGTTTTTTACCAGTGAATAGTAAGGAAGGGCTGATAGGTAACGATTCTGGCAACAGGAATACTCATTCCTGTTGCCACTGCAGGACTCCCTAACCCACCCTCCATGCAGGACCCTCCCCAACCCCGTCACTGATCCAGATTCTGTACCCCTCTCCCCCGATCTCCATTCTGAACCCCCCACCACCGTACATCCACGCAGGCACACATACATACATACTCATACATACACACGCACTCATTCACACACATGCACACACGGCCATGACGCCCTCCACCCCAAACCCCCCACATACATGCATTCACACAAGCACACATACACTTGCATACACATGCACATAAACACACACAACACCCCTGGCCCCCCTTCATTCACACAACCACACCCCCCCATTCACACACACAACACTCAATACCCCTCTCCCCTGTTGGTCAATCACCTTACCTGGTGGTCGTCCGTAAGGTATCGGGGTCCATGGCACTTGCTCCACTGCAAGCGCCTCGTCACCACAACACCGCCATGCCGTTTAGAGTGATGTAATATGGCGGTGGTGGTGTGGTGATGTGGTGGTGGTGGTGGAGCAACCTCCACTAGGCGGCCGACTGCCAGTATGGCTGCTGGCTACTTCTCCACCTAATAGTGGCAGAGAGCAGTCAGCAGCCATAATGTGGCGGTCTGAAGATCACCAACACTGGGGGTCATTTTGCGTACACGACATTGGTGTCTTTGTAAAAGACCCCCAATGTCAAAATGAGGATTTAAATGTGAATTTGGAGTATGATTTCCCTGAACTTAATCCCAGCATTTAGCACTAGTTTCTTAATGCAAGATGCACCCTGGAATCCAAAATTGATGAGAGGATGCATTTACAAAATAAGCACTAAATTCAACAGAACATAAGCAGCAGCATGAGCATGAGCTTGCTAAATGTGCTATTCCTGTAGGAGTTTTCCCCCAAATTACTCTTAATTATGGAAGCAGGTGTACGTTTTTTATTATCGGTATATCCACCTCCAAGAGTCATGCAGAATTACTAAAATAACTCCAATTACTTTGGTATAATTGAAATTCATCCTAGGCCTATTCAGCACTAATGTGCAATTAGTGGCTCCTGATGTGTCAGTTAGGGCTATGTTTGGGGAATTGAACAGTAACCCCCCCCCCCTTGGCTACACTAGACTGAAAATGGAACCAGCTACATTCCATCTGCGCCGGTGCCAAGCTCACCATAGGCCACCCAGAGAACAAGGGCTTCTCTTCCTCAAGTCTTCCTTTGTTCTTAACTATGAACGCTTAACTATGAATGGACAGTCCTCACTCTGGTCACTTTCACACTAATGCATTTTCTGATGCCTTCCCAGCTGCCCTTGGCAACTAGTAGGAGTAAGAGACCTCATATCCAGGTCTTCCTACTAAAAGACCTAAGTCATTGTTTCTGCTCAGTGAGCAGTTTTCACTAATTATCCTATTGGATGTTCTTTTCATAAATATTAGTTAAATGTTAAAAATTTTAAAAATGTGACTAGTCAATTGAATATTGTGAATATTTATTTTATCTGAACAGTAAAGCTATAGAGGTACGCTTGGAGCCATATTTTCTCTGTTAGCCCAGGGGAAGCACAACATGTGCTGCAGTCCTCAGGTGAATTGTCTTTTCCATTACATTGACATATTTTCCTCCCCCATATACTATATACTATGGCCTTACTGCAGACTTAAATATGGAAATTATGAGTTAGCCAGTTTGTTATTATGGGTGACAGCACCTAGACGGGGCCTGGACAGCATTTCTCCAGTTTATGGAGTTCAAAAAAACGCAATATCAGTCAGCAAAATAAATGACAGTGATCATGCAAGAAAGGGATTTTCTCACTGTGCTCTTTAAATAAATATCAATTATTACACACATATATGCATAAATAAAGAAGTCTAGTTCATCATTTTTGCAACAGTTTTTAGGGATTGGAAATACCCAAGGGAACTTACTCAGTACAAACCATCTGCTTCTATGTAACAAGCTATCCTTCAGAGTACTCAAGAGGGAGTACGGCAGAGGTACAAGCAGCTGAAACATCACTATACATTTAAGATGCAACCCATGAAAGAGTTGTGAAAGAATTCCAAGTGACTTTGTATGTGGACTATCTTCTACTAAGCTTCTCATAGGGTGCCCCTTTTTCCTTAAGAAGATCAAACACCAGTACCTCCTGGAACAAACTTTAAGAACTGTACTATGCAGGAATCTTACACATTCCAATCCTGCTTAAGGATTTTCAAAGGGTGGTGACAGGACTAGAGGAAAGAATGTTTCTGGTTATATACTGGACATAAGGAAAGTACATGGTACTGGTTTTTGATATTTTAAGAATCTCTGTGTTGGTGTATATTTTGGCTGTAGTGTCACACTTCTGTTCTGGATATGTTTAATACTCTTGGTGAATCATCTGAAAATACCAGGCTGTTGAGGTTTTCCTTCCTCTGTAAGGAGGCCTTTTGGCTTTGGCTTCACATTGGGGGAATAGGGAAAGCAGTCTTCAACAAATATAAATCTCTGCATTCTTTAGAACCAGAAAATCCTTTTTTCCACAATTTTGGTGCCTCACACAAATCAACTCCAATCTTAGTTTGGCAAGTGAAAATAGGGCTATCCGGAATCCACGATGAAGGTAGGGGTGTGCACTGTAGTGATTTACGAGCAACTGCACATAGTTGTTTTAAACTACTGGTGCTACACACAGTGCCAAACCACAGCAATGTCTTTGAGGGGCACTGAAGGCAACGCATTGGCAGAACCAGCACCATATATCAGCCATCCATCAGTCCTCTGTTGGAAGCCTTTGGGCCCAAGACAGAATCAGCAGTCGAGAGGGACCCCCACACAAAGCCTACCAAACTAACTACAATTCTGCTTAAGAGGCATCGCCACTGGCACGTTCAACCTCAGTAGAAACTGCCTACCTATACCAAATACTAGCTAACCAATTTCCTTGCTAGTAAGCCTGCAAGGCATACCACAGTGCTGTGGCTTCCATCTCAATGTGGTGGCGGCCTACGGCAAGGCTGCAGTAGCACACATTTCCTCTTCCCATTTCCTGCTCCAGGATGTCCAACTCAGGAACATGCTGGAATAGAAATTGATTTGTTTACATTACACATAAAAGGACAGACCACATATCCCATTTATGAAAGCTATACATGCGGACATTAAAGATTCTAGTGGGTAAGATGGGTTTGTAAAATATGTTCTTCTCAACACATGTCCTCAATCTGATTATTTTGATCTTAGATATGCCCACATGCTTGGATGAAGATTGACATTGTTGACAATAAGGGCAGCTATCTGGCTGAATTTGATGCTAGGAATCTGCAATAAGCTAATTTGTTTTTAATGTGATGATCATTTCTTATAAAGATGAATAAGTAATTGATGAATAACAATATTTTTGTCATGTGTCTAATATGAAATCTTCCCATGTTGTCAGGCTAGTGCACTGAAGCAATGGAGTAAATTCAAAAATGTGTAGCTTTGTACAAATGTGCAGAAAAGTTCACTTGTTAGAGTTGTATTCATTTCCCTTTACTCTTTTATAAGAGATCTTGTTTCATTAAATTATAAAATGATTTATATTAAATCGAGAAACTGTACTGTACTCATCGGAAATCTGTCAATAATTAGATGATACAGTTTGTTGTAGTCTATTACATTGTAAGGGCTTGGACAAGTGGCTTGTATTATAAAATTATATTTGACATGTGTCATCCATTCCATAGGCCACATTGCAGTTTAAAGCTATGATGTATTTATTCATTTTGACTACTGAAAAAAGTGGTTGCTACTATGTAACATTGGTATTAAATGGTATGAAAGTGAAATATTATTTGGGGTTGATGGTCGCGAAACATGAGAATTACTGTTGCTATTCTTGTTAGGTCCAGTAAAGGTTTCTGAGTTCCACCCCTTGTAGCTATTGAACAGGGCAGACAGGCCTAACTTAAGAAAATGTACAAAGCATTTAGAAGTACCAAGGCAGTTTAAAAGGTGACAGGATAACACAACAAAAATCCCTCTCGAAGTTATAAAATAGGAGAATGATGTAATAAACAAAATAAAAAAGTAATGTAATTAACAAAATGACACAAAGACATAAATGTCCAATAAGAGAAACCAGAGATTTGAATTTGAAATAGCACGAGAAAACGTTAAACTCTACTGTGGTCATCTGGTTGTTTGACCAGTACCTAGGCTTGGTTTAAGGCTGACCATGATGGTGCACAAGTTTGATTCAGAAACCAGGTTTGCCCCAGTCAGACGATTTGCTTTCTGACTTAGGGCCTGATTTAGATCCTGGCAGAGGGATTACTCTGTCACAAACATGACGGATATTCCATCCGCCGTATTACATTCTCCATAAGATATTATAGGATCATAATATGGCCAATGGGATATCCGTCACATTTGTGGCCGAGTAATTCCCCCTCCAGAACCTCATTCAGGCTCTTAGTCTCTGATATAGAAGTCATAAATCCTCAGCAGGGCAGGGCTTCTACAGGCTATGACCGAAATGGGTCCTACAAGGTCAGATAGCCATCGAGCAATGTCCTGGTGAAGTCATAGACTTTTGCAGGGAAAGTTCAGAGCAAGGAAAATTCAAAGATTTCTCCAGGAAGGTCCCACACTGGCCAGATACTTTTGGCACCTTCACCCTGTGAGGATTTCTACATTTAAACATGGTCAACTTTTTTTGGAGGCTGTATTTCTCCAGTGTAGCAAGGCTGAAGGCTGTAGTCGAACTGAACTCCACAACGCCAGATAGCCCACTGAAACAGATTTGCTGCTGTGGAAAACCTTCAATTGGAGCAACCGGAATCTTTGTCCAGTTGCAGCGCACCTTTATCAGATCCACTTGGCAGGTTTGTTCTGGTCCCCCCAAGTTCTTTAGAACCAAAATGTTTTTTAAACCCAGGTTTCTCAGAATGTTAGGAGGAGTACACTTAGACAGAGCCAATGGCCCCAGTACCTGAGGAACAACACTTGAGGGTCAAGACTCACTCCTGCAGAAGCCTCCAGCAGGGTCCAGGATGGGTCCATTTGGAACTCTTCAGTGAGAGAGCTTCTTGCACCTTGTTGCCTCTGTAGCTTAACTGCAGGTCAGCTAACTGGCCCTTCAAGTCTATTTTTTTGTCCTGGGTACAAGTGCTGGCAGATCCAGCCTCTCAAGTCTCCTCATAGGTCTCAGCTCTAGGTGTAGTCCTTATGTCTTCCACACGTCCAGTAGTGTTCTGACAAGAGTGGCCAGGGGTGCAACAATTATGCATGACACTACCTGTGGGTGGAGGTGGCTGTAGATGGGGATGAGTCGTGCCCCTCTGTAAACATTAGGAAAAAGTTCCCATAGGGTAATATTTCCTCCACTTGCATCTGTTTTGGTGTGCTCAGTGTAGAACTCATGTGCTAGGGAAATAAGCAACACCTTCTAGGTGGTCACTGGCAACTGGCTCTGGAGGCACCTCCTCTCCCACTGGGATTGGTGCCTGGCTGAAAAGAGAGACAAAGGAGGTGACAGGCCTAGGTGTTAGTTGTATCCGCCTGTGACAGGGTAGGTCTCTTTGAAGTTAATTTAATTCCTGCACACTGCCCAGCTGGTCATTCTTTCAGAGGAATGGAATACCTCCTCACACCAAAGCCCTTTACACAGCTGTGCAGCAAGTTCACACAATCCAGCTCCAGGGTGACAGCTGGAAGCTCATGCAAATGGGATTGTAGAGGCTTTAAGCAGGTAATAGCTGACTTTCTAAAAGTACATTTTGCAAAGTATGTATTACAAATGCGAATTCATATGTGAATTGGACTTGTAATAATTCCAAAAATGAAGTTTGTAGCTGGTACCAAGACGGAGATATCATAAACATTTTAGTATCCCAGTTCTTCCAATTGAATAGCTAGCCCTGTTACAGTGAAAATAGCTTTTGGGGCCTTGTCACTGTAAGGATATGTTAGAAGTACACATTTTATGTTTCCTATTTTAAATACCATGCATCCTGCCTTTCTAGCATTGAAAGCCTAATTAGAGTGCCTTATTATTTTTATTTGAATGAAGGTTAAAGGGCTTTTAAAAGAGGTTATTTGGCAGGTAGAATTTCTGTTTTTAAAACTGCACAAACAGGCTGCAGCTTGCACTGTCCCTCTCAAGGTGGCACAATGTGTTCTGTAGTTCATAGGGATATTTACCTTACAGGCTCTAATACAATTTATAAAATATACTTGGTGCTTATGGGTAAGGTAAATGTACTAAATAGGCTTATAGTCAATTTCGTCATGTTTTTGAGGTCAGAGCACATACACTGGGCGCTGGAAATGAATCTTTTTTACGTTATATCCTCTTCAGCAAGGATGCAAGAAAAATTGCATACATTTTTCTTCAGATAACGTGATCTGTGGCCACAAATGCCCTCTTCTGGGTGTTTTTCCAAAACGTGCTAACCAGCGTTCAGTGTAGTAGTTAGCCTCTGCAGTGTGCACTGTGGAAATTAGATTCAGATGTTAACAATTGTGCTGTTTGAATACATTTTGCATGTCGTACAGCAACGTGAGCACAGCTTTTTTGCCTGACCTTTACAATGAGTAAAGCGTAGATGGATGACAGCTATGCGCATTAAACAGGCAGTAATTAGTCGTATTCTTAATTTCAAAGGCCGGGTTGGCATTTCACGTTTCGACTGATAAACCTGTCACTGTCATTACATGGAGTGTCTGTTGTATTGCGTGAACCTCAAAACATGAGTTGACCGAGAGCCTATTCCAAGTTGATGTTTAGTATGGAATGTATTGCACTCTGCGATATACAGCTAAAGGCGACAGAAGCGAGACCACAAGGTTGTGACTTTTCTCCAGCTTTACCATTCTGTGACTATTATTATTGGACCTATATCTGCCTATTGCCGTTTGAATTGAATCTGCTAATTAGTTAAGCTACAACATTGGCAGGAAGAAAGTTCCAAGCATTTTCTACTGTTTATGAGAAACCAGGTTCCCTCGAGAATTATCTCTTTTAGTTTTCGACTGTGTGGAAATGTATCCTGAATTCATCTAACAAACAAATCAAAGATAGCCCTCCTCAGATAAAAACTGTGCTTAGAGCTCTACTATTTTGCTTCTTTGGGATGGGGGTGAAGTTCATTGGAAGTTTGAAGCCGCAATATTATAAGAACACAAGTACTTTGAATGTAAATCTGAGGTTGAATTGTAAATAAAATGTGAACCAACAAAGACAAAAGTGGCCCAAGTTGGGGAAATTGAACTTGAATATATTGATAAAATTGAGCAATAATTGGTAATTCATGTGGATCAGCAATGTTTAGTAGTTAGAGTAAGGATATCTGCCACTGTCAAGATCAATTGCCCAACCTTTCTAGTAAGGTGTGTGTTAGAAATGGGGTCTTTGGTTGGCAGTCAGGTTACCTCCTGTCCAAGCAAGGACCCTCACTCTAGTCAGAGTAAGTCACACACAATCCAAATTATCCTGTGCCCACCCTCTGGTAGCTTGGCACTGAGCAGTCAGGCTTAACTTAGAAGGCAATGTGTAAAGTATTTGTGCAATAAATCATACAATAACACAATATAACACCACAAAAATACACCACACAGTGTTTAGAAAAATATATAATATTTATCTGGATATTTGCAGGTCAAAACGATCAAAGATGCAATAAGTAATTGTAGAGATATCACTAAAAAGTGATATAAAGTGTTTTAAGTCTTTTAAAAGCAAACAAAGTGTCTTTCAAGAACAAAGTACCTGGTTTGCGTGAGGAAATCTCTGCAAAGGGTCGCAGAGGAGGAGAAGCGTGGAAACCAAATGGTGTGCGTTGATTTCTCGGGCCGCCCATGGCGATGCGTCATTTAGTTTCCACGCAGGGTCAACTGTGCATCGATTGCCCGCGCTCGGTCGTGGATCCTCTTCGGGTTGTGGGATTTTCAAACGCCCCGGGGTCTGTGCATGGAATCCTGGGCTTGCGGAGCGAAGTCACCAGCGCTGCGTCGTTCTGGTGGGCGTTGCGTGGAAGTTTCTTCCACACGGCAGGTGTTGCGTCGATTTCACCTCTGGAAGTCAGGCAGCGTCGTCCCAGGTCAGCTGTGCATCAATCAGGTGGGCCGTGTGTCGAAGTTCCGGTTGCAACCCAGCCGCCACATCGATCTTCTCCTTGCGAAGTCGCGCTGCTTCGTTCTGGTTCAGCGTGCAGTGAATTTCTCACTGCCTGGCAGGCTGTGCGTCGGTTTTAGCAAGCTGTGCCTCGAATTTTCACCGCACAAGGAGTCCAGTTGCAAGAGAGAAGTCTTTTTGGTCCTGAGACTTCAGGGATCAGGAGGCAAGCTCTATCCAAGCCCTAGGAGAGCACTTCTTCACTACAGCCAGAGAGCAGCAAGGCAGTAGTCCTTCACAGAAGGCAGTCAGGTGAGTCCTTTGGGCAGCCAGTCAGTTCTTCTTGGCAGGATGCAGGTTCTGGTTCCAGTTAACTTCTCCAGGAAGTGTATGAGTTGGAAGGGGCAGAGGCTCTGTTTACATACCCAAATGTGCCTTGGAAGTGGGGGATACTTCAATGAGTGGCCTAGAAGTGCACCAGGTCCCCTTTCACTTCAATCCTGTCTACCAGGGTCCCAGTAGGGGGTGTGGCAGTCCTTTGTGTGAGAGCAGGCCCTCCACCCTCCCAGCGCAGGAAGACCCATCCAAACTGCAGATGTATGCAAGTGAGGCTGAGTGTCCTGTGTTTGGGGTGTGTCTGATTGAATGCACAAGGAGCTGTCAACTAAACCCAGCCAGACATGGATTGTAAGGCACAGAAAGATTTAAGGGCAGAGAAATGCTCACTTTCTAAAAGTGGCATTTCTAATATAGTAATATTAAATCCAACTTCACCAGTCAGCAGGATTTTAAATCACCATTCTGACCATACTAAATATAACCTTCCTACACCTTTCAGATCAGCAGCTACCACTCAAACAATGTATGAGGGCAACCCCAATGTTAGCCTATGAAGGGAGCAGGCCTCACAGCAGTGTAAAACAAATTTGGGAGTTTTACACTACCAGGACATGTAAACTACATAGGTACATGTCCTGCCTTTTGCCTACACAGCACCTCGCCCTATCGGTAACCTAGGGCATACCTTAGGGGTGTCTTATATATAGAAAAAGGGGAGTTTTAGGCGTGGCAAGTACTTTTAAATGCCAAGTCGAATTGGCAGTGAAACTGCACACACAGGCCTTGCAATGGCAGGCCTGAGACAAGGTTAAGGGGGTACTTAAGTGGGTGGCACAATCAGTGCTGCAGGCCCACTAGTAGCATTTAATCTACAGGCCCTGGGCACATATAGTGCACACTACTAGGGACTTATAAATAAATTAAATAGTCCAATTGGGTATGATCCAATGTTACCATGTTTAAAGGGAGAGTGCATATGCACTTTAGCACTGGTTAGCAGTGGTAAAGTGTGCAGAGTCTAAAAACCAGCAATAACAGTGTCCAAAAAGTGGAGGGAGGCAGGCAAAAAGTTAGGGGTGACCACCCTAAGGCTGTCAGGTCTAACAGTGTGCTACAACGCTCTTACGCCCCTTAACACGCCTCTCATTTCTTTAATCAGCTGTTCAACATTTTTGGGCTAAATTAAAGACTGTTCGCTAAATATTCCTTGCCCGGCTAACTAAGCTGTAGCATCCAGAATTACTGGGGAATCTGCTACCATTTGAAGGGACAAGAAGAGATTGCTACAGACAATATTGGGCTCAATGTGGGATTCCCTTGGTAAGTCTAGCCTGAGTGTATCAACTGTGGATGCGTCGTTTTGTATTATCTTGCTTGTTTCTTTCTTAAACATGCTAGGAAAGGAAAGAAAGGCAGGATTTGTTTTTTATCTGCTCTGCTCTGTATCTTACTTTATGGGTTTCTATTCCCTATAATTGCTTCCACTTCTTTTATCAGGAGGTATATTTCATTAAGAGTACAGTTATTCACTTTCCTTATTGCCTTACTGTGTTTAGTAGTTCCCGGGGGTAGTTGGGTGGCTTTGCGTTTTCCCATTATACCACTTTAACTCAATTTAGAAATGCAGGTTTAAATCAAAGGAAATCAATAAAATATAGTTGCAAACTAAAGCCGGGTCACCCTCAAAGGTAATCAATAGAATATAAGCACAATCTGAAGCCAGGTCACAGTCAATGAACAGGATGTTTGAAGCCCACTTCTCTGACAGGACCAGGCAAACCACAGTCCAACAGGCACTCTGTTCTGACCCCTTCTTCTAATGCTCTTGCGGGGAAAAAGGTTCCTCAATTGCTTATTAAAATGTACAATATCTTGGTGCAGGGAAAAGGGGGGGGGAGTTTCTGGACACGGACGTGCACAGACTCTTGGTCTGGTCTTTACTCAGGCATGTCCTGTGCTTTATGGCACGGTGGTAAGTGAGCCTTTCCTCCTTGACCACAAGGTAAGCAGGGATCCTGGGAAACGCAGTCCTTTATGCAGCAATTTAGAGTGTCCTCCGCTGTGGGGAGGCAGTCAGCACTTTATAGCGTGGTGGTGATCGACCTCCTCCCCCTTCCCCATTAGGTCAGAAGGCATCCTTGGACACGTAGTCCTTTATACAGCAATGTAGAGTGTCCCAAACTCTGGGGAGGCAGTCATTGCTTTATAGCGTATTGGGAGTAAGCCTCTCCTCTTTCCTCATGAGGTCTGCACTGGACCTGAGACATGTAGTCCTGTTTGCAGCAATGTAGAGTGTCCTGCTTTGCAGAGGAGGCAGTTGGTGCTTTATAACTCGGTGGTGAGTGAACACCTCCTTCTTCCCCACAAGGTCAGCAGGAACCCCGGGACACTTCAGGGCTTAATTACAATTCCCTTGCACCATCATAGCGTAATTTCTTTTTATTCTGCAGTGGCACTGAGCAGTTCCCTACAGTGTGCCACATTTACAAACTAGCACAGTGGAGCCATTGTGTTAGTTTGTAAAGCCTTGTGCCACATTATACCTGAGCCAGTTATAATGTATGCAAGGGAGAATGTTCCCCATTAAAGGCTATGCAGAACTGACGCAGTGAAATCTACAAGATTTCACTGTGTTGTTCTGCTCCTTCACTGTGTCAAAAACGTAATGCCTGTTCAGAGGAGGCCTGTTAGAAATGGGGTCTTTGGTTGGCAGTCAGGTTACCCCCTGTCCAAGCAAGGACCCTCACTCTAGTCAGGGTAAAAGAGAATCACCCTCTAAACACCCGCTCACCCCCTTGGTAGCTTGGCGTGAGCAGGCAGGCTTCTCTCCAGAGTTTATGTGCAAAGTATTTGTACCAATACACACAGTAATTCAGTGAAAACAATACAAAATGACACAACACAGGTTTAGAAAAATAGGAAATATTTATCTAAACAAAACAAGACCAAAACTACATAAATCCAACATACACAAGTCAAGATATTAATTTTAAAAGCAAAAAAGTCTTAAATCCTGTTGTAAACAGATAAAACACTGTTGGCATTGAAAAGTACCTGGGTAGCATCAAAATAACACGCACTGGCGAGTCTGCGTCGAAAAAGGTAATCGGTCCGTCGATTTCTCAACCACAAGCGAGACCGTGCACCATTATTCCTTCTCCGGTCAGGTTGGGTCAGCGTGCGTGCATTTTCCTCTCTGCAGGAGAGCGATGCGTCGATCCGGGCAGCACTCGAGTTGGGCAGATGTTGAGTTGTTTTTCTGCGCCCAGCAAGGTTTGCTTCGAAAATCCTGCTGCACGGCATTAGCAAAACTGCGCTCTGTGGGTTGTGATTTTACCAACCTCCATTAGCGATGCAGCATGTCGTTTCTCCAGT
The DNA here is from genome assembly GCF_031143425.1 of Pleurodeles waltl. Lineage (NCBI taxonomy): Eukaryota > Metazoa > Chordata > Amphibia > Caudata > Salamandridae > Pleurodeles > Pleurodeles waltl. Next base: position 267,395,691 of record NC_090440.1, read on the forward strand.
CACGTGCATTGTTCTTCCAGCCGCGCTGCAAGCGTTGCATCACTTTCAGCCAAGGAGCCGGCAGTGCATTGTTTCTTCAGCCACGCCTCGGAGGTTGTGTCTGAAATTTCCCCGCACGGCAGTCCTTGCATGGATTTTCAATCTTGGTCTGCCAGCTTCACTTGTCAAGGCCCCAGGAACTGGCTAGGGCACCACTTGGCAGGGCAGGAGTCTCAGCAAATAGTCCAGGTACTGGCAGGGGAAGTCTGCGACTTCAACAACAGGAGGCAAGATCAGGACAAGCCCTTGAAGAATTCTTCACAAGCAAGAATGTGCAACAAAGTCCAGTCTTTGTCCCCTTTCACCAGGCAGAAGCAGCAACTGCAGGATAGCTCCACAAAGCACAGTCACAGTAGCACTTCTCTTCAGTTTTTCAGCTCTTCTCCAGGCAGAGGTTCCTCTTGATTTCCAGAAGTGACCTAAAGTCTGTGGTTTTAGGTGCCATTCTTGTACCAATTTTGGCCTTTGAAGTAGGCTTACTATAAGCCTTGAAAAACTTGGGAACAAATCTGAATGCCAACAAAATGTAAAGAGATGACTGTGTACAGTGAAATAACATGAATGTGAGTTTGTAACAATGGAGTCACATGGACATATTTATTTATTTATGTTCTAGACAGGTTGCGTTACTCCCATTTTGTTGTAATTTTGTAAACTGTTCATATTTTTTAAATATCTATTTTTATACATTTTCCATATAGTACAAAAAATATACAAATATATGAATTATCAAGATTGTTGTATGTCTAGCGTTGGTTTGAGTATACTCAGCATTTAAAATAGGGAGTTTATTTACAAGCCCCTCACACTACCTGTGCAACATTTTTCATATGGAAAAAAGTGACTTGCTGGTGGTGCAAGGGGCTCATGAATAAGCCCCTGGTTTTATAGTTTATCCAGGTTGCAAAGAGGAGCTGTCTTTGTTTTGTCCTGCAGAACCCTATCCCTTACCTGACAGACCAATTAGTCTTATTTTACTGTGGTAGAAAAAAATCTACCCTAACCTCAGTCCTGCCTCAAAAGGACCATCTATCCATCCTGCTGCTCCTTTGTATGCAAATAAACATCCACAAGAACAAAGTTGTTGGAAGGCTAACATGGTTTTATTATTTCTGCAAAAGCCTAAAGCCCATAAAGGGCAGATACATCTCTTCCCTTCCTGATTCCAGGATCTCATCCAGATGTTTGATTTGGCTACAATGGCTGCCCCTGACACTGTCTGTTGCCTACTAACTAAGGAGAGATTATGTCTTAGAAGAATCTGAGTTGTTACTCCATTACACCAAATGAGTTGAATGTGTCTTCACTCTTCTGCATGACATCAAAGAGGTGCTACAAATCCTGTTTTAATGTATGCTGCAACTGCTCTGAGGACTGAGACATTGAGAAGTGAAATGGAGTGCTGCACATGCCCCTCTGCATTTCTGTCCACGGGTGCCCAGGAGAAGCCTCATCTAATGCCATTGCAGTCTGGAAGGATCAGCTAGCCAGTATGTACTACAGAGTACTATAGAGTTGACCACACATGGAAATTTATATTAAAAAAACATACTGGTAGTATTCTGAAAATATTAAAAAAGGCTAGCTTATTAGCTCTCCATTCCTTCAGGATAATTTAGAGATCAAAGATGGCAAAGTTTCTGGTTCTGAAACAATGCTTTGATCTAAGCGAGCATCATAGTCATAATTCCCTGCTGGCATGTCAACCAGCAGATTATCATATATATGATGCAGCATGGGCACTTTGGCACACTTGTCCTTCAACACTGCTTCAGTGTTCAGTCCATCAGAACTTAAGTGCCTGGAGCCAGATATTTCCGTTTAGGAATATTCTTAGTCTCCCTCACATGTCTACAAAAAAGCATTCTGTTCGGTGAATAATGTGCTTAACTTCTCAAGGTGTCAAGTTCACAAGAGGTGGTAATGTATTGGACTAGGTGTGCAGTGCACCTAGTACAGATTAAATCTATAAATACCTGGGTCTCTCTTAACTTGTATTTGTGGGCTTCTTGATGCTTTTTAAGTTTCCTTTACATTATGTTCAATTGTTTTGTCTCAGACCCTGATATAGCACATTTTCTGGCATTGGTCTGTTGCTATAGCGGAAAAAAGGACAGCCTTAACACACATTCTTTTTATTTGCTGCTCCACAGTAGGGCTGACAGGATCTGCTCCCATTCATCCCAGACACTTTGTCTACTTTTCAGCTGGAGGGGCAAGCAGTTTTGACCCTGACTGAGGGGATGTGACCGCTTCTAAATAGGGAAGCAGCTAGGGGCTTACATGGGGTTCTTTCAGGAAACTTCACAGTATGGTCAAAGAGGAAGTGCTGTGAAAGAAGGTAGGCATAAGGCAAGAAATTACCCAAGATTGGGTTTGAGAAAATGTTCTAACCACTGGCTAGTGCACATGATACACCAAGCTTCTGAGAACACACTAAGACCTGGAAAGTCAACATCTAAAGGAAGAAGACTCTCGTGGAAGAAGAGGACCCATGGGCTCTTACTGGAACTGCTCTTAAACGTAGGAGTGGTTGACACTTGCTTCCCTCACCAGGGACATACAAATCAGAGTAACTGCTGATTTAATTAAAGCCCACAGAGAACTGGACCTTACACAAGCTCTAGAAGCCTACCTAAGGACTAACCAGAAGAACCTTTCTTTCATATAAGTGGAGAAAAGTGGGGCTTATTTTTTTCCCATTTCTAGAAGACTGGGGAACAGTGCTGAGGATTGCCTAGGGATGTTGCATCAAAGGTGAGTAAGAAAACTAGGGTTAGCCCACATCTTGTTTTTATGTTCCTCAGATGTATTTACAGTAAAGATATCTGGCCTTGTGAAACCCTGCCCAGTTATTGCTTCCAGCCTTGTCTCTCTGTAGAATTTTGAGAAAAACTTAGGTGAAGCAGAGAGTTGTTTCCCATTGACGGAGCAAACTCAGGGGCTATAACATCCAGCTATATCCTGCATCAGACTTTGAGGGATCCTCTCTGGTCTCATGCTTGAAACTTGCCCACTGAAGCATTTTGACCATTGCAGAGGCCAGGTGCTAATGATAAACCTTAGACCAAAATGACCCACTTGGTGAATTTAACCTCTGTGCCATTGTTGTCAGCCTGAAATCACACCATGAACTGATGCTTTTCAATGGTGCTTTCATTTTTCTAAAACGCTTTTTGCTTTAAAAGATTTAATATTGACATACATTTATAAATATTAATACGTATAGTTTGACAATACTACTTCAATCAATCAATCAGGGGTTTGTAAAGCGTACTACTCACCCGTGAAGGTCACTAGGCACTGAATTGAACATTAATTTTTCTAGCGATTACCTGCTGCATGTGCCATAGTTAACATGAGTTGAGCAGAGATTCTCTGAGAACAGTGTTCTCACATAACCAGATTACTTTTATTAAGTTGGTAGTGGTCACCAATTTTTGACAGCTAGTAATCGATCTTATTACTCTGTAGTATCACTGGATTACCACACTTGAAACAAAATATATTCAATAGCTCATAGATGTGATGGTTCTTCATGGAATCCAAGGACAGAACTAAATTCCAAATATCCTTTGTTGCCAAGCAGTATTACTAGAATACATCTGTTGGAAAAGACCATCATTTATATAGTTCCCCCCCCAATTTTGCTGGCTGAACTGTGCATATTTTACCCCTGTTAACCAGAGGTAAAGTGCTTGTGCTCCCCCTTTCAGCATGATGACACATGGCTGACACATTTACTACACCTGTAAGTGCCTGGTATATGGTACCAAGCATACGCAGAACCGTAAGGTTAATTGTCACTAAAGGGCTTCAGCACACACTGTGTCAACTGCTACAGTAACACAACAAAACCAACTCCAGGCCTACCTCTGTCTCCTGGCAGAGCAGTTAAAAAAATGCCACTTTGACCTGTCAAAATAAACCCTTTTATCTAAGGTGGGGAATGTCTGGAAGGGCCACAAGATAATACTGTTTCCTGAGTTGCAAGGCCAATATGAACTGTCCTGGGGCCAATACTTACATTAGCAACACTTATGACATCTCCTTCGACCGCATGTAGAGGCTCTGAGGGAGGCCCTAGAGGAATTGCTCTGGAACATAGAGTACTTGGGGCTCCCTTTACTAACCATGCAGTGTTCAGGCTATGTTTGACTCTCCTACATAATATCATCCCCCCACTGGACCATCTCCAAGAGAAATGGGAGGGAGATTGGGTAGACTGGAGGATGATGACTGGGGGCACAGTCTGCTGGTCCACACGAGAGGCAGCCATACAGGCCCGATTCCAAATAATTTAACTGAAACTCTTTCACAGGGCCTACTTCACAAGAAGTAGACTATTTCAAATGGGGAGGGCCGAAACAGAATTTTGCTTGAGGGGGTGTAGGCAGAAAGGCACACTAATACACACCATATAGGGATTTCTCAAAATTCAGAACTGTCAGGAGAAGGGGGACAAGGATGCAGCTCCCCATAGTTAGACTGCACACTGGAGTTGCTCCCTTAACAGATAGCCCTGGGCATCTGGGGTGAACAGTCCCTGGACCTGCATTCCCTCTTCTTCTGCAACACCACACAAATATTGGCAAAGTGTGATGTAGTTAGAATAAGGGGGGGCAGAGAGATTCTAACACATATGGCTTGGGAATCCAATGTAGATTGGTGTATGTGATATGAATAAAATGGTGTATAGGGCACAAGGATGCCCTAACAACTTTGATAAAATATGGGGACCCTGGCAGCATGTCAAGGAAGACATTGCTTGAGGGAGAGGCTCAGGCAGGCTGAGGATTTGGCTGGGACCAGGAACTCGGGGAACTAATGAGTAACCAAGAATTTAATGGTGGGGGTCTATATATCATCAGATCATACATGTTGGCCTTGCAGGGACTACAAAGTGCCTCTGTCAGCAGATTCTGAAGTATTGTATTCATCAACCATTAAGTTTAGTTGTTTGTAGATGAGTGGCCCCTCTACACTCAGTTGTATTGAAATCAATAAATACATTTTTTTTTTAATTGACCCTGTTGACAGGCCTAAGCCTTTCTTTTAACATACTCGCATGCTAACCGTAAGGTACGCTTTAGTCCTAATAAAGGCAGGGTGTATGGTATTTAAAAGTTGGATGTGTACAAATTTTATATTTCTTATTCCCTGACAGTAAAAACCCTAAAAGCAATTTTCACTGTATCACAGCTAGCTGCTGCCACAAGAAAACGCTGTATTACACCATTATACTTTATAATGCTAATTCAACTTTGATAATGGCTACATGAATCGTTCATGGCCTGCTTTTGATTGCTAGAAAAAAATGCAAACTAATGGCAAATTTAATTTTATCTAACTATTTAAGGAAACTGATTTTTAGAAGAAACACATTTCTTCTGCCTAAACCCTCTTAGGCCTTTTTGTCAGCACTCTCACCTATGGTGAGATGTGGATTGCTCCCAGACAAAGAAAGAAAGGCTTGGATGTGGAGAGCTGCTGGCTTTCCTTTGACATGAAGGTCTAGCCACACTTTACAGAGCACCCCGTCACAAGCAGATAAACCTCAGCCATGTCCCCTTCCTTTATCCCTATATCATCTATGTGGAGAAGTGTGGCTCAATGGTTAGAGCGGCAGACCCTGAAGCAGAGATCTGGCTCAAGACTAGGGTTCAAGTCCTGCTTCGGCAGGTCTTGGGCTCAATTCCCCTTGACCAGATAATTCTCACCTCGGTGCCTAATCTAATTCATGGGTCCCACTCTGCAACTCTGGGCAATAGCTTGCTTAATCTCCACAACGGCCCCAACAGCGCTTGGATGCCTGGCTTCACCCTGGGGGTGCTCAGGAGTGGGCCCCTCACAGGGAAAAGCCAGGAGGGGTTCCATAGCGGTATGAGTACAGCGCCTTGAGACCCTAACGGGTGAGTAGTGCGCTATACAAGTGCTAATTTACATTTACATCCACCTTGGCTCCAAAGCCAGTGGAAGAGGGACCTGCCCCGGAATGGTTTTGGAATGACCACAGGGGAGAGTTTACCTGTTATCATAGCCACACCTCTGGGTGGTTACAGGGTGTTCTGCTCAGAGGATGAAAGTTTCTGTGATGTTGGATTTAGGGTGAGAAGACCACTGTGGGATAGGTTGAAGTAAGGCACATAGGAAGTGCTGCAACAGTAGTTAGGGACACCTCTGGTATATTTTACCCCATTAGTTAGGAAGTGGCCAGGAGCTGTCCCCACTAACAGGCTTGCATAGCCTACAAATGTGGCACCCACAATATCCTCCTCATAACACTCCTGGACCTCAGAAGAATTGGACAGATTGCCCTGCTGTCTGATGAACCTGAAAAAAGACTGTACCTGCTTCCCTTGAACTCCGTACTCCAGATGGGATTACAGGGGTCAATCGGCTCACAAAGTTTCAAGAGTCATTTTCTTGTATTACCAGCTGACCATTTCCATCTTGACTTGCCCTGAATCCTGCTACTGTCCTCTGCTGGAATGATTCTTAACCTTGACATGTCCTATCCCCTAGGTCCAGGAACCCTGACTGTGGCCACAGTGTACTTCTCCTGCCTAACCTTGAAACCTGAAATCTTTTGCCAACCCCTGCCAGAGACAGTGACCAACCTGTTAAGCCGATCCATAAGGATGCATCGCCACTGGGATTTAGTTCACCACAGCTCCATCAAGGTTTTTCACCTTTGGCAGCAAATGCCTCTCAGCAGGATCACCGTACCGGTGAATCCGACAACATTGAGCCATCTTAGGCTACTGCCTTTAGCCTCGACCCATTGAGGAAATCTGGCTTGCAGAAAAGTTTCCATGTTTTATCATACAAAGCATCACTGAACCGAACAATGTCAAGAGATGTTTGGGTATGAAGTATGAACTTTTCCTGCTCTGGTTTTTCCTACCTTCAATGACTGCTTTACCGACACAAGTTCATCAGTCACAGCCTGCTGCCTTGGTCTGATGAAAACTCATGCTTTGCTTGCTAAGTCAGAAGGTAACCCTTTGATCAGAACAAACCTGGTCCCTGTTTCCTACTTGGTTGGCCTTAACCTTCACTTTAGTGCCAGTCAAGTGCAACCAGATGGCTGCGATTCACACTTAATGCTGTTTGATTCTTGTTTTAAATTCAAAATAAAAAAATTCATAATTCTGCTTCTAATTATTGTATATTTGTAGTTCAGTATCATTCTATAGAGTAAAATGTACTCTATATTTCAGTTTTTTTTTGTTGTGACTTTATTACTGCTTGAGTACTGCATGAGTATTTTATATATTGTCTCTAAGTTAACCTTTCCCGTGCTGTGATGTATCTACCAGGGGTTGAGATCAGGTTAATTTAGTGACTTTAATGGGTCACCCTAGCAAAGATTTTGGTTATTATTTGAGATGGGTTATTGGATTGTGTCAGAACACTGGGTAATGGAAATTACCCCGCAACAGCCACATCTCCGCACACCTGAGACACCTGCATTGGCTCCCAGTCAGCAAAAGGATCACCTTCCGACTTCTCACCCACGCACACAAAGCCCTCCACAACAAGGGACCGGAATACCTCAACCGTCGCCTCAGCTTCTACGCCCCCACCCGTCTCCTCCGTTCCTCTGGCCTCACGCTCGCTGCTGTCCCTCGCATCCGCCGCTCCACGGCGGGTGGGAGGTCCTTCTCCTTCCTGGCAGCCAAGACCTGGAACACCCTCCCCACCAGCCTCAGGACCACCCAGGACCACTCCGCATTCCGGATACTCCTCAAGACCTGGCTTTTCGAGCAGCAGTAACCTCCCCTCCCCCTAGCGCCTTAAGACCCGCACGGGTGAGTAGCACGCTTTATAAATGTTAATGATTTGATTTGAATTGATTTACAAGTGCATACCACTTAAAGGATGGGAGGCCATCGTGTGGTTTTACTTTGGTGAGGCAAGTGACTATGTTGTGCTGTGCTATTAACAGTGCTCATACATGATAAAACTCAAGGGGGCTATAGTGCCTTGTGACCGAAGATGATAGCTGTTTGTATCCTAGTGGACTGAGTCTATACAATTGTATTTAGACACTGAGCAAGTGCAGCACGTGAGGGATTGCTGAAAATGACTTGAGGAGAGACACTGATTCCTAAGGCATACTGTAACCGGTGATACCTTTGACCTCATTTTCAGCCCCACCCACTTCTAAGCAATAATACATTTAAGAAATAAAGAATGTAAAGATACACAACAATGTATTTTTTAAGAAATTCCAAAGTGGCACGGGAAATATTTTTTATGAAAGAAAAGTAGCCGAAACAGTATAATGTTGAACATGGGCACGTCAGAGTCTCCTCTCTCTTCTCAGAAACCATATATTTGAGGTGTGTATTTCTTCAGTGTGTAAAGATAGGTTGCACCTTTGATATGTAATATTGGTAATAGAGTTCTGTTCAGATTGTTCTACAGGAGTCTGGACTGCCATCTCAAATATATCACACTGACAATTCAAAATTGCTGTGGCAACAGCACAGGTGGCAAAAAATATATAGGTTAAGAATATTTATTGAAGAGCTTTCTGCTGGGTATTGACAGTAATTTTGAGTCCATATCTGGCTTGATTTGACTTCTGATACCGTTTCAAAGATTTTAGAGACTAATGGCTTTTTCACCAGAGCTCAGATCTTTTGTTGCCTTTAATGCCAACAAAGTTCCTTTGAGTGCATTTTGTGTGGTCACTGGTACTAGGTATATTGCAGCTTCTGTCAACAGCCTCTTGACAAACAATGCTTCTAAAAGGCAGTCTCAAGCAGGAGCACTACAACTAGTCCTCCAGATAATGTTTAGGCAAATGGCTTTCCTCATTTAGGAACAAGCTGGCATAGTGTTTCAAGACCGGGGTAAGAAGACCCTATCATACAAACATTCTCTGTGCAGCCAATAGAATGTTTTCTTAAAAAAAGGCTCATTCTGCTGCTTCTTACAAATGCCTGTCAAGGTCTGCAGTGTTAGTATTCCAGGCATGGGTATATTAAGAGAACTAGAATGCAACTGGAGGTCGAATACTGCCACAATCGATTTCATACATCCTAGACTTCTTTAGTAACACATGCACTGATTGTCTGAACACTCACATGCAGTCCTATTCATAAAGTCTGTGATTTTTTATTACAAACTGAGATAATATTTTTTGAAGGAAACAGAGTAACACTTTGGATACGTGGCCTGCTTTTTATTTCACAGATATTAGACATTAGCGGTATGTACAGTATAGATCAGTCACCCGCTCAAACTCTTTAAACCTCCAGGACATTATTTTACAATCACTCTTCTCAGCTTCTTAGCATGAGGCATTCCATTTTAGTCAACCTTCTTCTTACGGTCCTGAAAGACCACCTCATTCAGATCTTGGATAAGAGTTAGAAAATAAGTGCCCCCTTAGCCACTGAAGCAGTCAGGGAAAAACCTAATGGATTTCTGGATATTCAAGTAATGCGCAGTGTTTCCCACAGACCCATGCTCCATAGGAATGTGACTAACAATTGTTTCGGTTCATTGGCTAACGAACAATTGTCTGTGGTGCATGATTTTATTTTAATTCTTCCTTGAATCAGCTGGTAACCATTTCCTTTTCCGTGGTTTAGAGACTGTGGTAGAAGATGAACTTGGAACTCAAATTCCATTTGTCCCTGTTGATGTTCAAATTCCTTTATCTGAGTATGCCAGACATTCCCTTCCTTGCACAGCAACATAACTTCTAGGAGGAATACCCAATATCATCTATGCAGTAGAGTGGTTCATGATACAGAATTTTGGAGGGTGGACACTCTGATTTTAACGTATTCAGTGGCCTATTGAATATTGTTTCTCCCTTCCATTCTTTTCTTTATTTTGGAACCGTTCTTTTTTGTGAGCTTTCCACTGTCTTCGCTTTCTTGGTTGTTAGATGCAAATTATGGTATCCTGTAATATTTTCATATAATAAAATGTTGCATTAACACGACAATAGAACATATACACACATATTAGTTGTAGAGAAAAGTATATTTATGTTTAGATTGACCAATATAGGCCTGTATTTTTAAAGGGCTAGTGTTTGTTGCCATCTTCCTTTATGACACCTAACCATATTATTTTATAGCTGAGACTGGGGTCCTAATGTACAAACAATATGTACTTTTGCTTTCTTTCCCATGTGAATAATATATTTACACTATGGTAGTCATAGAATATTAAAATGAGTAGCAAATCAACTGCAGAGTACAACCTGCTCCCTGTATCTCATCTTGCTACAGATAGTGTACATTTGAAGGATACTGAGAGAAGCTGTATTGTGATTAGTCCTGAGAACCCAACAGGCATAAAATTGTATTATCTCTCTTTAACTTGATTGGAACATCTCATGAGAACTGTGAGTAGTTGTATCAAATATTAGAAATGTGTGATTTAAGAGTGGGAGATTTAGAATACTCTTCACATTGAGTGAAACTCCTTTCATGTCCTTTCCTTTGAGGTAACTTTATTTTAGTTCATCTACTAATTACATTACTTTTGATTACTTTGTATGGCATTATCAATTGACATTTATGCACTTTTATTATAATTTGCCACTAACCTTATTGATGTATGCCTTGTGTAAACAAGTAACTTTTAATAAACCTTTATGGTTTAAAACTTAACCATTCTCTATCATTCTTGTGGAGCCTAATGTGCTTCACATATTATTGAATGTGTTTGTATTTGGATGATTGACAAAGCTCAACTACAAAATTTGATCCATCTGATAGCGCTCTATGGTCCCATAAATTACAACAGAAAAAGGGCTATCAAAATCTGGTAGCAGAGTATTGTTTGAGCTGAGGCTAAATTTGCCCTACCCCTTGAAAAATTGCCCCCACCCAACCTGTGTTCCCGATCTTCCATTGCCCCATTTGGACAATTGACCGTATTCCAGTGTTCCTGAAAGCGGTTACTGTATCCAGGGTGTGTGAGTATAATTAGGAACATTGGCCCTCATTATGAACTTGGCGGGAAAACCCACCGAGTTTGTGCTGGCGGTCAACGAAAGACTGCCAGCGCACAGAACTCCCCACAGGCCACATAAAGAACATTCAGCTGGGCCTGAACATTTGACGCCAGCACCAAACGGAGCAGGCAGCAATGTAGCAGTGTGGCTGATGCAGAAGCACATGTCGTGCATTTTACTGCCCGTAAATTTGGCAGTGAAATGTGCAATGGGGCTGTGCATGGGGGCCCGAGACATCGATTCCGCCAGCCTTTCCCTGGTGGAACATGACATATTGTCCGACAGGCAGCGCCGCCCTGTTGGATATGTAACTCCGCCACCGCCAGGCTGCCTGGTGGCGGAAGCTTGACGGTGGACGAGTTACGAAAGTGTCAGTTCTGACACTTATATTATATGGCGGTCTGGACCTCCATGCCGGTGGCGGTATGTTCGTAATGACCGCCATAGTGTGGTGAATCCATTTTATTTTCCCCTTGGGACACAGGGGTCATCTTAGCCTTTTGATTCACATTTGAGCTGCCTTGCTTGCCATGGTTGACATTTAGGGCCTCATTACAACCCTGACGGTCACTGCCGGCCCAGCAGGGATGTCCAAATGCGCCCGGTGGGTTTCCGGCCACATGGGCGGCCAACGGTAGTTCAGCCTTAACGGTGGCCTCATCCAACCGCCAAGGGCCTTAATCTGTCTAACTTTTAGATTGTAGCTCATAGCATTTTTAGTTTTGGACCAATGCAACCTCGCTAGTGAGTTAGCATCTTTGTTTTGTCAATGGGGAGGGTGTGGTGAATCCCTTTCCGTTTCCCCTTGGGACACAGAAGTCAGCTTAGCCTTTGGCTTGCAGACCTGTGCCCCGTCACCTAATGACCTTTTACCTACTTAGCATGCTCTGTTTTATTCCATTTATTTCACCATGTGTTTACATTTTGTAAGAAATGTTTTGATTTTAATTATCAATGTCATTTTGAGAAGGCGTCATTATCGGCGTTACTATCAGTGATACACGTAGGTATTGTCATCATGTCCCTTTCTCACTTTAGTGTGATAGGAACATTATGCACACTTGTTAGGGATTGTTTAGGTAAATGCAGACACAAGTCTGACACATTATCCATTGTTTAGGAACATACCTGTGTCAGGGATCCTACATGACCTGCAAAAATAAACCTCACATGGAAAAGGTCTTTAGAGTGGTTCCTTCCAGATGTCATCTATGCTGCACATCACCTTGCTGCTGAACTCAGCCTTTGTGTCACCACAGAGTCTGACTTAGAGACCTCATTCCAAGGTAACAAGGGTTGGGGGCGCTCTTCATGGACAAGGTACTGGCAGATTAGGTTTATCGTACCTAACTCTCTTTCTCTTTCTTGGTTAGAAATTTGATATCTAATGTTTATTTTAAGATGGTGGGGTTTTAATATTCACAACTCTCATCTTCATAATTCTACTTTTATTACTGTTCATTATCCTAATCATTGCAGCACACACATTGTATCGTACATTTCAGTCTTTTGAATAAATATATTGAAATTTCTTTGAGACTTGTTGCTAACAAGAGAGAGATCTAGCCCAGAGTCCATGCATAAGGCTGCTAGAAATCACCTTTGCTGTCTGGGTTTTGCAGAGGTACTGCTTGTGAGCTAGTATGGTTGGGCCGACAGTTGTGACTTGTTGTAGGAGTGATGCAGTCGCCTACAAACAGAAGTGCTGTCACCCCTAATCCAGCAGTCTGCTCAGGAGCGAGAGTCCAACTATGACAATCGGGTTTTTAGTGTGCGTCTTGAGAGTCGTGAAGTGTGCCTTTTTGATACTTCAGGGTCGAATTGTGCTCAAGAATGCTTGGTTGAATTGAATTGATATTCAAGTGTCCTCTTTATGCTTATTGCTTGTCCTTGTAGAGATTAAAGTGTCTATTTCTTAGAGTTGAGGTTTAGGTGATTGGATTCATCCTAACCCAGGATCATGGGATAGATATATTTAACTAGTATTGACTTGCCTGTAAAGGCTGAGTTGTTGGACTGTGGAGTGCCAGTGCCGCATCAAGCTAGGGATTTATTATACTTCTATTGTGAGATTATACTAACAGAGATTGTGCATGGGAGCAGACACCTCTAGTCTGTGTGAGTTCTGTCACTCAAGAACTTGCTTTGTGTGTTTGATACTACCAGGAGGGTACTATTTTCTATCACCCTTGAGCACATATCAATTAAATTTTGCTTTATGTAAACAGACAATACCTGTGCTTTTGATATTTTGTTAATGCAAAGCTGATCAGATTGAAGATAGAATTGCAGTGTGCTGTGCTATGAGTTACATCACTAGATGTCATCTGATATTAGTTGTTCAGCTTGAGTGCCATTCTAGGATTGGTTGTTATGTCCTTTTAGGGGCAGATTTATGAAAAGTGGCGCTGCACCTAGTGCAGAGCCACTTTTCTTATGTCCCTTAGCGCCCCTCTAATGCCACCATTGTAGCACCGTATTTAAAAAACAGCACACCATGGCAGAAGTTAGGGTGACTAGCGTCATAATTTTTAATGCTAGTCCGGTGCTTTGCAGGATTAGCATAAAAAATGATTACGCTAATTCTGTAAAGCACCCTTTGCAATCAATGGGCGCTTCATTTTAATGCCTGCACATAACAGGGATTAAAAAATGCCAATAAAAATGGTGCAAGGAATCTCATAGATTCCTTTGCACCATTGTTACGGCCCCCCTAGTGCCAGAACCTCCCCCTTGCATACATTATGCCTGGCTGTTTTGTGGACCAAGGTGTTACAAAGTGGCGCAATGCAAGCCTTGCACCACTTTGTAAATATGTTGCAGTGCATGTCCCCTTCCAATGCCACATTAGTGTAAACAAATTTGGCCTCTAGTGTCACATTGCAATTGGTTAATTCTGTGGAGATTTAATGTATTTGTCTGTGACTACCACATCGTGATTTGCTGGGAAAATACCAAATATCTCCATTTATGATTGACAAATTCTGTGTTTGCCTTTGTGTATGAGAAAAATTAAATTCTTTAAAAAAGTACAAGCAAACTGAAAACTGATGATGTACCTGTTGTCAGGATGAGGCAGCTTCTCCAGAGGGCACACCCACAAATGATATGGCCATTAATGTCAGACTTCACATGTGTTTAGATTAAATAATGGAAAAAGGTCGCAGTGAAAGATGGATGTTTACAGTTTCCTTCTCATTGTACATTCAATGTGAGGGAAATTGAAAATGTGACAGAAGTGATGTATCAGATGAATTCCTAGTTGAGGCCTGTACAGTTTGAAGTACTGAGTGCATGGGAACCTACTGCATATGAAAAGGAGGAGGAGAAGTTTCAAAATCAAACAAGAAATAAGGTCCATAATTTGATAGCGACAAAATGGAATGCAATTCAACAATGGTATTCAGAGAGTGCTCGAGGGCATGCATATGCATCCTGTGATTATGAAGGAAGAGGCAGAGGTACAAATGCCACAAGAGGAAAGTGGGGATGGTAAAAGAGAGACTGAGAATGAGAATTAGAATGATTATGATACAGATGATTAATTTTTGGATGATTTGCTCAATTCCCAACCACCTCCATACAGTGTTCTTCCTCAACCTGCAATATTAGATCAACCGCAGATCGATGCTGTGGGAGGATGGAAAGACACATAGGAAGTATGAGTGTGAAGTTGATCAGAGCCGCCCTAGAAGGAGTTTTATCCCGGTCACTCTGGGTCCATCCATCATTACAGCTGATTTATGACCTCAAATAGAAGATGATTTGTTTAAATAGATTAATATTGTTAAACTAAGGGCAGAGGAGCTTGTACAAGGGACTCTTGAATTGTACTTCATAAACTCATTTAATAGGGCTGAGCTCTGATTCGGAGTAGGAAGGCTGCAAGATTTGCTTGCATAGTGGATTGCAGATTGGAAGAGTTGGTCAATGAATTTAAGGTTCATTTGGCTGAAACTGGGCACTTCTGGAAATCCTTTAGGCTGGTGATGGAAAATAATGAGAATTAAGAGATGGGACTATCAAATTTCAAGGTGCATGTTAAGGAAATTACTCAAAAGCATTAAAAAGTGTAGGCAAGTGAATATATTTAACACCCAATGGTTAAAACATGAGATCAAGAAGACGAAATAAAGAAGCTTCCAGAGGAAAGGAGAAGAGATCAAATTTAAGTTGAGTGACTTTCCAATGACAGAAGTGCTTGGCAAAACATATACTCATGTTCCCGGAAGTTACAGTGATCTTTATTCCTTCACAAATCTCTTTCAGAAATTGAGAAAGAATCCTGAAACACATAAGTGGACTTGATTCTGAAAAGTTTGAAAGTGCATTGGGGGTGATTTGAATATGTTTTTAAAAATTGTGATTTCCTGGGACTTGTGGGCAGAATGCAGAATTGTTCTAGGTTGTCCCGAAGAGGAATCTCAGAGATCTGCCCAATACATGCACCTTCCCCTACTGTCATGAACAAATATAATCATGTGATTTCTCATTTGGAAGAAAAGGTCCCATAGAAAGAGGTAGACTGGCTCACAATAACACTAACTACTAAAGAGTCAAAAGACTTGGGACATGCTTACTGTGAAAGGTTGATGCAAGTTTTCAGACACACAATGGTATTGAAAAAGCTGAAAGGGAGACTAGTATTGGGTTCTTGTCTCAGTCCGTTCTTGATTTATTCCCATTAATTACCTCTCATATACAGCAGAAGGTGATTTGTTGGCAGTCAAAGTCTCAACATGAGATTCCCCAGTATGCATAGTATTACAGTGATAATATGGAAGCAATACAGTAGATTATTTAGGAGAAATTCATGCTGACACAATCTAGATTGGTGCAGGAACGATGTCAGAACAGCTCTTTTGTTGCAGATCCAGGGTTTCATTCTGTTACCCTTTTTTGTGCAGATATGCAGAGGATTTGTTTGCAAGGTGGTGGTCAGATCATATAGACAGGGAACTTTAGTCTGCAGAGCATAGGATGAGGGATGGCTGCCGATCAGAATGCAGGGCTGGATATAAACATGTTGAAGAAGACTACTACTGGTCATATTTGTAACAAGGTTGGCCCCTGGAAACAAGAATGTAGACTGACCCATATTGAGTGCAAAATAATCGTAAAATGACAAATATAATGTGATGCTAATATGCATGCTCAAAGGTCATATAATGCAAATATAGCTCAAGCCTCAATGATGGAAAAAATATGCAGAACAGATGGTACAAGTTACATCCACAGTTTAAGGCTCAGCAGAACACTTTCACAGTTGCTGACAATCTCCAATAGTTCTCAGTATTTGACAGTCCCATTAGATTGGACCGTGATCAATTGCAAAGGTGGTGCCTGATATGGAAGGAGGATTGCGCACTCTGTGCAAATCTAGAGGCAGATCAGAGTCGGCCATATGTAGATGTTAGGGTAAGTGGCCATTCTATATCATTTCTAATCAATACTGGGGCTACCAAATCAACTGTGAGAACAATGGAGGTCCCAAACCTACCTCTCATGGGAAAATCCAAGTTGTAGATGTCGCAAACAGTACATATCCAGTTTCAGCTAAGATCCCTGTAAAAATAGGGTCCCTCGTAGAGAACCACCAATTTGTAATATGTGGCTACCAACTGACAGCATGGAGTCCTCTATCAATCAATGACACTGCAGCAATAGTGAAGACAGTGCTCTCAGGACTGTCCACAGATCCCTGCCCCCACCATTTTTACAGCCTGGGAAGAGCCACGATAAGCACTGCACTCACTTCTATCTTCAACATCTTCCTTAAGAAAGTCACCTTCCTAGATAGCTGTAAACATGCTGTAGTCACCACCATACTCAAAAAACCTCAGCTGACTGTGAAGTACTTAGCAACTATTAACAAAATCTTACTGCTCCCTTTCCTATCCAAAGACATTGAGAAGACCATCAACAGACAACTCTCTGATCACCTTCTCCTGGACAACTCACCATCAGAATTAGAAAACAACCACAGCACCGAAGCCCTCTTCGCTGCCACAGAATACATATACACCAGCCTTGACAATGAGCAGACTCCCACCCTCATCCTCCTCGACCTCTCTGCCACTTTGGACACAGTCTGATACCACATTCTCATCACCAGACTACATACAGTGGGAATACAAGGCCCAACACTCAAATTGATAGTTTCCTTCCTCTTCAGAAGAACACAATGAGCCAGGCTCACACTGTTAACATCAGAACACCAGAACCTTGTCTGAGGAGTCCCACAGGGTTAATCACTAAGCCCAGCCAGATTATTTTTTCTCTCTTAGATGACACCGTCACTATCAAACCAAAAACCTTCAAAAAATGCATTACCAGCTTGACCATTTGGATGAAAGAAAACTGACTCAAGCACTACACTGACAAAAATGAAGTGTTGATCTCCCCTGAACTCGGACCCACACCTACTTTAACTGACCACGCTAGGGACCTAGGCCTCATCCTGAATACAACCTTCACCATGAAGTCCTAAGTCAACATCGTCACCTCTTCATGCTTCTACATTCTTTGCATGTCATGTAAAATTTCCAAGTGCCTCCCACTGGACACCAGATGTCCCATCAAGCAGGCCTTCATCACAAGCAAATTGAACAATGGCTAAGCACTCCACTCTGGCATCCCAACCCAACGTCTTCACAGACATCACACCATTCAAAATGCTTGACCATTTGGATGAAGGAAAACTGCCTCAAGCTCAACAGCGACAAAACGGAAGTGCTGATCTCCCTTGAACTCTGACCCATACCAAACCATCCAAAATGCCATCACCAGACATGTCCTCAGCCTGCTGCACCAATCACACACCATACTCCTCTTCAGAGAACTCCTCTGGTTCCCCATCCAAAAGTGCTTATAGTTAAAATTTCTCACATACGCATTCACAACACAGGACCCGCATACTTCAGTCACCAGCTTCACTTCCACTAACTCACCAGACAAATTTGTTTAGCATCACTCTCACTTGCACACACACCGCATCCAAAAACCAGAATGGGAGGTTATCAGGACCCCCTCCTCACTTCTGGAATTCTGCAGAAAGCTGATAATCTGACTTTTCAATTAGCCTTCTTGAGGAACCATCAAGTCCGCCTGTACTCAGGCCCAGTCTCAGTGCTTGGATTTCCTCATGGGTTACAACCTGCTCTGTACATATCCAGCTTATGTTACATTACACATTATATTACAATCCATGTGAGAACCTGACATCTTGAAACAGGTGCAAAGGAGCCGCTACAACTCACCAATGATGGGTTTGCTGAAACCTAATAAGAAATGGAGGATAGTTCAGGACCTGAGAAAGGTAACTCTTATTGTTGTTCTGTGTTATCATATGTTATCCCATGGTACTGAATGTTGCTATAATACTTTTCCAGCTCCATTTGATGTGGAGTGGGTCTTGGTCATTGGTTTGTGTCAGGCATTCTTTTCCACTCCCTTGCATTAGGATAGTCAGTTTCCCCTCATACTTTCATCAGATATTGAAGAAAAATCTGAACACCTTTATGTTGCCTTGTAATTTGGTCCTGGTCGGTTGGCAATCTATGGATGGTGTCACTAGAACAAGAAGCTTGCATGCAAGACTCAATTGCATTGTTAAATCGCCATGCAGAGAATGGAGACAAGGTGTCATCCTCAAAATTATATTTCTGTCAGAAGGAGGTTCTCTAGTTGTGGCATCACATTGAGAAAAGAACTAAGAAAGCATCCCAAGAATGCATCTTTACAAGTTTGAGAATGAACTCCCCTATGTAATCAAGAGAAGTCATGATGTTCCTGGGAATGGTGGGCTATCACGAGTAGATTCCTAACTTTTCCCTTCTATCTAAGCCTCTAAAGAGACTTACACACAATGATGTGAGTGACCCGCTTCCCTGAGACAACAAATGTATGAGTGCCTTCCTAAAGTTCAGAAATAAACTTTGCCATGCACCGGCCCTAAAAATGACTGATTACATAAGGCCTTCATCTTCTATTGGCATGAGAAAGAAGGTGCGCCTTGTCCATATTGACACAGAGTTACAGTGAAACAAAATGCCCAGAGGCTTATTGCTGTGCCAACCCTGATCCACTTTTTCTACACATTTCAAATACAATGTTGGTATGCTGATACAATTGTAAATGAGATATATATTTGTTTGTTTTGCCCTTAGGCATTTATGGCATATTGACAATACCAAGCTATGTTGTTTGTTTTTTATTTAATCCAGGTGGTTTTTGTTGGTTACTAAGTGCCACACTATTTGGTTTTGTGCTTCTTCACATATACCTTGACATGGGTGTAACACAGATTTTATTTTAATTTCAGTTTTTTGAGGTGTTTATCTAAGTTTGTTTTTGTTCTCTATTTTGCACATTAATGAAATCTGTAGGTATTTTGGGCCAGATGTAGGTATGTGACAAATAGCGACTTGCAATTTGCGAGTCAGAGCGACTCGCAAATTGCAACTCGCAATTCGCGATGCAGAAAGGTGTCTCAGACACCTTCTGCGACTCGCTATGGGGTCGCAAAGACCCACCTCATAAATATTTATGAGGTGGGTCACAGTTTGCGACCCCATAGCGAGTCTAAGCACTCACAGGGATGGTGGCCTGCTGGAGACAGCAGACCACCATGTCCGTGACTGCTTTTCAATAAAGCATTTTTTTTTTCTTCTCTTTGCGGCCCGTTTTCCTTAAAGGAAAACGAGCTGCAAATAGAAAAAATACCGAAACCTTTTAGTTTCGTTTTTTTTCAGAGTAGGCAGTGGTCTATGGGACCACTGCCTGCTCTGAA
Source organism: Pleurodeles waltl (assembly GCF_031143425.1). Classification (NCBI taxonomy): domain Eukaryota; kingdom Metazoa; phylum Chordata; class Amphibia; order Caudata; family Salamandridae; genus Pleurodeles; species Pleurodeles waltl. The sequence continues at coordinate 267,415,511 of NC_090440.1, forward strand.
AAAATATTTTTGTGAGCATTCACAAAGGGGAAAGGGTCCCATAGGGATTGCCCTGAGGGTTATCTCACATTTTACTTATATAAGAGACTGAAACATTGACGTCTGTCCACTACTTGCTTCTGCAACCAAATTATTGTGTTAACAACGATTTGGTCCCAATCAAACTATCTTCTTGTAATAGTGGAGCAATAATTACTTTGGACCTATCTGTGGACTTGATGAGACAATTTTGTTTTTTTTTGTCTGATTGATGGAATTTGTGAGAGCCCTCATTTCTTTTGTTTGACCTTTTAAATAAAAAAAGTACGCCATATTGAAGTATTTTGTTCAACGCTTTGATGTTCAGTCATAAAATATATCTCTATGTATATATTGTTGATCAATTCCATTTATAGTTCATGAGATAGGGTCTGAATGATCCCATTGTCAGCCCTTTGCTTTTTTGTAAATAATTTTATTAATTTTTGAATCACATCAAATACAAGATAATATGAAACCATCCTTCCTCCCTGCCCCCCAAGGGTGCCTGCAATCCAATTGTTCATTCATTTCAATTTCTTAGGCCATCCTCTCCCTTTATATATTGCTTTTTCCTGTAGGTAACTCAGATCCATTTACCTTTCCCAGTCTTTTACTTCAGGGTCCCTGCATATCCTCATCTGTGTGCTATCTCGCTCTTAGCCAACAGGAAGCCAAAGTTAATGAGTATTGGTATGAAGTGGCATCCGATTCGATCCAGATTCCTAGGTAGCCCAATGTTGAATTAATCTCTATTCCCACTTCAGTGACCACCTCTAGCCTATGACGTACCTTCTCCCAAAAGTCATTACATACTGGCTAGTCCACATTATGGCGGAAAGACCCTGATTGCCCACATTGTCGCAAACAAGAGGGATCAGGTATTTTTCCAATATGTGTGTTCTAGTGTAGTATACTCTACATAGTATTATTAATTGTATTAGTTCATAATGGGCTTTAATTGCTACCAGCCTGGGGAATTATAGCACCCCATCCAATCTTCATCCTCCAGCTCATCCATATCAGTCTGCCATTTGTTTCTTAGTGTGACTAAATCTTTCTGGGTATTTCACATAAGAGTCTGGATGTAAGCAAGATTGTTTTCTTCTCCAGACTTCAAGCGGGGAAGACTCCATAGTTTCATCCTTGGCTGCAATCTGCATCTTGGAGGCATGACCCAAGTGTAGGTACTTAAATATTTGAGAGGGTTGCATTTAATATTCTGTTTGAAAATACGAGAATGGTGGCATTCCGTTGGCGTCCCACACATCCATCAATGTTCTTATCCCAATCAGATCCCATTCTCTGTGACATATTCCAGCCCTGCGCTGAGCCATAGTGGGGTCCCCAGAGTTAGTTGTCCTTTCAACCCATTGCTCTGTGCAGCTCATGCTACAAATCCACTGATAACCTCATACCTGGTGGAGCAGACCTTCTCAGATTCTCCCCATAGAGAATGTATATACAATCTTTCTTTCCTATCATTTCCTTACCCATTTGAAATGTTGGATGGGTCAGTGGTGCAAAGGGCCATTCATTACTTATGATAATAGTGCCACTTCATAGTATCATTATTTCTTAGGGAGGGCTATCCCTCCTTCATATTTGGGGTGCTGTAAGTTAGCAAGTGCTATTCTCTGAGTGCCACTGTGTCAGAGAAGAGTCAGAAGAAGTGTATCTACCTCATGGAATTTTATCTAAAGTTTTGCTCTGTGTCTGACAAATATAACAACACATCATCAGCGTAAATGATATATGCTCTTCCCATGATGAATCCCATCTTCAACCTTAAATGTTTGTGTCATCTCTCACCCAGTCTGCTAGCGGTTCAATTGTTAGTGCAAACAGTAATGGTGACATGGGAAATCCTGGTGCATGCCCCTCTCTATCCGGAATGTTTTTTTAGAGAACTCCATTCACCTTCAGTGTCGTTTGAGGTACTATGTACTTACTGTAAATGGATCCAGTTTAGAAATTTGGGGCTAAATCTAATTTTGGCTAGTACTGCAAGCATATAGGGCCACTCCACTGAAAAAAATGCTTTATGAGCATCGAGGGAGGCCTCTGCCAATGGCACCTGTAACCCTGCCACCATATTGTTATATAATGCTCTAAGATTAAGGTGTGTAGATCGGTGTAATCTGTGTGTATCAGGTCTAGTATTACTCCCCTTAGTCAATTTGTCAGCGCCTTTACCAATACCTTAGGCTCTACATTCAGCAATGATATGGGTCTAAATCTGTGATACTCAAAGTATGGCATTGGGGTTGCATGCAGCCATCCTGACCCTTAAATATGCCCCCCCAGCTGCAATGCTGCTGTTTACCTGAGACAGCACTAAAATTCAGAAAGTTATGAAATAAACAGTCAAGCGTTTATTTATACATTACCCAAAGTAAAAGAAAAGAAGCAAATAGGAAGATATTTGTTTTTAAAGAATATTTGTAACAAATGTGCAAACATATGATGTAGCTTCTTTAATATTTGAAAAAGTATATTTCATTAACATGCAGACATGTTTCACCTTAGCACATCAGATTATGTCTATGCATGCCTCCACCCAACCCAGCAACAATGCCAATAGTGATCTAAAATGTATATTGGTTGTCACATGGAACCCTCAGGGTGGCCTGGGTTGTTATCACATATTTACAAAATCATAGTTTATTAAATCAGACACAAAAGAAGGTTTTGTACAGTGTATATCCTGAACTTGTGCATTTCAGGGTGCTCTTATATGTCATAACGAAGAAAAGGGAGGCAAAATGAAATTACACAATTGCTTAGGATCACACAGTTTAGACCAGTGGGGAACCCAGAATTTAAACTAGGTGTTCTGGTTTCACATTTTGCATTCAATTCGATTTAATTCCAATGCAATTATCCAGTTACATCTTTTTTTACACTTGACTCTTTCAAGGTAGCAATAGCAAGCAGAGAAGGCTTACCCCAAGGTGGAGTGGAGAGCTAGCGATTCAGAGACAGCATAACAGTGCTGTAAAATCTATGACTTATTAGAGTTAAGAGGGGCTTAATTTAGGGAGCAGTGTGGAATGCAACACTCAAAATACCTCAATGACTCAGGGACCACACCATGATTCGCTTCCCCTATGACCACCTAACCCCCCCAACAAATCGCCACTCCTACCGTGCTGGCATTGATGCAGCCCTCAAGCACACCAAAGACAGACCATACTTTGTGGCCGGTGGGAAAATGTTTGTGACTACTCATGTTTTATATGAATCCCATCTATCCGCAAGTTTCCCTGGTTTCAAGAAGGAATACTGTTGTCGTCGATAGATCACAAGGTAGTTCCCCTTTTTCATAGGCCTTATTGTAAAGCTTGTGTAGGAGAGGTACTATCTTCGCAACCATACGGCAAAAAACTTCCACTGTTGGGGCCAGGGAATTTCCCCACTTGGAATTGTTCAAGCACTGTCATTACCTCTTCTTTTGTTAAGTTTCCCCCAAGTGCTACTGCTTTTGTCCTGTACAATTTTCTGTAGTGACAGTCACCTCTTGACACCCAACAAGGAACCAGGACGCCATGGAGCCCGAACTACAGGTGTTACCAATGTTGGTATATCTTCTTATCTACCAGGAGTACGAACGGCGGCGACCACGGTGAGTACTGCAACTACAACACAGGGGAGGGGGGAAGAGAGTGACACACACAAGCAACACGCAATACCCCCACCCCCACCCTCACCCACAACAACATACACACAAATACATGCAGCAACATTACATATACACCCCCCACCCCCTGGAAGAATGCAAGAACAAAAGGAAATGATTGTAACAATTGTAATCATGAAAAATCAGACAGTCAAAATCTAAAATTTAGTATATACAAATATGTACACCAACTACACAAGTCCGGATAGTGTACCAATCATTTTCCGTGGACCACTGGGCCCAAAATGCATGGGCGAAGCCCACACTAGATATCTGACTGGAAACGGAGAGAACACTGCTGGGGCATCAGACTGAAAATATACAGGCACCTCAGAGGGAGGGGGAGAGGAGCTGCACCTCAGCCAGATGAACGCACGCCACTGCTGCATGAAGGGGCTCCATTCTCATTGCTGTATCCTGGGGAGTGCAAAGCCACTGTCTCACAAGTCTCTCCAGTGGGTGGTTTGCCCACTACTTTATCCTGGGGAGTGCAAATCCACAGTCTATCAAGTCTCTACAGTGGGTGGGTTGCCTACTGCTTGGTCCTGGGGAGTGCAAAGCCACAGGCTCTCAAGTCTCTCCAGTGGGTGGGTTTCCCACTGCTGTATCCTGGGGAGTGAAAAGCTACAGTCTCTCAAGTCTCTCCAGTGGGTGGTTTGCCCACTGATTGGTCCTGGGGAGTGCAAAACCATAGTCTCTCAAGTCTCTCCAGTTGGTGGTTTGCCCACTGCTTTATCCTGGGGAGTGCAAAGCCACAGTCTCTCAAGTCTCTCCAGTGGGTGGTTTGCCCGCTGCTTTATCCTGGGGAGTGCAAAGCCACAGTCTCTCAAGTCTCCCCAGTGGGTTGTTTGCCCACTGCTTTATCCTGGGGAGTGCAAAGCCACAGTCTCTCAAGTGGATGTCATTCTGCACTGGTTCTAGAGGGGGGCTGGTGCCCAGGGTGCTTCATCCTGCCAAGGACTGAGGTAGTGGATGTATTTCTCTACTGGTTCTGGAGGGGGCATGGTGCCCAGAGTGTTTCATCCTGCCAAGGACTGAGGTAGTGGATGTCGTTCTCCACTGGTTCTGGAGGGGGCCTGGTGCCCCCGAGATTTCCGAGGTACAGGTAGCATGAGACGCCATGGAGGCAGCGACATACCCCACACTGCTGCGGCTTCGCCTTCCACCTGCAGGTACAAACAGTGATGGAAGGCATGCCTCATGGAAGCTGCCCAGGGTCCAGGAACTCTCCTCCAGCCTCGGACGACTGACCACTGGGGATGGTAGCCATGTCAGCCGTGGTGCCAATGTCCGAGTACGTCGTGGGGCCGGTGGCGGTACTTGCATTGGTGTCTGTGGTGGCGGTGCTTGCGGCATTGTCTGTGCCGGCGGTGCTGGCGCCAGTGCATGGGTCAGCACCTGCTGAGGGACACAGCAAGATGTCTCCTGCAGCCGTGGATGGCTGCCCACTGGGGAAGAAGCTGGGCACTGTCGCTGAGGCTGTAGATGTGCCGGTGGTGGTGTAGGTGGCGGTGCAGGTGGCTGTTGTGGTGGCGGGGCAGCTAGCGGTGTTCGCCGCCGTACAGGTTGGTGTGGTCGTGGACAGAAGGTGTGACACTGGTCCCTCAGTCGGTGCCACCATGCCCTCTCCTGACCTGCTCTTCTGCTTTTGGCCCTTCCCCACCTTTAATGGTGCCACAGTTGTCTTTCCACTATCCCCTTTTGTTTTTGCTGAGCCCTTGGTGGCTAGTAGTTTCGGCTTCTCCCTCCGGGAAGTGGGCACCTTTTTCACTTTGGCAGGTGGCGGAATGTCCTGGCCCTCGCTACGTGGCACACTGGCAGCCTTGACGGGTGGCGCACTCGATGGCCTCGCAGTTGCTGGCACCACTGTGCTTAGGGATTTGGTGGCTGAGGTGCTGGGACCTAGAAAGCCTGGCCCTAGGGGAAGAACGGAGGGGAGGTGTAGGGAAGAGGTCAATGTTAGCCAGGAAAATTTTTAGACACACTGGGACGGGAAGATGGAGGGGGTTTGGGAGTGGAGGAAGAGGTAGTGGTTGTAGGAGGTGCTGAATTTGGGTGAAGGTGCATGGGCCGGAGGCTGTTGTGAGGTAGATGGCTGTTGGGTGGGTGTGTGCCTGAGTTTGTGTCCTTTGGGAGGAGGGCTCACAGACACACTGCGAGAGGACACAGGGGATGTGTGAATGGTAGTGGGGTGGTGATTGCACGTGAGCGATGTGTGGTGATGGGCGTGCTGGTGATGGAGGTAGTGGCTGAGGATGTAGTGCATGTAGGTGTTAGTGGAGATGAGACAGGGAGGGAGGAGGAGTACGTGGAGGAGGGGGACACAGTGGAGGCAGTGGATGTTGCTGTGTCTGCATGGGTATGGTGCTTGTGTGAGTGCCGGTGAGATGTGTGGTGCTTGTATTTGCCATGTCCACTCTTGTGTGTTGATGTGTGTGCATGCTGGTCTGATGGTGTGCTTGGGATAGGCTGAGGTGCAGGGGATTGGGTCTGGGTGGAGGAAGTTGGATGGGGGAGGCTGGACACAGGGACAATGGATGCCATCAGTGCTGAGGCCAGAGCCTGAAATGCGCAGTTACCTCATATCCCCTTGTCCCACCTTACAAGTCAGGCAGCCGCCATTTCAGGGGGCCGCATGGGATGCATCACACCTATCTAGGCTGGGAATACAGACAGATACCGGAACATTGCGGATTAATAACGTTTTAGCAAATAACACATTGTGATACCTCAGTGTTGGATGACTCTCTGCTCGCTGTTCTCCTCCATAGGGAACGTCTGCTGGGGCAGGTGATGAGATGGCGGCATCCTCTGGTGTACAGACCCCTGGTGGACCTGTTGACAATGGAAGAGAGACACATCATAATCACATACAGACTTGATAGTGCAACAATCCTGGAACTGTGTGCCCAGTTGGAGCCTGACCTGATGTCAGCTATCTGCCATCACACAGGGATACCCCCTCTAGTGCAGGTCCTGTCTGTACTCCATTTCCTGGCCAGTGGGTCTTTTCAAACAACAGTGGCCATGGCATCAGGGATGTCCCAGCCAATGTTCTCTAACGTGTTGTCCAGAGTGTTATCTGCCCTGCTGAAACACATGCGCAGCTACATCGTTTTCCCTCAGGTGGAGGATTTGCCCACAGTGAAAGGTTACTTCTATGCCCTGTGACATATCCACAACATCATTGGTGCCATTGATGGTACACATGTGGCATTTGTCCCCCCCCGCAGGAATGAACAGGTGTACAGAAACCGGAAAAGCTACCATTCTATGAATATGCAGATGGTGTGTTTGGAAGACCAGTACATCTCCCATGTGAATGCCAAGTATCCGGGCTCTGTGCATGACGCTTACATTTTGAGAAATAGCAGCATCCCTTATGTGATGGGACAACTCCTGAGGGACCGTGTGTGGTTAATAGGTGAGGCCAAGGTCCCAATACAGTTGACATAGGTATCTGGGAATGGGGTTGTCCCCAAGGGTTTGTCCCCTGAACCGTGTGTCCACTGCCACTGCCCCCAAGTCCCTGATCGTCCTGTGTTAGTGGGTTTGCCTGGGTTCCCTGTAGTGGTGGACACACTGCTGATTGACGTGTCCTGGGGACAGAGGGATGGGCCCGCTGGGTGGGTGCTGTGCTTGTGTTTCCTAAGGGGGAGGCTCTGTGGTGGGCTGGGACTGTGTCAGGGGAACTAACTGTCCTGTGGTCCCTGATGGGCCGGGCTGGTCATCTTGATCCAGGCGTGCAGAGCTGCTGTCATCACTGTGGGTCTCTTCTGTGGTGGGACTGGATATGTCTGGCACCTCATGTCCGGTGACGTTGGGTATGGGTCCTGTTGGGGTGTAAATGCATAGTTATTGAATGTGTGTGTGTGCCATCTTGTGCAATGGGTGAGTGGACCTGTACTCCTGTGCTTGCATTATTGGCTTGGTCCTTGTGTGATTGGTGATTTTGGGGCATGAGGGAGTCTCTGTACTGGACATGCTTTGGTGATGGGTGTCCGTGCATTGGTGTTACATGCAGGGCTTGGTTTTGGGATGTGTGGGTTGTGTTAGTGGGGTATCTGTGGGTTGTTGGGGTGATGGGTGTGAGGGTAAGGGTGGGGGTATGTGATGGCATGCAGGTGGGGTGTGGGAGATAAAGTAGTAAAGATATGTCTTACCAGAGTCCAGTCCTCCTGCTACTCCTGCAAGGCTCTCAGGATTCATAATTGCCAAGACTTGCTCCTCCCATGTAGTTAGTTATGGGGGAGGAGGTGGGGGTCCACCGCCAGTCCTCTGTACAGCAATCTGGTATCTGGACACCACGGAACGTACCTTCCCCCATAGATCGTTCCACCTGTTCCTGATGTCATCCCGTGTTCTTGGATGCTATCCCACTGGGTTAACCCTGTCGACAATTCTGCGCCATAGCTCCATCTTCCTTGCAATGGATGTCTGCTGCACCTGTGATCCGAATAGCTGTGGCTCTACCTGGATGATTTCCTCCACCATGATGCTGAGCGCCTCCTCAGAGAACCTGGGGTGTCTTTGAGGTGCCATGATGTAGAATTGGTGATGTGTGAGGTGGTGTCTGTTGTGATGTGTGAGGGGATGTGTTGGTGTGTGTTGTTTGAGGTGCGTGGATGTTGTGTAAGTGATGGTGTTGTGTGTCTGTGGATGCTGGTGTTGTTTTAGGTAGTCTCTCTCTCTGGCCTTCTTTCAAACTTTTGGTAGTAAGGGTTTGTGGGTGATGTGGGTCTGTGCTTTATATTGTATTTGGTGTGTGGGAGTGGTGTGTGTATGTGTATCAGGTGTGTGTATTTCAAATTGTCCAATGTGGTTGTGTTTTGTAAATCTGTGTGTATTTTTAGCGCGCAGTGTGTACCGCCAATGGAATACCGCGGTTGAAGACCACTGCGTTGATTTGTGGGTTGTGATAGTGTGGGCGTATTCCTGTTGGCGTGACGGTGTCGGTTTTGGTATCGCCAGTTTATCACTGACCTTTGGTGTGGCGGACTTGTGTGGGTGTCTGTATTGTGGCAGATTCCGAGCTGTGGGTCGTAATACCTGTAACGGAATTCCGCGGCCGCAGCGGTATGTTGGCGGTGTTTTGCACGGTGGAAAACGGGATTTACCACCAGGGTTGTAATGAGGGCCATAGTCTATATGGGAATGTGTATTGTGAGTCCCTGAGTAATAGGAGTAAGCCTTTTTTTGAGGGTATATGGAGCACCACGTATCCACGAATCCCAATGCCCGGGTGAATGTGCTATGTTTCCCCTCACGGTTTCTCCATACTTGTTTGGTATATGTGCTATCCACAGATGGATCCATTAACATGTTAAAACATTCCCCCATTATTTTCAAGGCCTGTTGGATCCCTGTAGCTACCCACCCTAATACTGTATCAGTTTGAAGGCCAGGAGGAACATACACATTAGTAAGTGCCAACAACTCACCCTCTCAGCGGCCTACTATAACTATATAATGGCCTAGTGTACCTCTCCATATTCTAGTCATTTCAAAGGGAAGGATTTCTGAACAAGAACAGCCACTCCTCTAGACCCCCTAGTATATCTAGCATGGCTCAACACTTTGGACTTCCCTCTATTCAAAAAAGATGCCTCAGTGCTACACATATGTGTTTCCTGAAGAAACACCAGGTCTGCTGCATCACGTGTTAGGGCTTAATATACCAGACCCGCTTAATTTTGTGACCCAGCCTGGTTACATTCCAGGACAGTACTGTTCTACTATTAGTAGCCATGTATTGGTGTCTCTATTGCGCTGTCCCAGTTTACCCGTTCCTTATGCTAGGTTCCCAGACCCAATAGAAACTAGAGGCACTGCCCACTATCTCCCCCCACACCCTACATTACTGCTCTTTGGACATCCAACTAGCCACTCCCCCATTTCATGGTTCGTCATTCACCACTATAATAAAAATAAAAAGTGAAAACAGTTTAACAGTAACCATCTATATCTGAGGGGTCCCAATGTTAAAGGCTGCATGGCTAGGTCTACAAGGCATATATTTCTCATCCCCGGGTAGGAAGGTCCATCTAACTTCCAAATCTTGACTATATTATTTTCCCTGAGGTCATTTGTGTAATCACTGATGGTGGCGTAACTTGCTAAGAGGATATGTTCTCCATCCCATCTTCTTCTGAATCATCTGGGAAGGTGGGATGCACCCTTCCTGGGGTGCATCCCACCTTGTACTTTCCGATACTGCCTGTTAGTTGTGTAATGCTTCCATTACCTTTGCCCTTTCGTTTTGCACTTGGTCTCAGGAGGGATTTGTCATTGACTTCTAACATGTCTTATGTCTCCTCTTTGCTTCAGTCTAATTATTCTCAGCCTGCTTCATTAGTTCAGTCTGTGGGGATGGATATCCCAGATGCTCAACCCACTCCTATACTTCCATCGAGACTGGGAGGAAGTATTTCTCGCTTTCCGCAATGATGCAGAATTTCACTGGAAAGAACAGGGCATATTGGATGTTTAAAGATCGTAGATGGCACATAGCCACCATGTAGGTGGCTCTCCACTTTTGCTCTGCCGTTGTATATTACCCCATAAAACCACATTAGCTCCTTCTACTTGCCAGGGTCCATGTTTTATGGCCCTTTGTAATAGTGGATCCCTGGCCCTTTAATTTAGAAGGCACACCATTGTCACTCTGGAAGGGGATGCCTGGTTTCAGTTTCTTGGTGGGCACTCGATGCACCCATTGGACTCTAAACTAGTTGGATGTATTCCATTCCAGTGCTGTATTTGCCAAGCAGTCTTAAATTTATAAGTCCATGGACGGCCCTTCAACTTTCTCAGGGAGACCTACTACTCTAATATTATTTCTCCTTGATGGTCCATCTGCCCCTTCCATCCTGTTCTGGAGTACTTTCACTTCCTTTTCTAATTAGATTAGGTGATCGCTGTGGGACAGGATTGCAGGCCTCATATCTGGTAGAGTTGAGTCGGTTTCTGCCACTCTATCCACCAGTTTCTTGTGATCTTCCCAGAAGAGATTAACATCTATTGTCACAGTTTCAATTTTCCTTTCCAGAGTCTCTTCAGTTTCTTTGATGGATGCCAATATTATTGCTGTGTACGATTCTAGCACCTTATCAGCTATACTTTGTGGTGGTGTGGGTGAGTCTCCTTGTCTCCCTTTCCAGCCTCTCCAAAGTTTTGTTGTAAAGTCTTTGTGTACATCATCTTGGACATTTTCCCCTCCTTCACAGTGAAGGTAGTGCAGCAAATGTACCTCCTATGGACTTGGCCACCTGTTTCTCTTCCTTCTCTTATTTGGCAGTACTTGTGAGTGACTCTAGTATTACAGTTCCAGGGCCACAACTGGCAGAGCTGTGGAAAAATCAATATGCAAACTATTGATTCCGCACACCACTGCTCCCTGGGCATAAACACCCTTATCACCTGCCACAGGACCTTACCAATATGGTGTCCCTTATATAGATTCCTTGTGTCCCCTTTGTATACAAGAAATATGTTAGAAGGTTGTCTTACTTTCTCCCACATATGAAGTGTCTCATTGAAGGGCTGTTGGAAATTTGAAGAGGGCATGACAAAGGCAAAATACAGCCAGTTTAGTTCTCCAGTCTCTTGGGAGGCTGGATGTTACTATATTCCATATGGAACATGAATAGCAAAAAACCCTGTCACACGTTACAGATGAGGGCACATCTGTCTACCTCCTAGGATCTGCCTCCCAGGCAGCTTCAGTTAGCTCATTGCTGAGTAGTTAGCCTCAATGCCAATATTTGTAATTCTCCCAGGGTCCAGCCAAAGCTGCTTGAGGATCGTCTTGCTGCTTGTTGTCTGCCTTGTTGCTTGAGGGAAAGTGGACCATCTCCTTTAACCCGGGACTGCCACAGTCACTCCAAGAGCAAATTGTCTGGCCTCCTGTGTGAACTACAGGGATGTATCAAGCTCCAGACATCTTGAACCCTGCACCTCGGCTTTGCTTGAATGAGTCCTATCATCCCAAGATGTGCTCTCTCCCCATGAGTCCTAGATCCTGGGAAGTGGTGTTAGAGGTGCTGCTCCTGGCTAACCCTAACAAATTTCACCAAAAAGTGCCAGAACAACTGACAGATAACCGGGACATACCTGCCAGCCAATCCGCCCAAGATGCATGGCATTGAGGTAACTCCCACTACATTCTCAACATTAGCAAACCCTTTTCAGCTGGACCTCGGAGCTATGGTATCTAGCCTTGTGGAGCCCTTTTTGGCTGCAGCTATGACCCACTGGAGGTTTTCAACTTTCAAGATGTGGTCGAGGTCCAAAGGTGAAAATATTTACTTGTTTTAATGGCTACAGGTTCAGCCTCAATGACCACAACCTTCTCTCAGAAATCTGGCTTCTCCCAGGTCCGAACTTTTCTACGCCATTGTTGACAGCTTCACCGAGCCCTCATCCAGAGCTCCCAGGAGACATCGTCTACTCTGCCTTGGACACAGCCTTCTGTCCAGCCCAGCTGAAGTCTACCTTCACCTGGACTTTTTTCTTAGAATTTCTTCTAAATCCAAAGGTAAGCTGAGACTGTGTATCCTTGTTTATCCGAATTGCACTTCATCACAGTCAGATTTAACTGTTGGCTTCACCCTGGTGTCATGTGACCAGATATCCACAGTTGACACTGATTTTTTAAAACACTATTTTTCAATAACACTTAAACAATTCATAAATTCTGTGCTACTTATTGAATTTAATTCATTTTTATGTTATGTATTAAAATTGTCGCTAATCTTCTAAAATGGTGTGGAATGTATCTTGTGTTGAGTTTTCTCTTTATTATTGTGCCTCTCAGTTAAGCCCTACTGCTTTGTGCGTTTGTGCCAAGCCACCAGGTGGTTAGGCATCATTTAATTTAGTGGCTTTTGTAGGTCACTCTGTCAAGGATTATGGTTGTTGCTTGAGTAGAGTTTTCACCACACTCAATCACAAAGTCAATATTTTATATGCCACAGGTAAAGAATAAACTAATTTTGATTGATAGTGTTGGAAAATGGGTTATTGGTAAGGGCAGGTAGGTACCTACACCTAGCAACAAGCCACTAACCTCCAATTAGGTACAGTCAGGTCTCAGTAAATTAATCCCAGCTCAACCCTTGGTAGCTTGGCAACGAGCGTCAAGGCTTAACTTAGGAGACAAAGTGTAAAGCATTCAAATATCACAAAACAGTAATTAAATAAAACACAGGAAACAGTTTAAAAATCCAAAACCAATTTATAAAAATAGTTTATATTTTTATCTTTAAAATGACACAAAAACGATTAAAATCGTTTCAGGGGAACCGGAGATATGAATTTTTAAAGAATTATTACTTTTCTAGCGCTTAGAAACAAAAAGCACCAATCGGGTCATCTGGTTGCACCTCGACCGGGGCAAAGTCAAACTTTCAGGCCGACCGCGATGGAGCCCTGCTCGGCTACAGGTCGCGGGAGGCCTCGGTTAAAAAGTTACCTTCTGACTTAGTCTTTATTTTGAAGTTTTTCTTCACCGGGACGAACCTGCCAGTTGAATCCGACCTCCTGGAGCCCTTGTCCGGATATGCGATGTGGGTTTCCTCGGTGGAGACTTTTACCTTCGGACTTAGTCGTTTTTTCGAGATGAAAATCCTTCGACCGGGGTAAACCTGGATCTTGATCCGACGTCCATGGAGCCCTTCTCGGATACGATGGCTGGGAGGTCCCGGTCAACTTTTTACGTTCGGACTTAGTCTCTTTTTTGGATGTTTTTCTTTACCGAGACGAACCACGAAGTCAGGCCGGGTCGCGGTTGAGGCAAGCCGGCTAGAATTTCCGCGGCGGGTCGGTCCCTCTCTGGAGCTTTTTTCCAAAAATTTGCAAATCTTTTCCAAACTTCTGGGGCTTCACCCAGATGTTCTTTTAAGGTTCTTTTGGGGTCCACAGCTCACCCCAAGGGTCCAGAAGTTCTGTGATGGTCCTTGGGGGGTGCGGACTTCAACTCCCAGAATGCACCTGGCGCAAACTCCTTTTTGGCCACTGGACAGTGGTCAGCTGGTCGCTTTCTTCAGGAGTTGGTGCAGGGGACTCTGGTTTAGCAATTTTTCACCTGTAACAAACAGGGAGTCCCTCCTTGAACCAGTTGAAGCCAGGCAAAGTCCTTCTTGTGGTGAAGCCCAAGTGTGCAGCTGGTGCAGTCCTTCTGAGTGCAGGGTCCAGGTGCAGGCCAGGGGTCCAGCAGGGCAGTCCTTCTTCTTCTTTAGTTCCTTTCTTGTTGAATTCTGGAGGGGATCTGAGGTGTGGGTGCAGGTCTGCCAGTTTTATCCTTGCTCCTGGGTGAAAAGCAGGGGGGCCCTGGTTCTCCAATCAGGGACAGGGTCGTCCCCCTGTGATGACCACTTCCTGGGAAGTGTGGCAAAAATCCATCCCAGAAGGCAACAGTCTCTAAAAATCCAACATGGATGAATCTGATTTTTGGAGGTTACATCTGGCTGAGCCCACCCACTGGTGTGGCTACAAATCATAAACACACCCCTCTCCTGCCTTCTCCTAATCTAATCAAGGGGGCACCTAGCTGTCTGGGGTTGCAGGATGTGGGGGTGTTGCTGGGTGCTGCAAATGTCCTTCTCTGCCTTTGAAGACCAGTTTGGCAGCCCTCCCCCTTCCTGCCTCACCATCTGCTGAGGGGAGATTCTCTCCCCCAAGCACATTCCTTTGTGTGAAGTCAGGCCACTTCACACCTCATCAAGGTAGCCTGGCAGAAGCTGCTGCAGGCTGGCCAATCAGAGCACAGCAGCAAAAACAATGCAGAGCTGAAATTGGCAACTTTTTAGGTAAAGTCTAAACTTTTTACCTGGACAAGTTATATTAAATCCCACAACTGGAAGTTGTGGGATTTATTACAACAATCAATTTGATACCAAATTCTTGGTATGTAACATTTAAGGAGACTTTAAAATTTAAAATAAAGTCTGCCCATTCTAGCCTATGAAGGCCATTTACTTCAATGAGGGAAAACCGAATTTGGCTGTTTTTACCTCACCAGGGCTTATAAATCTATTTTTATAAAATCCCTGCTTATAGTTACATGGCACCCAGCCCTAGGGGCACATAGGGCACACCTTAGGGGTGACTTATATGTAAAAATAAGGTAGTTTAAGACTTTGGAAGTACCTTTAATTCCAAAGTCGAATTTGCATATAACTTTAATTTAAAAGCAGCCAGCAAGGCAGGCTTGCTTTTAAAATGACACTGGGCACCTCAGCAATGCACCTAGGTGTGCACCACCTATGCTGTGGTCCCTAAACCTACATGCCCTACCATATACTAGGGACTTATAGGTAGGTTAACTTAGCCAATTATAATTAGCTTAATTTGCATATCCATTTTACACAGAGCACAGGCCCTGGGACTGGTTAGCAGTACCCAGGGCACCTTTAAAGTCAGGAAAACACCAGCAAAAAGTGGAAAATGGGGGCAAAAAGTTATGGGGCCTCTGCAATCAGCCCTGTTTTCTCACAGATAGACTCAAGTGACATGTCAAAACATATGAGATATTGTTTTGAACATTAGGTATTCAGGCGAAGCCATCCCATAGGTATCCAGTAGAAGCATAGAACTTCCATTTAGGTATCCAGTTGAAATTTTAGGTTACCTCTTAATACGAAAAGCTGTAGATTGATTCAAGTGATTGTGACATTTGCCTGTCATAATATTGGTTGGCATATTAGTGAGTCTTAGCTCTTCTGTATGGCATGCTTTAACTGCAACTAAAAATAACCATCAATCAATCAATCATTCAGTGATTTCTAAAGCATGGCTAATCCCCAATAAGGTCTCAAGGAGCAATAACCATAATTATTTAGGTTTAAAATCAAATTTTACCCAAAGATGGCTCTGAAGGTATTGTTTCGAACAATATTTATTTTACATTGTTACATAAGAATTGGAAAGGAAGGTCGCCACCTGCCCCCCCCATGTGATTATGATCATTTTGAGAATTGTTTGATGAACTTTGATTTGCTTTAAAATGATGTACCTGTGTTTAAAACTTCAAATTCGATTGCTGGGATGAAGGCTATGGAGAAGATGGGTCATTATTTGAGGCTTATTACACAAATCAATGTTCCTAATTTGCTTAGCTCTAAAGCTTAATTGTAATTGAAAAGTTTTGAAAATGGCTTTATAGAAGAATTGAATGAAAGAAGGATGGAGACTGATAAGAGAGTAAAGAAAGGAAAAGGGTTGTTGGGAGTAAGAATAAGAAACAATAAGAGCTAGAAATACCTCCAAAATGTGGTCTAGATTTACAGAAAGGGGAAATGTGTGTATGCTAAGACAGAAGGAACAGGTGCAAAGATTACAGATGATGGGTTGGAGTGTATGTGCACCAATTGTTAAAGCTATGTGTGTTTTTTAGGGAGAGGACCCATTATTAGAGGAGTCTAGTATGTGTGCAGGTAACATGCTTATTTTTAAGCTTCCAATGTACTCGGTAGGTAGTTGTTATTTAGCTTCAATTTTTCCAAAGGTGTGTCATGTAGATGACATATATGATGAGGTAGCAGTGGCTTGTGGAAAAGCTCTGTGTAGTGCTTCACAAGTTGTTTAGATATATTTGGAGCTATAATACCTTCTGAAGGTGTACTTTCAAATGATTTGTAGATTAAAAATCTGTTTACTTTGTTAGATCTTTTGACAACTAACACAGCTGGTTCTTGAACTGCAATAAATACTGAGCTTATCTCAATAAGAGCAATGATTTTGCAGAGCAGGCTAGCTTTATATATCTTACCGGTAAAGGTGCACCTATGTACCTTATACAAATTAGCAGATTAACAAGTCTATTACTAACATGACCAACATTTCTTACAAGATGATAATGTAGAGGAGACAAGTGCCTAGGAAGCAGCTGATAAAGTATTTTCAAAGACTGGTGAGTGTTTCAGGGGTATTAGTGGAGAAATATTAAAGACAATCCTTACCTCAACACTAATTATGATGATTTAGGTGTTACACATATATATTTATAAAAGAAGGATTAACATGATTTTGGAAAAGGGTGGGTCAAATTACAATGGAGAGCAATACACGTCAGAGATGAGATGAAAGAGGAGAAAGCTCAGTCAATATGAACTTAACAACTCCCAAGATAGGGTGTATTGTAAGCTAAAATGCTTGGAGGAATACAGATGCAAGTTAAGAAAATGTCTGTATAATGGGGACATTTTGATTAATGAATTGGTTTGTGATAATTCACAGATAACCAAAGGGCCCAGAGTGAAATTCCATTTAACATATTAAAAATGGTGCATTCTTAGAACATTAACACACACAGAGAAATTATATTTGAAGATAAAAGTGTGTTTATTCATGTGTAAATTGACTATAGCTAATCTAGGCCTAATGTTGGTTACCATCTTGCTTTATGCCACATGTACATTTTATTTCTAGGTATAGCTGAGGTCCTATTAAAAAACACAGTGTTCTTTTGCATTCTTTCTCTTGTGAATAATGTCTTCTTTTCACTGTGTTAATCATGAAATGTTGAAATGAGGAGCATATTAACAAACATACCTGAAGAGAAGAGGCTGGTCTCTGTAACTTATCTTGCAACAGATAGTGTAAGATTGAAGGATGCTGAGAGAAGCTGTATTGTGATGAGTCCTGAGAAACGAATATGCTTATAATTGTTTTATTTCACTTTAACCTGATTGGACCATCTCACAAGAACTGTGTGTAATTGTATCAAATGTAGGAATTATGTGATTTAAATTAGTGCACATTAGATTACAAATTAGACCTTTATTAGAAGCATCTTAGAGCAGAGCACAATGGGAGATTTAGAGTACTCTCTTGTGAAACATCGGGTCACAGGTTGAGGGAGGTGAAACCTTAATCAAGCTGCATCCACAACCCTTGCCAAAGTGAGGCACAAGGAAACCCCCCCAAATTAACTTGTGCTTAACCATTTTCTTGCTTGGCACAAAACAGTCAGGCTTAACATAGAGGCAATGTGTAAAGTATTTATGCAGCACTTCAAACAATAATAAAGTGGAAACATAACACAACCAAAGTTCTACAAATTAAAAGACAGAGTAGAGATTAATAAATAAATGAAGACCAGAATGATAAAAATCCAATCAGTAGAACCAGAGATATGCAATTTTAAAGATTTAGGTAAATATAATGCCAAAATGCCCAAAGAGACACTCACAGCTATCTTATTGTGTGAGACCGGTAGAAAGCCACAACTTCAGTCCAACCATGATGGAGCACTGGTCAGATACTGGGACCATGTTAGTCCCACTGAAAAATGATCTTTTCAGTCCAGCACAAAGTGTCCTGTTAATGGTACTGGGGTTCGCAAGGAAAATGGAAGCATCACAGATAGTGATCATTGTAGCTCGAAGAAGTGGATGGTCATTGCTGCAGCGTGAAGATCCTGTGGTCATCCCGAACAGTCTGGCCAGAGTTTTGCAGAGGTACTCCCTGTAAGCAGTTTATTCTGTAGTGCAAAGGGTCAAGTTAATGGAACTTCACGCTGATGGGCAGTGAGAGTGTCATGGTTTTGACACCAACAGCCCATTTGCGTTCACGAAGAGCCCAAAAACTTAAATTCAGCATCACTGAAGCCATACCATGGACCCAAGGAACTGAGGAACACAGCTTGGGGGTTAGGGTCTTGCTCTAGCTGGGTATAGTTGCTCATTCAGGTGGTCAGGAGCCTGTCATGTCCCCGTGGCTCTGAACAGGAGGCCAGAAGACAAGCCCTTGGAGTCACTCTGAGAGTCATGGGTTCAGGTCCAATCTGTCTGTCTCAGGCAGCATGGCAGCAATCCAGCAAGGCAGCAGTCCAACAAGACAGTAGTCCAGCATGGCATCAGTCCAGCAGAGCAGCACAGCAGTCCTTCTTCCTGGTAGAGTCTCCACAGGTACAGAAGTGTATTAAAGAGTTGGTTTCTGAGGTCTAATATTCATATCAGGTGAGCCTTTGAAAGTGGGGAAAGCTTATAGAGGTTTCCCTTTCAATTGTACAGTCTTCCTGCCTCTCCTACCCTGGCTCCAGACTAACTACATGGGGTATGTAGCCCTTTGTGTGGAGTCAAGACACAGCCTATTCAAGTGTAAGTAGGGCTTTGCCCAGCTCTGTCCTCCCATCCTGGCAGTGGTGGCCCATCCACACCTAAGATTTCTATTGAATGTGGCTGTTTAGGAGGAATACTCAAAGCCCAACTGCCAGCTACCACCAGTCATGTGACCCAGACATAGGCTACAGGCACTAAATGGCTGAGGCAGGAAAATGCCAACTTTCTAAAAGTAGCATTTTCAAAACTGCTGTTAAAAATCTCACTTTATTATAACAGAGAATGTTTCATTCCAATATTAAAAGCCCCCAAACATGAATTGGGATCTTTGAATCATGAATTTTCCCATGTGGAAGTTCCAGCTTATTTAATGTAATAAGGTACCTCCAGTGTTATCTTTTGTGGGCTGTAGGTCTTGCAGTAGTAAAGAAAAAATGTAAGAGTTTTTCTCTACCAGGACATGTAAAACTTCGAAGTTCAGCTTTTTAGAAACACTGAACCCTGCCCTCTGAGCTGTCCGTGTCCTACCCTAGGGTTGAGTTACATACATTTTTGCAAGCTTCAAATGAAAGTTTAAGACTGCTCACTCAGGCTGCAATGGCAGACCATATTCATATTAAAAGGGCTAGTTAAGCATGTGACACAATAACTACTGCAGGCCCACTGGTAGCATTTAATTTACAGGCCTTGGACACAGGTGGTGCCACTTTACTAGGGACTTAGAAGTAAAGTGAATATTCCAATTGAGTATAAGACAATTCTACCATGTTATGAGAGAGCACAAGCACTTTAAAGCTGGTTAGTAGTAACGTGCAGAGTCCTAAAACCAACCAAAACAAAGTCAGCTAAACAGGAGGGTTGAAGGCAAAATGTTAGGAGGGAATCCATACCGAAGATGTAAGGTCTAACATCTCACAAATCATAGAACTGACTTTCCTTTCCTTTGAGGCAACTTCATACTTTTCCTCAAATGTTATGACTGATTTACTATGACTTGCATATTGTTGGACCTGGCCCTTTTACAGGGTCATTCCCCAGACTTTTTGCCTTTGTTGGCTAACGTGATGTCTCTTAGCACTTTTTCAATACTAACCAGTGCTAAAGTGCATGTGCTCTCCCTTGTAAAATTGGTATGATTGGCTTATACCTAATTTGCATATTTAATTTACATATAAGTCCCTTGTAAAGTGGTATCCATATACCCAGAGCCTGTAAATTAAATACTACTAGTGGGCCTGCAGCGCTGCTTGTGCCACCCACTGAAGTAGCTTGTCAAACCTATCTCAGGCCTGCTAGCGCAGGGCCTGTGTGCGCAGTTTTCTGCTACAGGGGATCTGGCATCTAAATGTACATGCGAGGCCCAGAACTCCCCTTTTACACCATGTAAGTCACCCCTAAGGTAGCTCTAGCTAGCCCTATGGGCAGGTTGCCATGTATGTAAAAGGCAGGACATGTGCCAGGTTGTGTGGCCTGTCCTGGTAGTGACAAACAGCCTAACTTAGAGTCTCACTGCTGTGAGTGCTGCCTCCTCATAGGATTGCATTAGAAATGCCCTGCCTTATGCGTAAGGGGTATTGTCTGATTTATGAGGGATAGCATAGGCATGTTTGGTGTGGTTGTGATAGTGATAAGAAATGCTGCTCCCTGGTGTAGGTGTATTTTTTATTACTATTACAGAAATGCCACTTCTAGAAAGTGCACATTTATCTGTGCTTATGTTTTGCAGCTTGTCTCCAATCAGCGTCTGGGCAGACTGACAGTTGGGGCTTTATGCATACTTTTCAGACAGCCTCTACACAGGGTGGGTGGATGTCTCACAGAGGTGCATCTACATATTGTAAAGCTTTCCTGGGCTGAGAGAAGGGAGAGGCGGGGCACACAGGCATTTGTAAAGGCTGTGCCCTGGTCTTGCACAATAGGGTTGTTTACTCTCCACTGATGTTTGGAGCCTGTGATGGAGGAGAGAAAGGGCACTCCCAGAACCAGTTGTAACTGATGGGAACCCCCTCTCCTCCCCTTTGTAAAACACACTGTAAGCTTAGTATAAGTATAGGGGAATTTTCCCCACAATTTTAGACATTCGTGAACCATGAAGAAGCTTACCTGAAGCTGGACACTGGATGCTGCTGAATGGACTCACCAGGACCCACCTTGGACTACTGCTGTTGTGCTGACCTTTGACCTGCCTGGTCACTAGGAGGAACTGCCACCACTTGCACCCCCTTGTTGTGCTGGCCTGCTGCTGGGTTCACCAGCCCTGTGCCCCCTTCTTCATTTTTCGTCTCCAGAGGCCGGGTGCTGTGGCCCCTGACCTCTGTATCTCACTCCAGCATGAGGAGTGCTGCTTTTACTGCCTATCACTCCTGTGTGATTTTATGCATTTTTGAAAGCACTTCCTGGTTGCCCAAAATCAGTGCCACAGCTCGGGATCACCGTGGTGCCCATCGCGCTTTTTGAAGTGCTCCGACATCACCGCTGTGACCCGGGGTTTGGATGGCCCCTTGCGCTGTGAAAAGCACATCATTGTGATAATTCACCACTGCAGCCCGGGAGGCTGCAATTCTTGAATCGTGATTGTCGTGCCGCCCCTGGGACCCCCGGGGCACCTTGAATCAGTAACCAGGAGCGAGAGCGCTCCATCCGTGCCCCCGTGGCGGCGCACGATTCTAGACCCGCCCCCAGGACACCAGCAGACACCGTTCCTGGTGTCGGCTCAAAAGGAGAGTGGCTTGTGCACCGGGCCGGGTGCAGCCGCCCTCCAGAGCAGAAGGAAAGCCAACGAGCCACCTTCTAACAGCCGCCTGAGGACACGGGCGGCTGTCTGTATTCCGCAGGGCCCGGGGAGCGGAAAGGGAGTTCCTTTCCTCCGGGGCACTGCCTTAGGGGCGCGATTGCCCCGTAACTTCAGTTAGGCAATTGTTGGTGGCCCCCCCTTTGGGAGAGGGCCATTGGAGGCCCAGGGAACCCCTACAGAGATCACTGGCCCCAGGAGGGGCCCATTTTGTCACCACAGAGAGGGTGCAGTCCACCCCTCTCCCCCACAGAGGGCGCATGGCCTCCGTTTCGTGCATAGGTGCACCGGGGGCCCCTCATCTTCTAGGCACTAGGACTGGCTCTTCTTCATCATATCAGGTACTTTTTAGGAGATATTGGCTCAGTGAGCCTATTATGCACCTTGGGGGGTTTATATGTTTCCTACCTGCTTTCATGACGCTACATATATATATGCTGATGTTCCTCTTATGGGCATGACATGCTGATATGTATTTTTTAGGACTTGAGATATGTTCTCTAATGTTCCTTTTATGGGTATTTACGAGGTATTCATGACAAGTGCATAGAATTCTTTACTGTAATTCCTGACTACTGCTTATGTTTCAGAATCCTGAGTACTTACATGTTCTAATGTGACAACTGCGTATTTTTGCAGAGTATAAGTAACTTGTGTAATGTTCTGACAACTGCTAAGGTAGCAGGGTATTACTAACGTGCAATGTTGGTTTAATTATGTTTTGTGCAATACAGTTTATTTTTACATAGCTCAGTGTTGTGTTTACTTTGTGGTGTACATTTTGCGTCACATGTGTTGTGTGTGTTGTGCAAACTCTTTACACATTGCCTCCGGGTTAGGCTTGACTGCTCGTGCCAAGCTACCAAGGGGGTGAGCAGGGGTTATCTTGGATGTGTAACTTCCTTGCCCTGACTAGAGTAGGTGGGTTCTGCCTGGCTTAGTGGCATACCCTAGCCAACCAGAAACCCCATTTCTAACACATATCAATTATTATTATTATTATTTGTAGAGTGCATGACTGTCCAAAACAGGGCTTTTCAGCAGTAGCATAAGCAGAACTGAAGTGAATAGGCCAACTCTAAAATAGACAGGTCTTTAGCTACTTCCAAAATATTTCCAGTGAGGTCCAGTCTTAACCCAAGAGATAATGCATCATGCAATTTGGCAATTTGGACCCTAGGATTTATGGTTTGAAACTTGATTGTTATTTGTCATTTTTGTGCAGCCAAATCTTGACTTATTTTGGATATAAGCCACCTCCCACTCCCCAGGGTTGAAATGGCTTTGCTACTGCTGTCTGTGTAATTCCTACAGCAGAGCTGGAATTTGAAAATCCTTACTTTGGGAACCCATAATTTTGGGGTCAAGATGTGGCAATGGATAGGGGGTGGATTCACAGAGGGTGGGGTCATGTAAAGCAGTCTGACAGTCAATGTATACTTTTTTTTTTTAAGCTGCTACTAAAAATTGGCAACAAGGAGAAACATGACAATAAATCAATTCTGGCTTAATTGGTTGCAAAGACTATGGCTCAGATTTAAGAGGGCCAAGCCCCATTCCAATACCACATTAGTGTCATTTCTTGATGCTAATGTGTCATTGGAAGACCAAAAACGCAGCACCATATTTACAAAGTGGAGCAATGCTTGAATTGCACTTCTTTGTAACGCCTTGCTCCAAATTATGCCTGTGCCAGTCATAATGTATGCAAGGAGGGTGTTCCGGTGCAAGGGAGGCCAAAAAAATGGCACAAAGAAATCAAAGAGATTTATTTGTGCCATTTTTATCTGCCTTTTGCTAAGAGCAGTGTGAGAAACTGGGGCTGATTGCAGAGGCCCCCTAACTTTTTGCCCCCATTTTCCACTTTATGCTGGTGTTTTCCTGACTCTGATGGTGCCCTGGGTACTGCTAACCAGTCCCAGGGCCTGTGCTCTGTGTAAAATGGATATGCAAATTAGGCTAATTATAATTGGCTAAGTTAACCTACTTATAAGTCCATAGTATATGGTAGGGCATGTAGGTTTAGGGACCACAGCATAGGTGGTGCACACCTAGGTGCATTGCTGAGGTGCCCAGTGTCATTTTAAAAGCAAGCCTGCCTTGCTGGCTGCTTTTAAATTAAAATTATATGCAAATTCGACTTTGGAATTAAAGGTACTTCCAAAGTCTTAAACTACCTTATTTTTACATATAAGTCACCCCTAAGGTGTGCCCTATGTGCCCCTAGGGCTGGGTGCCATGTAACTATAAGCAGGGACTTTATAAAAATAGATTTATAAGCCCTGGTGAGGTAAAAACAGCCAAATTCGTTTTTCCCTCATTGAAGTAAATGGCCTTCATAGTCTAGAATGGGCAGACTTTATTTTAAATTTTAAAGTCTCCTTAAATGTTACATACCAAGAATTTGGTATCAAATTGATTGTTATAATAAATCCCACAACTTCCAGTTGTTGGATTTAGTATAACTAGTGCAGGTAAAAAGTTTAGACTTTACCTAAAAAGTTGCCAATTTCAGCTCTGCATTGTTTTTGCTGCTGTGCTCTGATTGGCCAGCCTGCAGCAGCTTCTGCCAGGCTACTTTAATGAGGTGTGAAGTGGCCTGACTTCACACAAAGGAATGTGCTTGGGGGAGAGAATCTCCCCTCAGCAGATGGTGAGGCAGGAAGGGGGAGGGCTGCCAAACTGGTCTTCAAAGGCAGAGAAGGACATCTGGAGCACCCAGCAACACCCCCACATCCTGCAACCCCAGACAGCTAGGTGCCCCCTTGATTAGATTAGGAGAGGGCAGGAGAGGGGTGTGTTTATGATTTTTAGCCACACCAGTGGGTGGGCTCAGCCAGATCTCTCCTCTAAAAATCAGATTCATCCATTTTGGATTTTTAGAGACTGTTGCCTTCTGGGATGGATTTTTGCCACACTTCCCAGGAAGTGGTCATCACAGGGGGACGACCCTGTCCCTGATTGGAGGACCAGGGCCCCCCTGCTTTTCACCCAGGAGCAAGGATAAAACTGGCAGACCTGCACCCACGCCTCAGATCCCCTCCAGAATTCAACAAGAAAGGAACTAAAGAAGAAGAAGGACTGCCCTGCTGGACCCCTGGCCTGCACCTGGACCCTGCACTCAGAAGGACTGCACCAGCTGCACACTTGGGCTTCACCACAAGAAGGACTTTGCCTGGCTTCCACTGGTTCAAGGAGGGACTCCCTGTTTGCTACAGGTGAAAAATTGCTAACCAGAGTCCCCTGCACCAACTCCAGAAAAAGTGACCAGCTGACCACTGTCCAGTGGCCAAAAAGGAGTTTGCGCCAGGTGCATTCTGGGAGTTGAAGTCCGCACTTCCCAAGGACCATCACAGAACTTCTGGACCCTTGGGGTGAGCTGTGGACCCCAAAAGAACCTTAAAAGAACATCTGGGTGAAGCCCCAGAAGTTTGGAAAAGATTGGAGAATTTTTGGAAAAAAGCTCCATAAAGTGACCGACCCGACGCGGAAATTCTAGCCGGCTTGCCTCAACCGCGACCCGGCCTGACTTCGTGGTTCGTCCCGGTAAAGAAAAACATCCAAAAAAGAGACTAAGTCCAAACGTAAAAAGTTGACCGGGACCTTCCAGCCATCGTATCCGAGAAGGGCTCCACGGACGTCGGATCAAGATCCAGGTTTACCCCGGTCGAAGGATTTTCATCTCGAAAAAACGACTAAGTCCGAAGGTAAAAATCACCACCGAGGAAACCGACTTCGCGTATCCGGACAAGGGCTCCAGAAGGTCGGATCCAACTGGCAGGTTCGTCCCGGTGAAGAAAAACTTCAAAATAAAGACTAAGTCAGAAGGTAACTTTTTAACCGAGGCTTCCCGCGACCTGTAGCCGAGCAGGGCTCCATCGCGGTCGGCCTGAAAGTTTGACTTTGTTCCGGTCCTGGTGCAACCAGATGACCCGATTGGCGCTTTTTGTTTCTAAGCGCTAGAAAATAATAATACTTTAAAAATTCATATCTCCGGTTCCCCTGAACCGATTTTAATTGTTTTTGTGTCATTTTAAAGATAAAAATATAAGCTATTTTTATAAATTGGTTTTGGATTTTTAAACTGTTTCCTGTGTTTTATTTAATTACTGTTTTGTGATATCTGAATGCTTTACACTTTGTCTCCTAAGTTAAGCCTTGACGCTCGATGCCAAGCTACCAAGGGTAGAGCTGGGATTAATTTACTGAGACCTAACTGTACTTTTGTGGAGGTTTGTGGCTTGTTGCTAGGTGTAGGTACCTACCTGCCCTACCAATAACCCATTTTCCAACATAATTGGAAGCAGCGACGGGATCCTGTACTTGTGTTCAATATCACGTTACAGTTTTAGATAAAACAAATTAAAAATCCTTTAAATTGTCCTAGTGCAAAAATTGTTTTTAATTTTTTTTTTTTTTTTTTTTTTAATTAATTTGGATTAATTTCAATTATTGAATTTTTGTAATTTTTCTAAATTCTTGTTTCCAATTTTTGCAAAAAGCAACAAGCAGGCATTAAAGGGAGGCTCCTATTATTTTCAATGGGCCTCTCTGTGCTTTGCAGGATTAACGTCAACATTTTTGGTGCTAACCCTGCAAAGTGTCAGACTAGCATCAAAAATTATAATGTTAGTACCCCTGACTACTGCCATGGTGCACCTTATTCTAAATACGGTG
Source organism: Pleurodeles waltl (assembly GCF_031143425.1). Classification (NCBI taxonomy): domain Eukaryota; kingdom Metazoa; phylum Chordata; class Amphibia; order Caudata; family Salamandridae; genus Pleurodeles; species Pleurodeles waltl. The sequence continues at coordinate 267,441,738 of NC_090440.1, forward strand.
CAAACCTGGTGGCATTAGGGGAACGCTAACGGGTGCAAGAAAAGTGGTGTTGCACTAGGTGCAGCTCCACTTTTCATAAATCTACACCTACATTTTTAAATATCTTATTCAGGTTAAGGCATCTGCTGATGAGATCTCTGTGTGTCTAGTAAATCTCATGGAATAGTAGTAATGGTAAGATAACTCTGGTGGTTAATGCACTTGTTGGAGAGATCAACGTTTTGTCTAATCACAGTTTGCACTCATAGTGTCATAGAGGGCTAATGTATTTTCTGCAAAGCACACCTTGTAAATGCATATGACAGATGTTTACTGTATGTAAAAAGGTAAGTAGTTTACTGATTTTGACACAGATCCAGGTGTTACCTGCAGTTCATAAATGGCAACCCTTCTAATGTAGCACAACCCTTCTAATTTGTAAAAGGGATCTATGAAGGATATGTGACTACTACAAATTGTAATCCTCAGTCTCTGTAACACACTGTCATATTTCCCTATTCTAATCCACCACTAATCCTTTTGGGGTTCTGCAGTAGTGGGTTACTCTCTGAAAAGGGCATTGATGCTTTGTCAGGGGTAGGTAGTAAGCACTATATAAACATAACTACAATAAAATCCTGTACATTGATTTACAAGCATGATTTATTGTCAATTTAAAGTGTGTGATGTAAAGCACCCAAAGACCCTAGTTGGAATGAGTAGCACTGTAAAATAATTAAATTAAAAAATAGTGGTATTTAAATGTTTGTGTGTGCAAATACTAGTCCAGACCAATGCACCCCACATTCCTAAAGTGCATACATATACACAGCAATTGAACAAAGTCTCAAAATCGTTGCTTCTTGAAGTACTTGTGAAAAGATAACCTGTGCCTTTGTCTCCTCTAAATTGGATCGGTAGCTATATGTGAGGCTCCAATTGAAACAGCAAGAAAGATGATGATCCATTAAATACTGTCTTTGTTTTGGGCCCAGATGGAATTTTAAACCTGAATGCCCTCCTCACTGCCTGCACATTGCTCCTGTGAAGGGAAAAGAGACAATGTGCAGACACAGCTGCGTGTCCTAGTGTCCGCAAATTACACTGGAACAAATCCATCATACTTTACAGGTGGCCATCTTCTGGCAGGGGGTCAAGCCGTGTGTACCCCCGTCGTGTGCCCTGTTTAGCAGTATGTTTCAATAGCTAGGGATTTGGGAAAAAACAGTATTAGATTAAACCCATGATCATCATAAGGTGCTCAAAACATTACCATATTTGTTTTTAAAAAGATATATAGATATATGTATACAATAAGATGCCAAACCTTCTATCCTTTCATTTCTGGTTGTGGGAGGAAAAAGTTATCATTTGCAGCTTTGTACATTTGAAACATGTTGAATGTTTATTGCTTTTAAACACATTTGCCACCAAATTGCTTACAAAGTGAGAAGACTGTGTAATTTTATTGACACTGCAGCTGATTATTTAGATTTTTAACATTCATCCGTACAAGGAAAGCACATATGCTTGAGTGTGTCAGAAGAGTGCAGGTACGGATCATGTATAAAAAGCATGATGAGTTCTATTTTATAAGCAATCAGTGGTTGCTTCACTATGTTTTGTAATACAAGTGTGCTAAAAAGGTCTGTATCAGTGGTTCACAACCTGTAGTCAGGGGACCCCTGGGGATTTGCAAAGCCTTCTCAAGGGGTCTGTGACTTCTTAGAAAATTAAATAATATTAACAGCTTTGGGGCCAGATGTAGCAAAGTCCGATTTTGCGAATCGGAAATTGCGAGTTGGTGCGACTCGCAATTTCCGATTTGCAAAATCGGATGCAGTACGGTGTCTCTGACACCGACTACGAGTCGATATGGGGTCGCAAAGACCCACCTCATTATTATTAATGAGGTGGGTCGCATTTTGCGATCCCAATGCGAGTCCCTGCACTCACAGGGATGGTGGCCTGTTGAAGTCAGCAGACTTCCATGTCTGTGACTGCTTTTTAAATAAAGCAGTGTTTTTTTATTTATTTTGCAGTCCGTTTTCCCATCAAAAAAATAACGAAACCATTTGATTTCGGTTTTTCAGAGTAGTCAGTGGTCCACTGGACCACTGATGCTCTGAAAAACCCTTTTTGGCACCATTCACAAAGGGGAAGGAGTCCCATGGGGACCCCTTCCCTTTTGCGAATGGGTTACCACCAGTGTGACAGTGGTGGTAACTGCGAATTGCTTTGCGACCGCATTCGCGGTCAAAAAGCAATTTAGCATAGCGATGCGAGTCGCAAATAGGAAGGGAACACACCTTCCTATTTGCGAGTAGCATTCACAATTTGCGAGTCGGTACCGACTCGCAAATTGTGAATATTCATCGCAAAAGGCATTTTGCATGGCGCAAACTGCGGTTTTCGCAGTTTGCACCATGCAAAATGCTTTCTACATCTGGCCCCTAGTTCCCAGCTTTCAATAATGACTCAGGGAAGGGTCTCTGGATACCAGTAATGACTCAGTGGGGGTCCCCAGGTTACAATAATGATAAAATGGAAATCCACATAAGTCAAAGGGTTGGGAACCACTGGTCTATTTAAATATATATGACGGACGTCCTTTATAACAAAGGAGTAGATGGCGGCATGCAATTTTTATATACACATCTATCTGTTTTTGTTATGAATAAACCATTCATTTTAATATGAGATTGAGGTTCCATTATTCACTGCCTTATTCAGTCACAGCAGTGAAAAATAATGTGAAGTTTTCCACCTCGAAGTTACTTGCAACGTTATAGACAACTTGAGCTTTACTCTCATTGTATATTTTATCCTATGTGGAACCCCCAGTGGAAAGAACATGACTATTGATACTGACCCAATCACAAAGGATTCCTGGTGGGTATACATTACTTTATACCTGCTGATTTCCCACCACGAGTGAAAAGAAATCTGCAGGTGTAAATATCTCTTAAGGTGTGGAAAGTGGGCAATCCAACACCTTGTTTGTCTTGAACATTCGCAAACTCCTTTCTGTCCCCCCTTCACCTCTGAAAAGGCAGAAGATTTACTGCAGCCAGCACTGCAGTAACCCTTTTCCAGGATGGGAAAGCGAATTTATCACACGTAGAATTATTTGGTGTAGTAGGGAAGTGCCCTTTCCACGGAGAAAAATGTTTTCCACATGAATAAAGAAATTCTCTGCACCGGCACAGGAGACTCCATTCCGCTCATGCAGAGTTCTACACTATAAAGGGCTCCAAACAAGAAGAACATGAGTTTTGGGGAATAATCACATGATTATCCTATTAGTAAACCTGCCACAGCTTCTAGAATTACAGAGATGTTTGTAAATATTAGAAAATAGTAATCCAGCACTTGTTTGTTTCCGTACGTCAATGGTTGTGGTTTAATTGCGACATTGGTAATGTTTGATAGGGTCTAGTCCAACAGACATTCTGAAGCAGAAAGAACACCAAAACAATTGGCAACAAAAATATAGGGCAGTCTAAGTTTTCAGACCAATTTCTTCTACACTCTAACCTGAAAATCCACCACCACATTAGTTGTCTATAGTACAATATTTTAACTGGTGGATTCAAGACAAGGGATGAGAAATCTGTATATTTCTTGGCCTAAAGTTTGACAATACTGACTTACATAATGTAATTTACAAGCTGCTTAATAGCGTTTTCATTTTTACACTACTGTGTAC